>NC_036461.1:520486-820486 GCF_002775205.1 Xiphophorus maculatus
CACTTATTTCTATAAAGGTATCTCTCTCTTGTGTACTGAATAAATCTGCAGCCAGTGGCAAACATAACAGTAGCACAGATGGAATAATCATCTTTGTCAGCATGAAGCGATTAGGCAGTTCTGACAGTAAAGTTTCTTGCTCAGGTCCATTTGCTTTACCATCTTTTTCAGGTTTAGTTTATCCTGGATCTTGATTGGACCCATTTGTCCTGTTAAGGGTCTTGAGTTGTTGCTAGATGTAAAAAGGTGCTTTACTAAGACACTGAAGTAAACTGAGGTGAAACTTGTACAGAGGCGACGCCTATATTTTAAGCTAGTTTTATACAATATTGACCTGAAGACTTTTTGATCTGCTTTTTGATTACTCTCACATTTGCACCATTTGCTGTTTGGAGGCATCTACTGAAAAAATAGTCACCTTCGCCTGTAAGAGGCTTGCTTTCTGTTGGAATTACCTAGAGCACGTCTTCTGAGTGAGACTTACTGGAGCTGTAATTAAGTTTAACTGCTTCCTCATCTACTTTTTAATTTCCTTTAAACTGTTGGTACTGCTTTCCAGTCTTGTGCGAAATTCTGTTCCCCTGCACAGCTCCCCCTGTGTCGGGAGCGCGCATTGCAGTCAGAGAGGCGGATCTGACCATTTTCTCTGCGCTTCTGATTGATTTCTCAGTAAAACAACTCATATAATCATGTCAAGGATGTAACTTTCAGTTTAATTGGCAGCTAACAAAATCATAAAATAAATAAATAAACGATGTCTTCTTACACCGTTGTGTGTTATTTTTAATGGCCAAGAGAATCTGTCTTTTTCCCGTCTTTTCACTCAAGACTGACAAAAAAATTCACCAAACAAACAGGTTTCCAACACATTGTTTGCTTATAATTTTTCATTGCTGATATAAGAAAATGGAAACTGGCAGATAGCAGGGCACAAAAATTAAGACTTCTTGAAAAGATGAGAGTGTAGACTTTCTGGTAAATCCTGTTCCAATGTAAAATATGACAAATGACTGGATTAAGGAAATTTATAGTATATACAACATGCTATCACACATAACAATCTTTGAGAATTTGGAAACAGGTGCTATTTATTTCCCAAAGTTATGGGGGGAGGAGAGGAGAGAATGGATATTTCAGCTGCCTGAAATAATCTGTTCCCCCTCCATAAAATAGCAAGAAATTAATTTACCAGCAAGTCTTTAACTGTGTTTATTCCTCTCATCATCAACAACAAATGATGTGATTTTGGTAACATTTGCTTCTTATTTGCTAAGGTTGGGGTTAGATGAATTTAACTGTGATATTCAAAAAGCACAATACAATTGGAAACTTAATCCCTCCTTGAACTTAGACAGCTCCTTCTGCAAATTCGTTTCCAAAAAGATCTCAGATTTTTTGGCTTACAATGATAATGGGACTTTCTCTGATTCTACTCTTTGGGAATTTTTCAAGGTTGTAATAAGAGGTGATATTATATCGTATCAATCCAATGTTGAGTCAGACGTAATCGTCTGGCTGAAATTGAGAAGCAATTAATCATCTTGGAAGACATATTTTGTAGCTCCAATTCTGACCACATATTCTCTTCTATTGTGAATTTAAAGTGTGAATATAACTGCATTTTGGGTGAGTGGGTTATGGATGACATTCAGAGGTACTTTGAACTGGGGGACAAGGCAGATAAAATACTATCTAGGTAGCTGAAGGATATGCAGGCCGAGCGAGCCATTAATAAGATAATTTCTCCAACAGGTCAGCTTTTGACAGATCATAAGCTAATAAATAAAACTTTCTTTAAATACTACAGTAAACTTTATGCCTCCAATACAACTGCATCTGCAGAAGATATTATGCGCTTTATTAAACCATTGGACATTCCAACTCTTACGGATGCCGCCAGGCTGAAACTAAATGGTGACAAGAGGAGATAAATTCAGCCATCCACTCTTTTCCTAGTGGAAAGGCATGTGGCCCTGACGGCACAGAATCACAGAAACGAGACACACCCGGGAATGATCAAGGGGAGACAAGATGGCACGGAGACTCAGAGACACAGAAACTCAAAATAAATACACAGAAAAACACAGATCATGACAGTTTCACAAGGCCCATATCGATACGCTGTCGTCCCTTATACTGCGTATGGTCAAGTCTTGCACTGAGGTTTGGCATTTTACTGAATCCTTATATGATGCCAATATTTGTCTTTTACTTAAAACGGACAGAGATTCTACTAATGTGGCATCATATCGCCCCTTAAGCCTGCTTAACTCTGATCAGAAAATTATTGTTAAGGTTTTAGCCAATCGATTGTCTTCCCACATCAGTGCTCTGGTACATCCAGATCAATCTGGATTCATTCCAGAAAGATTCTCTTTCTCCAACACAAGACAGTTACTTAGCATCATGTACTCTTCTGCTCTTACCAATTCAGCAATAATATCTTTGGATGCCTAGCAGACATTTGATCAGGTGGAGTGGGGATACATGTTCGCTGTTCTCGAAAGATTTGGCTTTGGCACAGGTTTTCTGTCTAATAAAAATGCTTTACGCTCATCTCAGTTATCACATGTGGATCATCAGAGCAGGTCATTGGTTTATATGCGGATGATGTAGTCCTGACACTACTTGATGCTAAGGTCTCTCTTCCTCTGCTCCTTGACTTACTGCAGAGTTTTGGGCAGTTCTCTGCATTCACAATCAGCTGTACTAAATCTGCCTTTGTGCCCCTCTCTGATGGACTTGACTCTGGTTTCTTAAATGGTTTACCATTTAAAATCGCCCATGACTATTTTGTGTATCTCAGTATCAATATTTCTGTAAACTCTAAGCTACTTTTCCAATTAAATTATTTAGATTTACTCTCTAAGCTCAATAAATGGATTGACAACTGGCGGTTACTTCCACTCTCATTACTTGGTCGTATTAATATTATCAAAATGGTTGTACTTCCTAAGTTTATTTATCTCTTTCAAAATATCCCAATTTTTATTCCTTCCTCTTTTTTAAAACCATTGGATTCAATTATTATGCCATGCATTTGGGCATAAACCTTCCCGAATCTCTAAGGCACATTTTGCAGAAGGCTCGAGGGGAAGGTGGCTTTGGTCTTCCAGTCTTTTGGCATTATTACTGGGCCTGCACTGCAAGGGCTTGGACATTCTGGACGTCGAACACCGCTGGGGCGGGGATCCCTTTAGCCTCTTTTCCTGGCTGGCCTCAGATTGAATCCCATAACTTGTTGCTACAAACTTCTGCTTCTCTGCCTTCAATGTTATTTTCTAAACCTGATATTGGCTGGTGTTTTCCTCTCAAGAAGCTCGCCGTTGACTTCATATTTCCTATGTAGCTAAATTGGCCCGAAGTAACCACTGATTGTTAGCGTAGCTAATGTTTTCATCCTGTTTTCTATGAAACTGAAACTGTTAAGGACTGAATGTGTTGCCCTTTGTATGGGAAACGTTTGAGGGTTTTATGGTGTTGAATCCTCATACATATCCACCTTATTCCGATCCCCCATGAGGCTTTGTGTGATTCATGGGCGCGACTTCCGCCGCAAACCGGAGCCGCCATTTGTTTACATGTTAGCAAGTTGCTAACTGGCTTTTGTCAGAGCTTTTATGCTATAAAATATGTAGGAACTCCAGCTATCACAGCTTACATGTGGCAATATTGTTTTACCGCAACCTACAGCTAATGCGGGGAGGGATGGCGACTTGAAGAAATGGACGCAAATAACCTGAACTAGCATAGTTAGCTACTTCACTGACTCAGTTGCTTCACAGGTGCAGGTTTTCTTCCCTTGGCTTTTTATCCACACATTGAAATGATCACATAAAGCATTTTGGGTTCTAAAAGAATTTTAGCCAAATTCTTTTTGTTTCCTTATCTGTCGGTAGGCGATAAAAACTGTTGCTTTTGTTTTAGGAGCCGTTCAAGACACACCTGTTGCTGCCACTAATTAAACTCGGTCTGATTATTAGAGAACAGCCAGAAACAGCAACAGTTATCGAGCTCCACAAGGGCATCTTACAACACTTTCCAGTGGCAAGTTGCTCTCTATAACAGGTTAGGATAGTCAATAGCTGTTTCTTACATGAGGTTTTGGTCGAGATAAAGTCAAAGTGGGACAAAGTTTTGTCTTACATGAGCCGTCATCTTACATGGGTCAGTGCACCGATTGCAGTTTTCTCACAGATTACCAATCTTTAAAAAGTTTGACCTGCCGATTTCAATTTAGCCAGTGACATTTTTTTGATTGAAATGTCGTTAAATATAGGAAGAAAGTCTCTGAGTTGGTAACAGTGGGGTCACTATTGATAACCACCAGCTTGCAGACCTGACCTGGTGGGCCGGTCCGTCAGTCAGACCTCTCACTGCAGAGCAGAAGAGGACAGTGGCTGATTTTTAGACCTTTGCTGAAGTAGAAAAGATCAGAGGATGAGATCGGCTTTATGTAAATATCCACCGATCACCGATCTCCCAAAATTAAGGAAATCGGCGCAAAATTGACTCGATTTTGTGCTGGTAGTGAAAATATTGTAGAGGTAGTAAAATGGGTAGTAAATGTCACTCTGGGATTTCTGTATAAACGCTGAGAATTTTACTAAATCTCATTGAACAGCTAGATCAGCTCATCAGGAAGGCCGGCTCTGTGCTGGGCCAGGTGGAGACGGGAGGACTCCGACTAAAACAGCTTCATGGATGAACAACCTCCCCCCGCCTCCCTCACACACACACACACACACACACACACCCTCCATGCATGCAGCTGCTGCTGAACTGCAGAGCTGCATCCTAAATGCACAGAGGAGCGTTATCACAGATCCTTCCTCCCAGCAGCTGTTAGACACCAGAGTCTTCATTGCTCTCTGTCTGTTTTTCTGGTTTTATTTGAACATTTTGTACATTTTAAGAAAAGAAGGATGTTTCTTTTCCTCTGTTCTGTGCTGTTCACTGACTCTCTTGTTCCTGTTTTTGAGTGAAGGTGATTTTATTTTTGAAAAAACAACTATATTTTTACACTTTAATGTCTTGTGTGTTTTTTCTTTTTAAAAGGAAATATTGCTAAACATTATTAAATGAGCTGGACCTGAATCTGTACCACATGTTTGGACCTGCTGATTCATGCAGCCATGATGATGAGGCGGTGGGCTCAACAGGGTTTTAATGGAGCAGCTGAACTTACAGCTCTTGGAAGGAACTGCAGCTGAAGTTCTTGTTGCCAAGCTGGAAGAGGAAGCTGTCAGTGACAAAAGGCAACAGGAACGTCATCTTCAGAGAGAACCACAGCCTGATGAATGCCGGGTCGCTGTAGTCGTCCACCCTCAGACTGTCCAGGATCCCAGTTTGTTCCAAAACATCAAATCCAGACAGATTGGTGCCCTATTATCAAAAATATATATATCGACTTTAGACACATTTTTAATAAAGTTATTAGTGTGAATTCACCAAATTACTGAGTTGTGGAAAGATTAATTACCAAGTCTGAAAAGACTTTAATAGACGAGTCAACAATCCGTCGGATGTTTTGTTCCACTTTCACGAACGAGTCTTCAGACTGGCTTCCATTTTCCTTCCTTTTACAAGAAAGTTCTCCCACCAGTGAGTCCACAGCTGCAAATATCTGCAAATACAAAAAGACAGCAGCATGGAAAGAGTTCCTGCTGAACACTAGAGGGAGTCAGTTCTCAACAGGCAGTGAGGAGGACGCCTACGCTGCGGCTGGAATCCAGCAGCGCCGCTCCTGGGCATGATTCCTGGGAAGTGGAGCTTCAGGAACAAAACAGCAAAGAGTCAGGTCAGTAAAATAAAGCCGAGCCCTGAATGAGGACAGCAGAGGGAAACTGACCTGTTTCCAGGGGTCAGGAAACCTGAAGCAGGAAAAATGGTAAAACAACATTAAGGTCATTTTTTTGCTCTATTTGGTGCTAAAACAGTTTAATTTGCAGAGAATTGTGTTCATACCTTGGGTTGTGTTGTCCTGTAAATACAATTATCATACAAAATATTAATACAGAACATTTCCACACACAGCTTTTATTTTGAAAAAAAAAACAGAGGCAAAACTTACGATTGCAGAGGCCAAAGATGAGACAAAAACTGCAGGAAGTACAAACATATTAATTTGTATGAACATTAAAAATATTCAGTGTTTTTGGGCTTTGCTCACCGATCCCAAACGCTGACAGAAGCAGAAGTTGTGGGGAAGTTATTGGCCCACCCATTGTGGGTTAACGAAGCTCCACTTGTCCTTGTTCACCTTTTTCACTTCACTGACATTTAAAACTGAGGTGAAAATCTGAAGCAATAAAAGCATTTATTTTTTATTCATTAACATTTATTAACATGTTTTACCTCCAGAAACAATCAGAGCTTCTATCAAAGTAATTCGCTTGTGAAGCCACAAATATTCATTCATTTCTGCTGCCAGAATTATAGGAACAATATGATCAAATCTAAACATGGATGAAAATCTCTAGATACAAAATCATCACTGCAACATATTTTTTGCACAGCAGACAATTTTTTATCCATGTTTAAAAGAGCGATGTAAAGTTGGAGGAAGCAGAAGTGCTGCAGTCGGAGCTCACCTGCGTCTCTCGGCTCTGCTGGAGGAAAGTGTGTCTCCAACCTGAACGCAGCGCTTTGGGCTTTACTGGGAGGAGAAATACCAGTTAACATCAACGCAACACCAGTAAGCCCAGCATGTTCTGTTGGATTCCTTTGGCATGAAATCATTTCAGAGCCTGTCAATCAGAGTCAGCACACCAAACAAACCCTGAACTTATTCCACTGCTGGACCGACAGACTGGGAGAACTGGGACCGACAGACTGGGAGAACTGGGACCGAAAGACTGGGAGAACTGGGACCAACAGACTGGGAGAACTGGGACCGACAGACTGAGAGAACTGGGACCGACAGACTGGGAGAACTGGGACCGACAGACTGGGAGAACTGGGACCGACAGACTGGGAGAACTGGGACCGACAGACTGGGAGAACTGGGACCGACAGACTGGGACACATAGGGCCAGAGAAAACTCAGCTATTCCATGTTTTAGTTTTAGTTGTTTAAATTCACTTTTCTCTTATTTACTGTAAACGTCCAGATTTCCCTTCCAGGTCCAGGACAAAGTTGGACATTAAACTTTCCCAAGTTCAGTTTCCTCTTTATTGTTACTAATAAAATTAAGCATTTAATGAAGTAAAACAGAAAGTAGCATCATTTGTGCCTCATTATGTTGACTAATTTTGGCACACTTGGAAAAAACAAGAATTGGCAACAATTTGCTAACAACTGGAAGCCAAATATGGACCAAACAAAGTTTTAAAGTTAAATCCACATTAAGCAAATGCAGGCCTGCATAAGTTTAAACTCAATGAAAGTTTTAAAAAGCAGGAAGAAAATGGAGCCTTCTGTTACATTACACATTCATATTTCAGCTCTTTATTAATAATTGTTTGGAAGCTTGAACCAGTGCTGCCCAGTTTCATCCCTTTTTCTCTCTAAAAGCCAAAAATTATCCAAAAGTTTCAAATCAGGAAAGTCAGTTTATCTGAATTCAATTTTTAAACCACATTTATTTTTAAAGCTGTGATCAAATTAATTTATTTCCATAATAAAAATGAAGCAGAATAATAACTCTGACTGTTCATTGGTTCTGGATCACAGCAGGACGTTATGCATTAAAACAGCTTCATCATTTCACCCGCACCATGGTTAACATCAACCCCGGCCTTTGACTAGACCACTGGCAGGATGTTTTCCCACATCTGGACTGACATCTTGACTCTCAGCAGAACCTCGTCCGTCCTTAAAATGTCACAGGCTGTGAGGAGTCACACACAACACGATGCATTCAGGGGAAATTGGACTCTTCATTCACCAGACGGAGGACAGAAAGGTCAAAAAGGAATAAAGCTGGAAACCTCAGGACTCTCAGGTTGGACATGTTTTACAATTGCATAATTATCTAAGTGAGCGCCTGCAGGACATCATCCCAGACGGACCAATCAATCGTTTGGATATTTCATAAACATCTTGTTCTGGAACGTTCTGGATCTAAGAATAACCTGTTCAGTAACTGACGACCTTTTTCTCATTCCTGAACGTAACTCCGCCTCCGAGCTGCGGCTTGAAGACATTTCTCCTCCGGGTCTCATTTCCACAGGATTCTGCTGAGAGCCAAAGTTTCACACAAGCATCACTTCCAGCTGGAATCCACCTCTAGAGAGAAAATCCCCAAACAGCCAAGAAGGTCCTGAGGGACAGCGATCAGATCTGAACGTTGTCTCCAAATGTTTCAGCTCTGGGCCTCCAGAAACCTGCTGACATCTGGTTGTTTTATAAAAAGTCAAAACTGTATTGAAAAAGAAAGACATAATTCAGCCGCACCTGTTTGGCACCTGAACACTTCAGACACACCCAGACATTGAAACCCAGCAGAAACATTTCTGCTTCTATCTGATACTTTATGCTGAATCTCTGAATTATGTACATTTGGTCTGTTAGAGGAAACATCTGAATCCAGCAAACAGGAAAAGATGAAAGAAGAGCTACATGAAATTCATGTTTTTCTGCAGGATTTTAATTTCTTAAACTGTATCATTTTGATCAGATTTTGAAGAAAATACCAGGACTTCTTCTCAGCTCGGTCCAGTTTCAGAGGGTTGATTGTGAACTGTTGCACGTTGCATGCCATTAGACAGGAGTCATACATACATCATGAGAAATAAAATCCACAGAATCAACTGAAGAGTTCTTCAAAACTTTACAAAATGTTCGCCATGCCCAGTTCAAAGAAAACGCCGGCCGTACCAGGAATCACTCCGTTCCCCACAGGTCGGTTTCTGTTGGAAAGATGCCTATTAATGTCTCAATTATTCAAAGCTGCCAGCAATAAAGTCTCTTTGACTGAGACTTTATTTTCACACTTTTTAAAATGTATTACTTGTTATGGAGTTTGTTGTATTTTTTAGGCCCATTTCTTTACTTCCTGATGATGAGAGCCAACATGGATGTTCCTAATTCAGTCCAGTCGACCCGGTTCCACTGGACCCAGAACTCCCATCATCTGCTCCACCTCCAGCTGCTGTGGTTCTTTGACCCAAACCAACCTGTTCCCCTCCTGGCCTGTGGGGGCGCTGCACCAAGAACCACTGAAGGAAACGACACAAAAACCTCTGAAGACGCTGAGAGCAACTTCCTTCTTCACCAGATGGAAACAAGATGGAGGCGTCAGATTTTTCTCTTTAGTCTTTGGCTGAAGACCAGGAGCCATTTCTGATGCTAACGCTAGGCTAACATGTTAGCTTTGGTTGTATTTACCCAGAATGCCCTGCGCTGTAGTCCACTTCCTGCTTTTGGAGCGGTCTCCAGTCCGCTTGGCGTTCACATTCAAACCAAACCAGAGTTCACTTCAACCGAACCCAGACCGGGGTCTGGAGGACCAGAGGTCAGAGGTCGGTTAGTGTTGACACCTCACCAACTGAACCGGACTTTGACTAGACAAATGGACTGGAGTTGGATTGAAGTGGATTAATTAAATATATTTTAGTAATGAATCCTAAAATACATCAGCAAGAATAAAATTAGATCAGATTTCATCCTTTGACAAAACTGATGTTTAAAAGTTAAAGATAAATCATATTTAGGTTGTGCTGAATAATTTATGATAATGAAGTTCAGTGAGATCTGATGGAGTTTTTACCAACAAACACCAAAATCTTTATTTGTCTTCACTTCAGCTGTTGGACGTGAGGAACGGTTCTGGTCCAACATGGAGCAGAATCAGAACCGTCACAGACACCATGAGGCCTGAACACGGATTCTGTTCATAAGCTCAAATCTCCTTCTTCACATTTAATGTCAGAAAACTTTTTAAGAAGCTACAGCTGCTGGGAAGCTTTGAAAATTCACCTGCAGCGCAGCAGCGGGGTTTAAAGCGTGGCGAGGCGCCGACGGCGTCAGGAAGACAAACTCCAGCCGCAGGACGGTTTGAATACCGAAGGAATCAGAACATGAGGACGTTTCAGAGCAACAATGCTTCCCTTGATGCCACTGAACAGCTGGTATTCTGGTCCAAAGTAAATATAGAAGCATATTCAGATATGAAGGGAGGAGCCCCAGAAGTTCCCATGCTCTGAAACATTCCTGTGTTTTTCCTCCATCAAACTTTCCCCTCCAACATCAGAATATCATCAGATCTTTAAAACAACCAGAAGAGACTCAGTGGTTCCAATCGTCAATAGATCATAATTAATAACAGCCAACCAGCAACCAGTCTTGGTGTGACTGTTAAAACCTGTAAAGTTCAAGGTGTCAGTCAAACATCAGACACACCTGAGCAGGTGTGTCTCTGAGCCACAAGAACAAAAACCAAACCCAGATCCTGGTAGTTAAAGTCAACAGTTTCAGTTTGTCTCTGGTTTTGACCCTCGGGTTGATCTGGCTGTCGCCATGGCAACACGTTCCACATAAGCAGGTCGCTATGCTTCTTCCTCCTCATCATCAGTCGACTTTGTCCTTCTCTTTCCCACATCCTGCTTCCCTCCAGCCTGGATCGCTGACCTCTGACCTCTCTTCAGATTGGTCGCCTCCAGAAACGTCAAACGGTCCAGAACTCAGCGGCTCGTTCCTGAAACTCGCTCACTACCTCACATCAGCCACTGATCACAATCTGTGAGGTCACTTCCTGCCAGCTGGATGGCTGAAACATGTAAACGGCTAATCTGTAATAATCTGCTGAGCGTTTGGTCCAGCTGCAGGTTTCCTGGGATTATTGGCTCCAATCCGAGGGGAAGACCATCAGCATGATGCTGCCATGACCACCAGCAGGAAAACTGACGATGGATTGAAGAGAAGGATTATAGTGATGACCAGAGCAGCTTCCAAAGGAAATGAAGGTCAAGTCCAAGGTCAAAGTGCATCGACGTCGGACTGAGCCGACTGGGTCACCTTCTGGGAAACATTAGTTTGGACCGAAGCAGAACTTTCTGCTCACTGACTTTACCAAGAGAAAACCACGGCAGAGGCTGAGTTATGCTGCGGGCCGCTTCAGGTCCGAGTCGATCAAATCTCCGATAAAAATCACCTGATCGCCTCTACAGGTTGAGCAACTAAAAACTTTATTTATCAAGCATTTAACATCCAACATGGCAGAATAAAAACTAACATGAAGCTGAAGGTCGAATGTTTTAGACTCAGTTTGTTTTCCATAATAATTCTGTTGAACCACCAAAACAAACGTCTGAATTTCATCTATTTTTATGTATTTTTACTTATTTCAGTGACTTTTGTGGGTTTTATGGTCTATTCTGATCTTCATCCTCTGTCTCAGAGCTGATGATGATGATGGTGGTTAATCTGTTTTGTTTACATATGAATCAACCAGAATGCAATCTAATAATAATAATAATAATAATAATAATAATAATAATAATAATAGCAGCAGGTGTTTGCAGGAACTCGCGGTCAGTCTGAGGACGGATTCATGTCCTGGATTGTCTCTCTGCTCTGTTTGCAGAATGAATCTTTCGTTCCCCGTCTGAATGATTCCTGAATTAAACCAGATTCAGATTCAAACTGAGGATTTTTCTACGTTTCTGAACCGTTTTCAGTCTGAAGTCTGGATGAAGTTAGAATGAGTCCAGTGGTGCTGCTGGACCCACAGCCAATAGAGTCGCTGCTCATTAAAACCTTCAGTTTTCCCGTTGCCCAACCCGTTGCCCAACCCGTTGCCCAACCCGCCTCCCAGAGCAACGCCTTGTTTCTCAGTGAGTTCAGCTGCGACTCAAAATTTATTTCTTTCTTTGACATTAAATCATTTTTGTGTTTTTCTTTTTGAAGATCTTCAGGTGAATTTAGTTGCAAATTGTTTTCTTGAATGTTTATTGAACTAAAACTGGTCAGTTATTGTCTTAAACTGTGAAATTTGATGTTTTGTTTATTAAATCATTAAATCAAACCTTAAACCCGTGGGAAAGCTTTGATGTGAATCTGAGCAGAAACGCAATAATGTGGTTTCAAACATTCGCCGATCAGAAGGAGAGAGAATCCGGCTCCGCTGCATTCCCTCATTCTGGTTTTTCTTCTTGGATTTCAAATGTCATTCAACTCGTTGGTTTTATTCGAGACGCCCATCCTTGTCACGCCTTGAAACTTCTGCCAGATCGACGTTCTTAAGGGTTTCCATAGCAGCCTGGTAGATTAACGCAGCTCTTACTGGAAGCTTTGGCTCAGCCAGCAGGAAACCAGGATCATTTCACTTAAATCTGAGTTTTCTGTCTGTTTCTGGCAGGAAAAGATCATTTCTTACATTGTTATCATGTTTATGCAGAACAGATTCTGTTTCCTGGCCTGAAAAATGTTCTTTAAAAACGAACTCGAACTGGATTTACTGTAAATGATCAGATTAGGATGCAGATTAACAACCAAACCTTCTGAACTTGGTGATTCTGGGAAAACAAAACGACTCAAACTTTCTGAAGCCAAAGAAGCTTCAGACACGTTACCATGACGATTCACCATGTCACTCAGATACAGATTCATACTTTCTCATCATAAACTCATAAAATCATGTTGCACTGCGTGTTTTCTGTGCATTTATTTTGTTATGTGTAAATGAATAATCTTGCAGAGATAATAAAGTTGATTAATTCATTTAGTGAATCCGACCTGGAAATGTTTGAGCTTCTCCTGCTGGGATTCTTGTTTCTATTCTCTTTCTTTTTCCTGAATATTTAAGAATTTTAAGCTTTTTGTCACAAAACGGCATTAAAAACTTGTCATGCGTTTCGTTTTTGAAGGTTTTATTGGCTCTAGTGGCTTTAATTTGATAGTGAATTGACAGGAAAGACGGTGATGAGAAAAAGGGACGATGTGGCAAAGGTCACCAGGCCGGGAATCAATCAATCAATCAATCAAATTTTATTTGTATAGCACATTTCAGCAGCAAGACATTTCAAAGTGCTTTACATCATAAACACAGAAACACAATGCAACATAGAATCAATCATTAAGTCAAGTTCCATCAATAAATTTGTAATTGATTACATTTCAAATACAATCCTAAACAGGTGGGTTTTTAGTCGAGATTTAAAAGAAGTCAGTGTTTCAGCTGTTTTACAGTTTTCTGGAAGTTTGTTCCAAATTTGTGGTGCATAGATGCTGAAAGCTGCTTCTCCTCGTTTGGTTCTGGTTCTGGGGATGCAGAGCAGAACCAGAACCAGAACCTGAGAGGTCTGGAAGGTTGATACAACAACAGCAGATCTTTAATGTATTGTGGTGCTAAGCCGTTCAGTGATTTATAAACTAACAACAGGATTTTAAAGTCTATTCTTTGAGCTACAGGGAGCCAGTGGAGGGACTTTAAAACTGGTGTTATGTGCTCTATCTTCCTGGTTTTAGTCAGAACGCCAGCAGCAGCATCTGGATCAGCTGCAGCTGTTTGATTGATTTGTTGGACAGACCTGTGAAGACGCTGTTGCAATAATCAATACGACTGAAGATGAACGCATGGATGAGTTTCTCTAGATCTGGCTGAGACATCAGTCCTTTAATCCTGGAAATGTTCTTCAGGTGATAGAAGGCCGACTTTGTAACTGTCTTTATGTGGCTCTGGAGGTTCAGGTCAGAGTCCATCACTACTCCCAGGTTTTAGCCTGATCGCTGGTTTTCAGTTGTAATAACTGAAGCTGTGCATTGACTCTAGATCTATAACTCTAGATCTATAGCTCTAGATCTATAACTCTAGATCTATAACTAGATCTATGACTCTAGATCTATAACTCTAGATCGTTCCTCTTTAGGTCCAAAAATAATAACTTCAGTTTTGTTTCTGTTCAGCTGGAGAAAGTTTTGGCACATCCACACATTTATCTGTTCTAAGCATCTGTTCAGTGATTGGATGGGGTCAAAGGTCACCTGGTGACATCGTAATGTAGAGCTGTGTGTCATCTGCATAGTTATGGTAGCTAATATTATTTCCTGTTATAACCTGAGCTAGTGGGAGCATATAAATATTGAATAAAAGGGGTCCTAGGATTGAACCTTGGGGTACCACACATGTGACCTTTGACCTCTTTGATGAAAAGTTTCCAATTGAAACAAAGAAATCCCTGTTCTTTATGTAGGATTCAAACCAGTTAAGCACTGGACCGGAGAGTCCGACCCAACTCTCCAGTCGATTCAGTAATATGTCATGGTCAACACTGAGGTCCAACAGAACCAGCACTGTGGTTCTGCCACAGTCCGTATTTATATGGATGTCATTGAACACTTTGACTAGGCCAGTCTCTGTGCTGTGGTAACCATGGAAACCAGACTGGAAGGAGTCAAAGCGGTTGGTTATAGTTAGGAAGCTAGTTAATTGTTTACACAGCTTTTTCAACAACTTTGCTGATGAATGGGAGGTCAGAGGTCAGAGGTCGGCCTGTAATTCTGCAGTAGTGATTTGTCCAGATTGTTCTTTTTTATAAGTGGTTTGATTACTGCTGTTTTCAGAGCCTGGGGGAAAACGCCTGATGAGAGCGATGAGTTACTATCTGGATCAGATCAGCAGCAATAACAGGCAGGACTTTCTTAAAGAAATGTTCTAGAGTTATAGATCTAGGACATCCAGACAGCAGGAACTGGAGCTTATTGACTTATAATTTCCTGTAGGGTTTTATAATTAAGTAGTTGGAATTGGGTCATTTTTCCTGTATTTGTTTTGTTTGGGCTCAGCATTGGTACTGACTTTATAGTGGATGTTCAGATTAATCCTCTGATTTTATTAATTTTCTCTGAAAAGAAGCTGGAAAACTGGTTGCAGGCGGCAAAACATTGGAATTCAGGCGGTAACGTCACAGGAGGGTTTGTGATTCTGTCAACTGTTGCAAATAAAGCTGGAGCATTGTTAATGTTTTTGTTTATGACATCTGCAAAGAAAGCCTCTCTTGCATGTTTTAGTGTTAAATGATAGTTACGTAGACTTTCTTTATAGATGTCTGCTTCAAAAACGGCTTTAAAAACTGAAAGTAACCAAAATCTGGAAGCAAACAGAAGGGAATCAAAACAATGTTTCTGGTTTTTATCTGAGCATCATCTGGGATTATGACTCAGATGAAAGTGCAAACAAACAAACAAAGCTTTGAGCAAAGAGATCAGCAGTGACTCGTTTCTGGATCGGCTTCATTCCTAAAAGCTGGAAATGTTCCAACAACAAGCAGAGCTGAAGCTTCTGCAGCAGAACCGGCCGAACCCAAACTCAGCAGGTGACTCGTTTCCTCAGCAGGCGACTCGTTTCCTCAGCGGACGACTCGTTTCCTCAGCGGGCGACTTGTTTCCTCGTTTCCTCAGCAGACGACTCGTTTCCTCAGCGGACGACTCGTTTCCTCAGCGGATGACTTGTTTCCTCAGCAGGCGACTCGTTTCCTCAGCGGGCAACTTGTTTCCTCGTTTCCTCAGCGGGCAACTTGTTTCCTCGTTTCCTCAGCGGGCGACTTGTTTCCTCGTTTCCTCAGCGGGCGACTTGTTTCCTCAGCAGACGACTCGTTTCCTCAGCGGACGACTCGTTTCCTCAGCGGATGACTTGTTTCCTCAGCAGGCGACTCGTTTCCTCAGCGGGCGACTTGTTTCCTCGTTTCCTCAGCGGGCGACTTGTTTCCTCAGCAGACGACTCGTTTCCTCAGCGGACGACTCATTTCCTCAGCGGATGACTTGTTTCCTCAGCAGGCGACTCGTTTCCTCAGCGGGCGACTTGTTTCCTCAGCAGACGACTCGTTTCCTCAGCGGATGACTCGTTTCCTCAGCAGGCGACTCGTTTCCTCAGCAGGCGACTTGATCCACACCACCAGGATCTACAGCACGGACATTGGGATGTCATTCGGACTAGAGAAGTGTGGTCGGCTGATCACAAAGAGGGGGAAGGTCATCCGCACAGAAGGGTTCTCACTCCCAGAAGGAACAATAGCAGACATAGAGGACAGTTACAAGTACCTAGGTATACCACAAGCAAATGGCAACCTCGATGAGGTCACAAGGAAAGGAGCCACAGCTAAATACCTCCAACAAATAAGGCAAGTCCTGAGAAGCCAGCTCAATGGCAAGAACAAAATCCGTGCAATAAACAGCTATGCCCTGCCAGTAATCAGATACCCTGCTGGAATAATTAGCTGGCCAAAGGAGGAGATAAAAGCCACTGATATTAAGACTAGAAAACTACTAACAATGCATGGAGGGTTCCATCCCAAATCCAGCACCCTGAGACTGTACACGAGCCGCAAGGAAGGAGGCAGAGGACTAGTGAGTGTGAGAACCACAGTCCAGGACGAAACAACTAAGATCCATAAATACATCAAGGACAAAGCCTCAACAGACAATGTGCTCAGTGAATATCTCAGACAACAGGGAACGGAGGTTGAGGTGCCAGAGATACCATCATGGCAGGACAAGCCCCTACATGGGATGTACCACCAGCAAATAACCCAAGTGGCTGATATCAGTAAATCCTACCAATGGCTGGAAAAAGCTGGACTCAAGGACAGCACAGAGGCCCTCATCCTGGCCGCCCAGGAACAGGCCCTAAACACCAGAGCAATAGAGGCCCAGATATACCACACCAGACAAGACCCAAGGTGTAGGTTGTGCAAGGAGGCCCCTGAGACAGTCCAGCACATAACAGCAGGGTGCAAGATACTGGCAGGGAAAGCGTACATGGAACGACATAACCAAGTTGCAGGCATAGTGTACAGAAACATCTGTGCAGAATATGGACTGGAAACCCCGAGATCAAAGTGGGAAACACCCCCAAAGGTGGCGGAGAACGCCAGAGCTAAGATCCTGTGGGACTTCCAGATCCAGACAGACAAAATGGTAATGGCGAACCAACCAGACATTGTCGTAGTGGATAAACAACAGAGGAAAGCCGTTGTGGTAGATGTAGCGATACCAAGCGACTGCAACATCAGGAAAAAGGAGCACGAGAAACTAGAGAAATACCAGGGCCTCAGGGAGGAACTGGAGAGGGCCTGGAAGGTGAAGACCACAGTGGTGCCTGTGGTCATCGGGGCCCTCGGGGCAGTCACCCCCAAACTGGACCAATGGCTACAACAGATCCCAGGAACAACATCAGACATCTCAGTCCAGAAATGTGCAGTCCTTGGCACAGCCAAGATACTGCGCAGAACCCTCAAGCTCCCAGGCCTCTGGTAGAGGACCCGAGCTCAGAGGATAAGAACCACCCGCGGTGGGTGAGAAGGGAATTTTTTTTTTTTATATATAATTTACTGCAGTAATTTACTTCCGTACCCGTATACTGTT
This sequence comes from Xiphophorus maculatus, assembly GCF_002775205.1. NCBI lineage: Eukaryota > Metazoa > Chordata > Actinopteri > Cyprinodontiformes > Poeciliidae > Xiphophorus > Xiphophorus maculatus. The sequence goes on from NC_036461.1 coordinate 537,792, forward strand.
GTCCCCCACAGCAGTAGCGCCTCTCTGCCGCTCCGGCCGGCTACATCCTGAAACTACCAAACCAAGTAAGACTTATTGTAAAAACCTGCACATTGCTGCCTGTAGGCGTGCTAAGCTAAGCTAAGCTAGCAGCTGACGGCCTCCGAGAACAGCAGCAGACTTTTGCTCAGGATGCTGGAGAACATGGAGAATCAGAAAAACAGCTGCTGCATTTCTCCTTCTGGATAAAGCGTAGAGTAGAACACTTTTAATTATAGAAATAAATTAAAATAATCAAACAGCAAAATGTAAGCAGAACTGAGCGCAGTTATAAACGGGTTCCAAGCCCGACCCAGCAAATCCGCCCCGCTCCTTCCTGCCTCCTTTGGCATCTTTAACTTACTCCTGAATTAACGTCTTTATATGATCATGATGGAGTCATAAACGACTTCCTGTCCAAACTCAGAGGTGAAGTTATTTCCCAAGAGCGACACCCTGTGGACAGGAAGGGAACAGCACTCATTTATTTATTTCATAAAGCCGACGATGCTTTTTAATAAATAAATATTTAATAAGTAAATATTCCAGACTTAACCAGAGAGGTTTTCATGGAGGGAGGAACATCTGTTAAGCATAATTTGTAAATAAGTCACGTAACATGCAAATAATGCTTAACATATAAGTGTTAAAACGTCACAACATCCTCCGGTGAGTAAGATTTAATAACTTTCTATTTAAAATAGAAGGTTATTAAATAGAATGTATATTAAATAGAAGGTTATTAAATAGAATGTATATTAAATAGAAGGTTATTAAATAGCTCGGATGTCTTTTCCTGAACATTTCTGTTCAGTTTTTATTGAAGAGGAAACGGCGACAGCTGATCGTTACCTAGCAACCAAAAGTCAACAGAAGCAAGACAAAAGACAGAACCACATCCTGTGAAGCATTCTTCAAAATAAAAGACTGTATCCAAATAAATTGTGCCTCGCACTTTCACTTCAGCTTTTGTAATTATATTCAATTAATATTAATCATCATGTAAATTATACTTAACATAGAAGTGTAAAAAAGTCACAACACTTAAAACAACATGAGTCAGAATTTATGACAGATTTTAATGTTTAGCAAGAAATATTATAATTCAGTGAGCGTTCAGTTGGTCCTGCTGAGACTAAAAACAGACTCAGCTTCTGGAAGGTGAGACATGAAGCGTTCTGCAGGACGGCGGAGCTGAACAAGGACTTGGTGAGGAAGTCCCAGGCGCTGACCTCTGACCTGCTGCTCGGCGGCCCTCCTCACATCATCAGGGGCTGAGAAGCTGCAGAAAAGGAAACATGTTGCTGTTTGAGATCTGAGGAAGGACAGTCAGTACTGCAGCTCGACACCAGGGGGCGCCACAGGGTAATAATCAGCTTGCAGCCCGGATGGCGTCCTGCAGTTTTTCACCTGGACAGTCTGATGGTCAGAAATCAGAAATAAAATAAAATATTTTCCAGATCTGATTGTTTCCACTGAAAGGTTTTCCTACCTGTTGTGTTGATCTTATTATTGATCCAGTATTGATTGTTTTGGGCTGAAGGAGGAGGAGGAATAAAATGTCTTCATTTAGATTTTAACGTTTTTGCTGCAGGATCGAAACGGATCCGATGATGAAGAGGAGCAGAAGTTCTGCTGAGGTTCTGGAGCCGGCCATCGGTTCTGATCTGGTTCTGATCTAATTGGAGCGCTGCACCAATAAACCCTTATTGATCAGAATGATCAGATAAACTCAATAACAGCATCGTGTTAAATATTACATTTCTGCCAGCAGTAAAAACCTAAAAAACATTTAAATTAATGTTTAGCTGCCAGACCACAGAAACACGGAAAACTACAAATTAGGAAAAAATATTTCCAACGGGGATTTTCTCAGAATTGATGAATTTTTCTGCTGTAATAAAAGCAGCAGGTCTCACCTGGAGAACCAGAAACACATGAAACTGAAACTTCTGCTGATTCCCCACTAACAGAATCACCTCACTGCTGAGGTCAAAGGTCAAGCTTCTGGTTTCTATAAAAAACACAAATAGAGACAATCACTTCCTCACTCAGCCTGACCTTCACCTGACCTCCAGCGGCCTTATGAAGGTCAGATCCGCAGTGCACTAAGTGGCGTTATCACAGATCCTTCCTCAGACCGAAGGGTGTTCATAAGACCCACATGAACATGAAGGAGTCTTTATGAATGTCTGTCATGAAGTGTCATTTGGTAAATTATGACATTTAGTGCAAAGTTGCTCTAAAAGTTGCATTAAACGTCCATTAAAATGCCAACTTTGCATAAAAATGTCATAATTTAGCGAATGACGCTTCAACAACCAGAAGGCGTTTCATTCAAACTGCTTCATTCCTGCATTTCCATGGAAATATCCCCAATATTATTTGCAAAGATGGTTGAAAATGTTCAACATTTCAAAATAAGTTAATCAAAAAACTGGTACAAATATTTAGCAAACTGTCTTCCACTAGCAGCACCGCGGGCCGGCCCCAGGCATAAGCAAACTTTGCAACAGAGCAGAACCTGACAGATTGACAGTGTGTCAGAGAAATTAAACTAAATGATCAAATCTAAAAAGAATCTCGCAGACGCAGAAAACTCCAAGATAACCGTGTTTTATTGGTTCGGTTTGAGTTCAGAAACGTTTGTGGATCTGCAGCATCGCGAGCGACGAGCCGCGTTTCTGAGGAAGCAGAAAAAACTAAACAATAAAAATAAATGTTTCTTTTCATTATTTTTGTTCTGCTGACAAAAAGGAGAAAAATGTCCTGCTTTTCTGTTCCCATGGTAACCACATCCAAAAGAAACATTTCCAGACATGAAATGCATCTGCTCTCAGAAAATAATGATGATGATTTGACTAGACCACTGCACATCAATGGGTCAAAGGTCAAAGGATAAGAGGCTGAGCAGCCAAACTACGTTCCCGGAAAGTGAAAAGAAATGTGAGAACGTTCAGAAAGTATTGATGAAAAGCATTTTTAAACCATCAACACGTCTGGCTCCTCAGAGGACAACAGGAGTCAAGACTGTAACGCACCAGAATGACCACCAGGTGGCAGTAAGCTTCAGTCTGTTCTCCTACCTGAGCAGCGAGGCGGGTCAGCGCTCCACACACCTCCTTCACACACCGCCTCAGTGGCGCCCTCTAGCTGGAAACCATGGAAACAGGCGTACTGAGCCGTCAGCTTTCCAGATCTGGAGGAAAACAGGAAATCTCCGTTGTCTACGGGCCGCGGAGAGCCACACAGTCGCAGGCCTGAAACAGCAGCAGTTTGTGCCATCAGCGTGTTGAACGTCTGAAGTTAGTGGCTCGTGTCTGTGAACTCACCGAGACTCGGCTCGTCTCTCCAGGCCTCCAGGCTCAGGGCCGGGACGGCGCTGCAGTGAAGGAAGCCGGCCGGGTACCGAGCCAGCCTGAAGGGATCCGCAGGAATCTCCTGGATGTCCGAGTTCTCACAAATGATCCGAGACAGAGAAGTTTTCCACAGCTGCTCCCGCTGCTGCCGGGTGAACACGCCGTCTGCTTCCCACCAAAACCTGGAGCAAAAACCCAAACACATGAGCAGCTTCGGCTTCAGGTTTTATGTGAAGCAGAAACGTTTTCGTACCGATCTCCGTCACGCAGAAGCTTCATTTGCTTTCCGATCAGGCAGGCGAACAGTGGGCCGGTTCTGGAGCCGGGCAGGAAGTTTTCCACCAGTCCTCCCAGCCAAACGTCAATGTTGTCAGGATGCTGGTATAAATGAAGAATCTTCTCAGCGACTCTGCGATCTCTCACGACTTCTGCCAGGTCGTCCAACGTCGCGATGCGCTTCAGTCCACAGAAATCCCTCCAGTCGTTGTATCCTGAAAAGTCATTCCAGCGTTAAGTGATGTGTCCGCTTTTCTTTTGAAATGTGTTTAGATTAAGCTAGTGGCATTTAGCAAAGGCTCAGAGCGAGAAAACAATCCCAGCTGAGGTTCCTCAGGGCCGGGTTGTTGGCCCACTTTCATCCAGTACTTGCCTGCTCTGAACACGAGATTATTGCCTTATTTATCCGACTTTTGTAGACGACTAGCAGCTTTATGTACCTGTGTTCACACTGGTTCTGGTTCTGATGCAGAGCAGAACCAAACATGGAGAAGCAGCATTCAGCTTCCATGAACCATAGATCTGGAACAAACTTCCAGAAAACTGAAAAACTGCTGGAACACTGAGTTGATTTGATCCATAGCAACAGGAACATCATAAAGTTCAGTCTAATTATCAGACATTTTTTCTACATTGTTGCATTTTTTTCTGTGTTTTATTTTCTCCTAATCATAAAACTCTTTGATTCTGCTTGTTGCTGAAAATGTACGATGGTAATAAAGTTTTCTTAACATTTGTCATTTTCTCCAAAGAGATGTTGACAAATGAAACCCAAGTCATATTTTTACTCCCAATATTGGTAATAAAGTTGGAAATGTTACCTTATGAAAACATTTCTGTGTTGTGCCAACGGATATTTTAAACAACCCGATTTACAACTTGGCAGCGATGAAGAACTAAATAGATTCAGAAGAAATAAACTCCATGACGGTTTGGTGGCAGCGACATGTTGAGTTTTAGGTTTCACCCCTAAAGAACAGCAGGAAGTCTCTTTGTTCTGAGGCTGCAGAGAAATCAGATAACCATGATTTGTTTCAGAGAACTGCTTTGTGGGTTGAAATTCAGTGTTTTCCTGCAGAAGTGAGCAGCATTTAAATGCTTCAAAATGTCCTCCAGAAGCATCCAGAGCGGCAAACATGATGCTTCTTTTAAAAACAGCTGCAGCGTCTTTAGTTTCAGGTTTGATTCTCCTGGTGCAGCAGAGGTTTCTTCCAGCCTCAGCGACTTTCACACGTTTCTCCCTGGAGCTGCAGGCAGATTTTCACAGACAGGAGGAAGTGTTGCTACGCCATCAGCTCCCCTTAACTACACAAAGATGCTTTCATTTCTACAACACCAAGCAGGAGCAGCTCAGATGGAGGACTGGTGGAAACTAAGAACAGGTTGCTTTAGGTGCTTATATTAAGGATGTAAAACCAAAGATTTAAGCTCAGTTTTCTACTCCAGACCTGAAAGGGTTTTTTTTCTGTGGCAGGAATCAGGAACATGAAGACGTATCACTTTTCTTGGATCTGTTCCCAGAGTTAATGTGTCCTGACAATAAAACATGTCTGTTTATCTGGTGAAGAGCAACAATATCCTCAGGGAGGAGCTGGCTGACGAACCGCTAACTGCAGCAGGACAGAAAATAAATCCAGTTACTCAGTTTCAAGGTAGCAGAAGGAAGAAAACTCTGGATTCTTCACTAAACTTCACATGAAGCAACAGAAAATATTAAAATTTATTATGAATTAGTGATTAAGGTATCCAGGAACTGACTGGATTTCATCAGCGGCTGCTTCCAGAAACAGAAAGTTCAGCCATTTTTTTGTTCATAACTGGTTCTGTACGGGTTCTGGTTGTTGAGACAACAAACTGAACATCTGAGGTCCAAACAGAACAAACCTCAACTGATTGTTTATTAATCCTAAACATCCAAAAGTCTAAATATATACAAAAATGCATCATAAAGTCTCCTATTTTTTCACATCACTGTGTTTATTAAAGGGACAGTTTTATGTAAAATGATCATATTGTGCTATTCCATCACCAGAAACAGTCCAGCAGTGTTGCTCTGATACCTTCATGTTTGAGAAATCCTTTAGTCTCTATAGCAACCATCCAGTTGTACAAAACAACTGGGTGGACATAGCCCCGCCTTCGAGGCACAGCTCCTCCCCTCACTCAGCTCCTTCAGACTAGCCGACGGCAATTAGCAAACAGCTGAGCTCAATATGGAGCTGCTGCTCAGAGCAACGCAGGTAAAAACATTAAAGGGTCAATAGAGGAGCCATGTTGGGATGACTTCCTGGAGGCGGAGCTTCAGAAAGAGCAGGAGCTTTTAAAGTGACAGAGGAACAATTTCAAGGTTTAACCAGAAAGTAAAGTTTCTTTTAGGTCATATTTGATATAAACAACATTTTTATAAGGTAACGCATTTTTGAAGGTAACACAGTTACTTGACTGTTCTATAAAATGGTAAACACATAACACTGCCCCTTTAATATAATTTGGTCCATTCCTGGAAACCAGTTTTTTATTGACTGGTTTTGCTCCAGATGAGCCATAGTGATATTTTGTGATGAGATCCTGACCCGGCAGTCCGTGGTCCCGCCCCCTCTGCAGGTTCAGAGCAGCCAGATCCAGGTTCTGCTGGGAGTCCAGAACCAGCAGCGACTCCGTTACCTCCTCCACCAGGAGGGAGTCCGGAGCCGTCACCGCTGCCGCCGTGGCAACCATGCCCCGCAAGGTCGGCTCGATGCCACCTGCACACACACACACCAAACTATTCAAGTAAAATGTAAATCAAATAAGCCTACCTAATGATGTCATAATGTTTAACAACAGGAATTACACAAAAATCACTTCCTGAAATTTTCAGGGAATAACATATTTTCTTTGAATATCAGTCAATATTATTGGTCAAAACTTGGACCACAAGGAGCCCTGGTTGGTTAAATTAAACACTCCTGTACTGCGTATACTTGCAGTACCACCTCCCGCAGACAAGGGGTCATTACTGAGCACACACACTTCGCACACACTTTCCCAATCATTGCTACCAAGTGGGCTAAGTGGAAAAAAAGCATGCAGCATGTTAGGAGAGCTTCCCAATCTGCTTTAGACTGGCTTCCCATGCGGGGTCCAGAATTTGGATTCCAAACACACAAGGCCCCTCTGGGTTGGTGGGCTCCCTTCGTTTGGACCCTCCATGGTAACAAAAACAACTACACACACACACACACGTTTGTGTGGCTATCTTTGTGGGGACTTTCCATTGACTTCCAGCGTTTCCCCTTGTGTGGACCAGGCTTCGGGCGCCACAACGTAGTATGTCAGGAAAATGGTCCCCACAAGGTATTTGTCAGGTCTAAATACCTATTAAACAAAACACAGGAAAGACAAGAGAGTTAGATTCTTTGTTTCTCGCGAGGAGAGCAGACAGAGATGTGCTTTCAGTTACAAATCTCCAACCGCTCTGAAAAACACATCTCCCGCTCCTCTATTTTATTGATTTTAGGAATCCTGCCACACGGGGCGCTGCAACTCTATGGGGTGGGGTCAAAGCATTCATCATATGGTTGCAGCGCTAAATAACATTCACTATCTAGACACATGTTATCTATACTCTAAATCTTTCTTGCTCCAGGCACGGTGTGGAATAAGACACGTTGCATAGCTTCAAAGCAACGGCTTTGTATCACAAAGCAGCACAGAGCAGAGTTTATTGTCAGGCTTGTAAAACTCTGCTGGGAGCAACTAACACCTCCGTCTTGTAGGAAGTCCTGCAGGGCAACAGCTGCTGAGAGTAGCTGTCACCTCTCTCTTCCAAGGAAGGATTTAAGAAGGAATCAGAATTAAATCAACATACAGAAACATTATCTAAATGTAACTACAAAAGCTACATGATACAACAAATATTTGATAATTACTAATAATACAATTTACCTAACAGTATTACAAACAAACACACACACACACACACACACACACACACACACACAAAGGTTGGTTCGATGCCACATACACAAGGAGCTCTGCAGCTTTCAATTAATACCAAAGAACGTTCAAATGAACATGAATAAAGCAGCTGCTCTAGAAAAACGAAAAACCAAACTAAAAATCAAACCAGCTTCTGCTTAGAGACAGTTTGTCTTTGCTCAGTGGTGTCAAAAATAATTTATTAAAGCGAATCCAACAGATTTCTGTCCCAACTTGTCCTGCAGACTGATGGGAACCATCAGGAAACAACTATGAATTGTGGGTAAACTGGGCCAATACTGCATCTTCAGCTTTAATTTGGTGAATTAACTTTGCAGGAATTTCTCCTGAAACTCCAGCTGACCCAAATACAACGACGTCTCTTCCTTCCTGTGGCTCTCCGGAGGTTTCCATGGCTGCCTTAGAGGAGCGCACTGACCTTCTTTAACGATCCTCCAGGGACTGAAGAGTGCCTGCTGAAGTCTCAGGTGGGGGAAGCGCCGGTCTTCCTGAAAGCTCTCGTTCAGCCTGCTGAGGATCGGAGGAATGGTGCCGTGGCCAAACCTGAAGGCCGCTGTGGCGAACACGTTGGAGGCCGAGCCGTCCACCGTCGGATCGTACCCGCCATAGGGTCCAATGTGCTGTTCAAACGACTCCACACCAATTACTTTAGGGATATAATCTCTCATCGTTATTATCTGGAAGTCAAACAAGAAAGACAAGGCATGGGAAAGACTGAAACTACTTCAAAGTGTCTAAATCTTTTACCAATGCAGCTTTTATTTGCTCCAAATCAATCAGACAAGATGGCCATTTGACTCCGTGAGTGACAGGTGGGTGACGAAGATCACTCGCTTTGACTGAACCTGAAAATGTTTGATGAGAACTTTGATGCTTTTATCTGCTCAGATTGTCTCACCTCCGGATTTTAGCAGCTGAATATCTCAAAGGTCTTTAGTAGGAGGGGATGATCTGGAAAGATCTAGGAACTTTAGAAAAGAAACTTCAGCTCCTTAGTGTAAGAAAGGCTGTTTTCACACCTGATGGTCCAGTAGACCCGGTTCTACTGGATCCAGAACCTCATCATCTGCTCCACCTCCAACTGCTGTGGTTCTCTCTCTCTCTGCTCTGAGTCAAACCAACCTGTTCCCCTCCTGGCCTGTGGGGGCGCTGCACCAAGAACCACTGAAGGAAACGACACAAAAACCTCTGAAGACGCTGAGAGTAACTTCCTTCTTCACCAGATGGAAACAAGATGGAGGCGTCAGATTTTAGTGTTGGAGGATTTCTCTTTAGTCTTTGGCTAAAGACCAGGAGCCATTTCTGCTGCTAGCGCTAGGCTAGCATGTTAGTTTTGGTTGTATTTACCCAGAATGCCCTGCGCTGTAGTCCACTGCCTGCTTTTGGAGTGTTCTCAGTTCCGCTTGGCGTTCACATTCAAACCGAACCAGAGTTCACTTCAACCGAATCCAGACCGAGGTTTGGAAGACCAGAGGTCAGAGGTCGATTAGTGTTCACACCTCACCAACCGAACTGGACTTTGACTAGGCAGACGCACTGGAGTTGGATTGAAGTGGACCGAACAGGGCTGGTGGGAATGATGCAACCTAAAACCTATAGAACATTGTTTGACTTTTGAGGAAATAAAAATATATTTGTTCTCAAAAATGTAAACACTTTGCATCAGTTAATTATTTCCAAGTCGCAGCCGTTGCAGCAGTATTGTTTACTTTAGCAGCTTAAAATAAGCTCAGTATCTTTGTAGACAATCATTTCTTTATGAAATGATTCCCTCCTGTGGAGGGAAATGATCTCCACAAATATTTTGGGAATTGAAGAGTACCTGCTCACTTCAGACAGAACACCAAACAATTATCAGGTTGATGTCTGAAAAGAGAAAACTGCGGTTCTCTCACGGCGTTAAAGAGCTGACTACTAACCTACAACGACAAAGAAACAGCAACCAGTTAGTGGAGATGAAAGAGTCTTGGGCTGACCCAGCTTCCATGTAACTGATGAAACCATTACCAAGGAAAGGTTAAACAAGTTTCATTACCATAAATCAGAATGGACATGCTTCTGGTGGGAAGGAGTTGTCCATCCTGAAGTTTATATATTCTGTTACACACTCAGTCGTGGCACTGATGTCGTCTCCCTGTGGCTGGCAAAGAGCAATCCGGTCAGTAGCATCAAAACAATGCAGCAGGGTTTCTTCTGCTCCCTCTGACCATTTTTCAGAGTTGGTTTTGTTACAGGTTGCCTCTGAACAAGGGGTTTACATTCTGATCAGAGAAACGCTGATCTGTTTTACCCAGAGGACGTCTGGCTTCATCGGACCCTAACAGATGACGGCAGAAGAGATGAGGCTCTCAAAACTGCAGACTGACGATTTGCAGCATCTGATGCAAACCTGTGAGGATCTTAGTTTCCTCATGACGTCCAGTCTGCTCTGTTCCTTCTTGCTTATGCATCCTGGTTGGATGGTTTGCCGTCCCCTCGCCACTTCTGGGTATTTAAGGCGACTGATTATCCTGAAACATTTCAAGCCAACATGAGGACGCAACGCAGCGTTTTATCAATGTTTGCTTTAAAGCCAGAAGGTTCTCTGTTTTAGGATGTTTCTGAAGATCTTCCACCAACATTAAAATGGTTTTGTTGGTGCAGCAGATTCCCAGACTTTAAAACCAGAAGCTGACAGCAGTCTGTTATTAAGGCTTCTGACCTTTCTGTGTTTGTTCTTCATGTCGTGTGCTGGTCGCCCACTGACCGTCTGCTGAAAATAAAGCTGCTCTACTCGCCTGGCTTCCTCAGTCTGATGAAAAACCACAAATGTTTCATTGTGGACGAGGAAACGTAACCTTTCTGCTGTGCCAGAACACATTTCCACATTTAGTAAAGCAGTTTCTGTTTTTCTCCTAATTAGAGGTGCTGGCCGCTCTAACACATCAGCTCAAACTGAAATGATTAAAGAAATATTCTGTGTTTAAAAATAGCTGCTTTGAAAAGATGCTAGGTGACCTGCATCAAACATCCAGTTACCATGACGAGTTTCCACCCAATCAGGTCGAGTTTACAGATTTAATTAACTCAGGTTGACTGATTATGTAACAAACTGTTTGTTTTTATTGCTTATGCATGTGCAGCATGTTGCTGTTCCTCTGTGGCTTCAAACCTCATCAGGCAGGGATTAGAAATAATAACTGCCTGAATTCTGTTTCCTCGGTAGGAGTGATGCCTTCAATTGGTAATTTTGATCTAAATTACTAGTTTAATTAATAATTGTCTAAGCATCCATCCATCCATCCATCCATCCATCTTCTTCCGCTTATCCGAGGTCGGGTCGCGGGGGTAGCAGCTTCAGAAGGGAGGCCCAGACTTCCCTCTCCCCGGCCACTTCTTCTAGCTCTTCCGGGGGAATCCCGAGGCGTTCCCAGGCCAGCCGAGAGACATAGTCCCTCCAGCGTGTCCTGGATCTTCCCCGGGGCCTCCTCCCGGTGGGACGTGCCTGGAACTCCTCACCAGGGAGGCGTCCAGGAGGCATCCTGACCAGATGCCCGAGCCACCTCAACTGGCTCCTCTCGATGTGAAGGAGCAGCGGCTCTACTCTGAGTCCCTCCCGGATGACTGAGCTTCTCACCCTATCTCTAAGGGAGAGCCCAGCCACCCTACGGAGAAAACCCATTTCGGCCGCTTGTATCTGCGATCTCGTTCTTTCGGTCATGACCCAAAGCTCATGACCATAGATGAGGGTGGGAACGTAGATCGACCGGTAAATCGAGAGCTTCGCTTTATGGCTCAGCTCTCTCTTCACCACGACGGACCGGTACAACGCTGCTTCACGGCAGACGCTGCACCAATCCGCCTGTCTATCTCCCGCTCCCTTCTTCCCCCATTCGTGAACAAGATCCCGAGATACTTAAACTCCTCCACTTGGGGCAGGACACCCCCCCTGACCCGGAGAAAGCACTCTATCCTTTTCCGGCTCAAGACCATGGCCTCGGATTTGGAGGCACTGATCCCCATCCCGGCCGCTTCACACTCGGCTGCGAACCGCTCCAGCGAGAGCTGCAGATCACGATCTGATGAAGCCAAAAGGACCACATCGTCTGCAAAAAGCAGAGATGAGATCCTAAGGCCACCAAATCGGATGCCCTCAACACCTTGGCTGCCCCTAGAAATTCTGTCCATGAAAGTGATGAACAGAATCGGTGACAAAGGGCAGCCCTGGCGGAGTCCAACTCTCACCGGAAACGAGCCCGACTTACTGCCGGCAATGCGGACCAGACTCTAACACCGGTCATACAGGGACCTGACAGCCCGTATCAAAGGGCCCGGTACCCCATACTCCTGGAGAACCCCCCACAGGGCTCCCCGAGGGACACGGTCGAACGCCTTCTCCAAGTCCACAAAACACATGTAGACTGGTTGGGCGAACTCCCAGAACCCTCCAGGACCCTGCCGAGGGTGTAGAGCTGGTCCAGTGTTCCACAACCAGGACAAAAACCACACTGCTCTTCCTGAATCCGAGGTTCGACTATCCGACGGACCCTCCTCTCCAGGACCCCTGAATAGACCTTGCCAGGGAGGCTTAAGAGTGTGACCCCTCTATAATTGGAGCACACCCTCCGGTCCCCCTTTTTGAACAGGGGGACCACCACCCCAGTCTGCCAGTCCAGGGGAACTGCCCCCGATGTCAATGCGATATTGCAGAGTCGCGTCAACCAACACAACCCTACAACATCCAGAGCCTTAAGGAACTCCGGGCGGATCTCATCCACCCCCGGGGCCTTGCCACCGAGGAGCTTCTTAACCACCTCGGCGACCTCGTCCCCAGAGATTGGAGAGCCCAACCCAGAGTCCCCAGGCTCAGCTTCTTCAATAGAAGGCTGGTTGGTGGGATTGAGGAGATCTTCGAAGTATTCTGCCCACCGGCCCACAACGTCCCGAGTAGAGGTCAGCAGCACACCATCCCCACTATAAACAGTGTTGGTGCTGCACCGCTTCCCCCCCCGAGACGCCGGATGGTGGACCAGAATCGCCTCGAAGCCGTACGGAAGTCTTTCTCCATGGCCTCTCCAAACTCCTCCCACGCCCGAGTTTTTGCCTCAGCAACCACCCGAGCCGCATGCCGCTTCGCCTGCCGGTACCCATCAGCTGCTTCCAGAGTCCCACAGGCCAAAAAGGCCTGGTAGGACTCTTTCTTCAGCCTGACGGCATCCCTCACCGAAGGTGTCCACCAACGGGTACGAGGGTTGCCGCCGCGACAGGCACCGACAACCTTGCGGCCACAGCTCCGATCGGCCGCCTCGACAATGGAGGCACGGAACACGGTCCACTCAGACTCCATGTCCCCCACCTCCCCCGGGCAGTGTTCGAAGTTTTGCCGGAGATGGGAGTTAAAGCTCCGTCTCACAGGGGATTCCGCCAGACGTTCCCAGCAGACCCTCACAACACGTTTGGGCCGCCAGGTCTGACCGGCTTCCTCCCCCACCACCGGAGCCAACTCACCACCAGGTAGTGGTCAGTGGACAGCTCCGCACCTCTTTTCACCTGAGTGTCCAAGACATACGGCCGCAGATCCGATGAAACGACGACAAAGTCGATCATCGAACTGCGGCCTAGGGTGTCCTGGTGCCAAGTGCACATATGAACACCCTTATGCCTGAACATGGTGTTCGATATGGACAATCCATGACGAGCACAGAAGTCCAACAACAGAACACCATTCAAGTTCAGATCGGGGGGGCTGTTCCTCCCAACCACGCCCCTCCAGGTCTCACTGTCATTGCCCACGTGAGCGTTGAAGTCCCCCAGTAGAACAAGGGAGTCCCCAGGAGGAGCACTCTCCAGTACCCCCTCTAAGGACTCCAAAAAGGGTGGGTAATCTGAACTGCCGTTCGGCCCGTAAGCACAAACTACAGTCAGGACCCGTCCCCCCACCCGTAGGCGGAGGGAGGCTACCCTTTCGTTCACCGTAGTAAACCCCAACGTACAGGCGCCGAGATGGGGAGCAACAAGTATGCCCACTCCTGCCCGACGTCTCTCACCTTGGGCAACTCCAGAGTGGAAGTATGTCCAGCCCCTCTCAAGGAGACTGGTTCCAGAACCAGAGCCGTGCGTCGAGGTGAGACCGACTATTTCTAGCCGGAACCTCTCGACCTCACACACTAGCTCCGGCTCCTTCCCCACCAGAGAGGTGACATTCCACATCCCAAGAGCTTCTGCAACCGAGGATCGGATCGCCAGGGTCCCCTCCCTCTGCCGCCACCCATCACACACTGCACCCGACCCCTTTGCCCCTCTCGCAGGTGGTGGACCCATGGGAGGGGGGACCCATGTTTCCTCTTCGGGCTGAGCCCGGCCGGGCTCCATGGGTTAAAGCCCAGCCACCAGACGTTCGCCATCGTGCCCCCTCTCCAGGCCTGGCTCCAGAGTGGGGCCCCGGTGACCCGCGTCCGGGCGAGGGAACACGAAGTCCAATGTTCTTATCCATCATTGGGGTCTTCGGGCTGTGCTTTGTCCGGTCCCTCACCTAGGACCTGTCTGCCTTGGGTGACCCTACCAGGGGCATGAAGCCCCAGACAGCATAGCTCCTAGGATCATTGGGGCCCTCAAACCCCTCCACCACGATAAGGTGGCAGCACAAGGAGAGTCTAAGCAATTTTATTCAAAGCTAAATGTGACTTAGAAAAGCAGGACACATCACGAATAAACTCAACATGAATTATTCTGGCAACAAAAAGCAAACATTACTGGGGTGGACGTATACATTTGAGCCTGTATGAAAATATTTAGTTAGAAAACTCAAACTTCAGCAGCCATTATGCCACTGATGACTTTAACTGTGCATTATGTCAAAATTTAGAAATTAGAGGGTTAATATTTATATCAAACTCTCTGTTTTATTCATTTATTCAGGAAAAGGTTCAGGAAAAGTTTCCCGTTTTCCCTCCAGCAGGATCTTTGAAACAACTTCCTGCTTTAGATGCAAAAACATTTCCATGTCTGACAAAAACAGAAATAATTCCCTCGAGAAAAGCCAAACACTTTTCATTCATGTTTCATTTCCTGTCCACAACTCGTTGATGATTTTACGATTAATCTCCGTTTCTGCTGTTTGACACGTTACAGCAGGGCTGCAGAAAACCAGCGTTCCCAGCAGGACGGGACAACTGGGAATCACTTCCTGCAGCAACAATGTCCTAAAGGAAGGAACGGTAACACTTTGACGGGTTGTGAATAAGACTGTCATGACACTGTCATAAACATGAGGAAGTCTTCATGAATATTTATGTCATAAAGTGTCATTCGGTAAATCATGACACTTTTAATACACAGTTGACATTATTCAAAATGTCTTTGTTATGACAACCTGACATTATCCAAGAAATCATGATCTGACATAAATTTGTTATAAAAGTATTACTGATTACTGATATTTATGGCTAGCGCTTTAGGTTAACGTAGCTAACTTTTAGTTAGCGGTACCATTCAGAGACCCAGAGAGTCGGACCTCGTTTGATCGATACACACAAAAACAAATCAGTCCCAGGTTTTTATTTAGGGGCATCAAACTGGTGATGTTGGTGTGTGAGCTGCAGCGGTCCTGTAGGGGGCGCCGGACTCTTACCTGGTGCAGGGCGCCAACGATCTTGCGTGCCTCCTGGAACACGGCCTCGGGGCTCCAGTGCTGGTTGATGAGCTTCAGGGTCTCTGCGAGGCGGTTGTGTTCCCGGAGCCACAGCGTATGCAGCGCGATCAGAGGCAGGCCCTCGTTGACCCGGCCGTCTCCGGCCCGGAAACACTCCACTCCCTGGCCGCACGTCGACGGCGTCGCCGCTACGAAGGGCAGGTAAGGTCTGCCCTGCCGGTCCCGGAAGCGGCCGTTTACGGCCAGCTTCCCGCTGCGGCTGGAGAGGTCGCGGAGGTCGCGCTGCAGCTGCGGCGTGTGGCCGTACACCAGAGAGGCGTCGATGAAGGACGAGACAGCGTTCAGCTGCTGCCGCTGCAGAGCCCGCAGGATGCCGGAGCCGGTCCTGGAGCTGCAGGCCGGCGTGGAGCGATGGAACGGCATGCAAAGGGAGTCCTGAGTCTGAGAGGCAGGCACACGCCACAATGTAATCAGATTACATATCGTACTCACTGATCTAAGAACGGATTTCAGTTCTTGGTGTTTTGAGCAGAATCACCTGGATGGGGAAGCAGGGATGCAGGTTTCCACACGACGTGCGGCAGTCCCGCTGCGCCCAGGAAGCGGCTCCGCTGAGGCTCTGCGGCGTCAGGGTCACATCGTGGTCGATGTACTGACCCCAGTCCGCCAGCAGCTGGGAGTACGCAGCGTCTGAGCCCTTACAGGAAGTCCTCACCACTTCCCTGCTGACACGCCGCGGCTGCACACACACAGCCAATCAGCACTCAGACTGTCATCACAGCCAATCAGAAAGTTGATTGGCTCTCTGATTGGCCAATCAGGTGAGAACACCTGGAGGTTAAAACCAGATCATTTAAAGCTGTAACTTTTATAAAAATGTTCTTACACGTTTGTTGAAATCGTCATCATGTCATGCAAACTAGAAACAACCAATCAGAGGAAGGAGGAGGGTCTTAGTGCTGTCAATCATCCCCTCTTGCTCTCTACTGTACTGCAGCTAGCACAGCCTGTTGTGGATGCTAAAGCTAGTTAGCATTACCACTGATGACAGCAGATAAACGGTTTTCCTGTGAGTTATTTCTTAGCTATTAGCACCTTTAGCAGCAAGTACATGATGATGATTGACAGCGCTAGGCCCTGCCTCCCAGCTCTGATTGGTTGTTTTTGCTCAGGGAGAAGATCTATATTTTCACAGATTATCTGTCTCACGACAAGGTGAGTAAAACAGTTTTTAATAAAAGCTTTAAGTGAAGCTGTGGAGAAACACTCCGTCTCCTCATTTCTCCTCCTGATTCGATAGAAAGTGGATCAGAGCGGCTCAGATCCACTAACCAGACTGCAGCTGGTAGTTATTTACTAAGTTTCTCCTGAAACTGACGGCGGTCTGGACTGAGGAACAGAACCGCTCCCCACGTTCATCTGAGCGGCTCGTATTCATTTCAGCCAATCACTTCCTGCCCGCCGGTCTGCCTCATAGTCCAGCCGGTTTCCGAGGACCTTATCAACCGGAAGCAGGCTGCGGAGCGAACCGGACCGCTGCTCCGGCCCGGCTCTACCTTCACTCAGATTACCGGGGGAAGCTGGGATCCGTGATGGAGCCGCTGGGGGTCCCAGCCTCTGGGTTCCTCCTCTCCGTCCTCATATTCAGCTGGAAGCCATCGGACCAAAGCCGTGTTGGCGGCGCCCCAGTCAGGATTCTGTCTGACAGAAGGAAGAAACCGGCTGCTCCGCTTTAACCCGACAGACTCAGCAGGAAATATTTCAATCTAAATGACATTTAACCCGATTCAGTAAAACCGTTAGAGCAGCTAATCACCGTAAACCATCAGCTACAGAACATTAGCATGCTAACGCTTTCATATTTCCCATTAGCCACTTTGATTTAAAGGATGGTGATCATTTTTCAAGATGGCTGCCATATTTGAGCCTTTTAAACTAGTTATTGTCATAAAATGTTGTCCATTTTCATGACTTCATGAACTTTATGTCACAAATATTTTCTGCTTTGGTCATTGTGTTCATAAAACTTTAATAAAATGCAGCAGAATCAGAAACTGATGTTATGTTAGCGAGTCTCACACCTGGAAGGACAAGATGAGGGATGGTCGGCTTAATGGTTAGCATTAGCTGCTGCTAATGTTTCATGGGCTTAGCAGTTTGGGGTTAGCGCCTGTTAACTTTTTATGTGTTTAGCAGGCTAACGCTAATGTTCACAATTTTTTAAAGTTATGCTAATTGCTTTATGTTTTAGCAATTTAGCGTTAACTCCTAATAATTTTTTTTAGGTGTTTAGTGTTCCTTTCCAATCACTAACAAAAATGACCTCTGGTTGTTTTTTAGCGGTTAGCATCAAACGCTGGATCTCACTGGTCAAACCCTTTAGCCTGTCTGTCCTAAAATCTGAAGCTGGGAATTTATTTCAGCTGAACAGCTGAAAGCTTCACTTTTACCAAGTTTTACTCCACATTCAGTTATTTCTCTTTGCCGTAATAATAAAGTCTCCTGACCTGAAGCATGACCCTGCGCCGCGGCGGTTTTGCTACCTGTTGTTGCAGACTCCTGATATGCTGCGATATTTGTCATGATGACTTCCTTCACAGACGGCTGGATCCGTTTCAGTCGGACACTGAGACAACTCTGCAAGCAGCTCCAGGTTTTCCCGTGACAAAAGCTCTGACACAAGCAAAAAAATGAAGTCACTGCAGCTCAGCGCCGCCGCAAACGAGCGTTAAAATGTCAGGCTTTATGGTTTCTACATGATTTTGGTAGCACAGCTAGAAATGAAAGAAAAAGATTAGAACTATGGCCGTACCTGATGCTGTGAAGTTCCTGTTATATTTCTGCTTTGCTGCATTTTTCAGGATCTGCAGGGCGGCGTGGAAAATCTCCCCAGACCTGGAAATCTCCTGATTCTGAGGATGGAAGTGAAACCTGAAGCCATGGCTGCAGAGAGGAGTTGGAGGGTAAAGCAGTTTCATTTTCAGACTGTTTGGGCCGGTGCTCGTCTGGGCCGGGTACCGCTGGCTGGAGGCGCCGTCAGCATCCTGAGGAGACGAGACCAGAAAGTCTCTGAAGGACGAGGCTGAAAATGAAAAACACAGAACTTCAGAGCTCAGAGCACAGCCTACATATTTTAAATTAAAATGATTTACTTTCTTGATCTTGTGTTTCATTTTTCCAAATGGCTGCCGTGGTTGTAACGGAGAATAAATGTTTGAACTAAAATCAGCAGCAGCTATTGCCAGTGGTGGGCAATGCTAACCAAATGGTTAGCTTCAATAACTAGCTGAGCCAGAATCTCAGCTCTGCTAATGCTAAACCAACAAAAAAATTAGCTGAAGCTAATGCTAAACGACTAAACACCGAGTAAATAGTGGAAGCTATGCTGATCTAGTATACAAATAAAAAATTAAATATGACCAAAAACCAGAATATTATGCTGTTAAATCTGGATTATTTTCTTCACTTTTTTCATTTTAGAATTTTAATTTGTCTGCTAATTAAATTCTGCAGGAAATTAGATGAAATATTTAATATTTGAAACTTAACAAGGATAAACTTTTTAAATTGAGACTCAAAGCTTTTAATACAGATATAAATAAAAAGATGAGTCTCAAACATGAACGTTTTCTTTCTCTTGCTGTATTAAACAAAATTCATAAGAAATATTTACTCACAGCTGAACGTGGAAGGAGTCGGTGGGACGTCGCAGACCAACATCACCAGAAGAGCCAGATGGAAACATTTCTTGGTCTTCATGGCTCCTCTGCGTCCGGCAGCAGACGGGTCTTTATGCGAGACCTGAGGCAGGAAGCAAAACATGCAGCAGGTCAAAGGTCACAGCACCTGACTCCAGAGGGGCTCTTCATCTCACATCACTGAGCCGACTGTTGTTTTTACCTCTGCATGTTTCTGAGGAGACATCTTGATGGGCCGTTACCGTGACAACGCTGCAGGCCAGTCGCAGCACTCTGGATTTCTCCAATTTTCTTTCTCTGGCTGCTTCCAGGTGATAAGATGCCGTCCAGAACCAGCAGAACCAGCAGAGCTGATGAGGTTAGAATACAGCAGAAATCTGCTTTTATTCTCCCACATTCTGCAGAAATTCTGCTGCAACAGCAGCAAAAAAAACAAAACAAAAAGACAGAATAAAGACTGAAAAACATGGCAGCGCATTGATTCAACACAAATGGTGTGCAGTTATTGGCAGCTTCTCTGGTCCAGAGGATTGTGGTAAAATAAATCAAAAACATGTATCTGAGCATTAAAAGGGCAGATTGTTAGTATAAGTATGAAACTGGAACAGCAGAGATTATATTCAGAATTAAAACCTGTTCAACACCTGCAGGGATGTGAATACTTATCAAGTTCGCCTGGAGCGGGACGGTTTAGAGTCCAACAGGTCAGGCAGACTGACAAAAACAAACTAAATCCTAAAAACTAAATTAATGAACATTAATCCGACTGTGTGCTAAAAGCTAGAGGCTAGCAGCTTTTAGCACAACAGTCTTTAGATGAGAAAAATAACCTCCAACGGCCCAGAGGAGCAGCTTCTGCTAGCGGCTGTCATCTGTGCGTCAGATTAACTGTCATTCCGGAAACACACGAATACAGAGGTTCCGGTCGGAAGGTTTGCATGGGGAACAATGTGATTAAAATTGTCTTAATTGATTCATCAAAATGAATGTGTTAAAGACCCGAACATTACTGAACCACATCAGCAGAGGGAGAACCGGGGAGCAGCCTGGGACATTAATTCAGGTGTTTCAGGAAATATCAGAGACAGCAGAGTTCATGTGATGCGTTCATGAACGTAGGAACATCAGCTGCTGCTGCATTCAGGCTGAAAGATCTCAGTGAAATGCGGCGACTCGGCGTATCCATCACAGCAGAGTTACTTATCCGAACTACAGCAGAACTACAGCGTAGTTACAGCGGGTCGGCCCTGTGACGGCTGGCTGGGTCTGGAGTGGACCGAACCGGTAACCATAGAAACTCCTCCGTTATCACTGAAATGCCGGCTGGCGGAGCAGAGTGCTAGCAGGTGATGCGGGACGTGACGCTGACGAAACCTCTTGATGTGATGACGTCATAAGAGCGTCAGACTGGGTTACCTAGCAACACATCAGGCCGGATGGCGGCGACAAGTTCAGCTTCAGAGCTTTAAATTAACTGCAAAGAATTACAGTTAGTTTACAGCATTTCTTTATAATATTCATAAATCAACATCCAGTCAGTGAAAGTTTCTGAAAGATGAAAAGCAGAACTGAACCTTTCTGATTTTAATGTTTAAGTGAAAATAATAATTACTGCAGCAGCCAGCGCCGGCCATCAGGAAGAGTCAACAGTAAAATATAGACTCCATAAAAATGGTGGCTATAGCAGAAAATACGATCCATAAAATAAAAATAGGATGTTAATGTTTTCATGAGGCAAGTAATATGTATAACGTGACCAACATGTTCTCCAGATTATAAAAGCTGGTTACCATGAAAACATGAATATGATCATTTTAAAGACATCATAATCCAGATTAATCTGGTAAAACAACAAAATGCTGATGGTTAAAATTATAGATCAACTCTGCAAACTCTCATGTTTATCAGAATTTTAAAACACATTTTAACAAATTTATTTCTGAGAATAACTTAAATTATCATTCTCAGAATAAAATCCGAATATTTATATTAATAGTAGTAATTAATACTATAATAAGTATTAATAACTACTATTAATAGTAAAATGTAGTAAAATGTGTAAAAAGGAGAAATAGCAGCAAAATAACAACAGATTTTTATAAAGATAATTCACAAGTAAAAAGGCAACAGAGCGAAACATTAACCAGTTGAATTAAAGTTTTTAAAGCAAAAAAAAGTTTTAAAAAATGGAGCAGTTTTATAAATATAATAAAATTAATGTCAGTAATAAGCAGATAAACATGAGCTACAGGCAGCTGGTCTATAAAGTTGGTTTTCTTTATTGAAACAGCAGAAAATATGTGATTCATTGGTGAAGCCTTGAATATTAATGAAGCAACGAAAACTGAACATTAACAGAGTGAAATTTATTATAAAAGTGTTTAATAATCTGCTGGATGGAACAACGTAGAAAAAGAGTCGATCAGATCAGACAGAAACATTCCAGCTAAAAACACAAACAGGAAGAAATGGAGACGGATTCCCGTTTTGTCTCCCAGCCAGACGAAGGACGAAATGCAGAACCATCAGAGAGTTCTAGTTGAGGCGGATCCAGCTGGTTCCGTCTGACCCAAATCAGTCCCAGGAGTTCAGCAACATGAAATATTTCAGAAAATATGACCAAAATATGACCTTCTTAGCTGGAACTGATGTTTCCGGTCCAGAAAGTTCCCGTTTGATCCCGACGCGGAGCGTCAGCACGTTCCCGTCAGCGCTGCCTTTTGTTGCTTCCAATGAAATAAACTCTTTCAGCTGATAAAGTCTTTATGATGAATTAATCTAAATGTTTGGAAAAACAATTAAAATGTTTGTTTTAAAATCTAAAGAACAAATAAATCAGCCACTTCCTGTTACAGCTTTTAGTTTACTGATATTAATCAAATCATTTATTATGACAATTATTACACTGTAATTACCGGGCAGTAATAACCTGCAGCTAGATGTTAATAATTCATGTATTATTAAATAATAAATCAGAATGATTAGTTTATGACATAATAATCACCAACATTAGACCAGTTTCTATTTAAAAAGTCTGAATTTTACTGATGAATCAGCATCAAATCAATATTAATGTTCTATTATTTGCTCCCTAGTTATGATTTTATTAAGATATTTCATGATATGACCCAATAATTAGTTTTGTTTCTGAATCTTTATCCCTCGCTGCTGTAACAGGAAGTGTTCTCCGACCCAAACTGAAAATATTCACCATCATGTTCCGACCTGGATAAAAACTGTGAGCATTTATAGAAAAACATCCAGGAACAGGAACGTGTCTGGTGAGCTACAGGAACAGGAAGTCTAGCTGCTGATGTGCGTGGCGAGGCTCTGGCCGCACAGGAAGCCGGGCTCCAGGGACGCCACCTTGGCAGCGATGAAGGAGTGGATGCAGTGGAGGACCGCCGTCAGGTTGGCAAACTCCAGTTCCTGACAGGAGAAGAAGAATCACAACATAATCAGAACTCAAGACTTTATGTTTTAAATTTAATGTAGTCGCCATTTTTCTTCACAAAATGGAGGAAATTTGACTTTATTTCCATTTGAAACACCAGGCTACGATGACTCCTGGTGCTTTCTGCAGTGAAACAATAAAATCCTCTAAAACTCTAAAAATCATTTATTTTAATAGTTCAATCATCAAATATCTGTCAGTGCGCCCAGGGGAAACCATCTTAGCACTACAGCAGAAATTTAAAAAATGTCTTCCTTATTTCTGGAGGTTCAGCCAATCAGCATCAAGGAAAACTAAAGCTGCTCCTGGATTGGCTGCTCTATTAGCCAATAGTGTGTCAGCTAGCAACGCTCAGTTATTTACTTTAGCATTTTAGATATTCTCTATGAAAGGCTCCAGAAATAATAAACATTTCTTTGTAAATATGTTTATATATAGATAACAGTTAAATAGTAAAACTTTTACTACTATAGTACATTTTGAGCGTTTTACTTCAACAAACCAGTTTAATGTTAAAAAAAGAAACAAAACATTTTAGCATTTCCAACTATTATCTTACAGATTAAAAAATTCATGAAAGTTAATAACTCATTTACTCTAAAATCAGAGAGAAAACAGGCTTTCTTACCTTCATTTCTATTTGGTTGCTGTCAGCGTTTTTAAAGAGCAGCTTGACTCGGGTTTTTCCGTCGTCAGATGAGCCTTTCAGCTGAGAGAACTTGTATCTCCACAGAACAGCCTGCAGGAGGAGAGCCAGGTTCAAACAGAACGACTTACAGTTTCACCACCGAGACGCTCTAAAAACCCAGAGGAAAACAACTTGGGGACGCTGGTGAATGACTGCTGAGACGTCATGGCTGCACTGTTGCCATAGATACCACAGCCAGGAAATAACATGCTGGAGGACAGCAGGAAGAGGAAGTGGATTACCTTTGAAGTCACGTCTGAGCAGCTAAACCCGGATCCAAAATCCAGCGTGAAGCTGACAACGCTCCCCTGGCTGCTGCACATGTAGCTTTTAGACTGAGGAGGAGAAGAAGAAGAAATTTACCGCCATTAGCCAGCTAACCGCTTAGCTAGCCCAGCTAGCACCGCCATTAGCCAGCTAACTGCTTCGCTAGCCCAGCTAGCACCGCCATTAACCAGCTAACAGCTTCACTAGCCCAGCTAGCACCGCCATTAACCAGCTAACTGCTTCACTAGCCCAGCTAGCACCGCCATTAACCAGTTAACAGCTTCGCTAGCCCAGCTAGCACCGCCATTAGCTAGCTAACAGCTTCACTAGCCCAGCTAATGGGATCTTAAATAGTAAAAAATAAACAATAAACTGCCCTGCTGAGCAAAAAACTCCACGCATCAACCTAAACTATTTTCAAAGTGATGACTAGCGACACATCTAGCAACTTTTTATCAGTAAAATGAATAGACAGATGTAGCAACTTTTAAAAAAGCAACTGTTGAAGACTTTTTTAAAAAGTAGCTAGCAACTTTTTTCTCCCAGAAAAGTAACTAGTTGTTAGATCCAACTAACTAGATCTAACAACTCTTTTTCTAAGAAGTGACGCATCATTTTAAGTGAAATGGTTTTCGCTGTGTAACGCTGGCCAAGCCGCTAAATAGCAAAAATTAACGTCTCAACCAGTAGAGGGCAGCACAGACTGTTTTAGAAATTTACACCAAAATGTCACAACTTGGACAGAAACAAAGACAGAATTTAGTTATTTCATCTGCAAAGAAAAGCTGATTTGATGTTTAGTGACATTTTAAGCTTCTGAGACACAAATAATCCTGAAGTAAAATTAAAATTTTTAATAAGTGCAAATAATTTAATGTTCATCAGTGAATCCTGAAGCTCCTCAGAATTACTGTCCTGTTTGTTCCTCAGCCTCTTTCTGTCTAATTAATCTGGAGAGAAGAGAAAGCAGATTAATAAAATTAATTATCGAGATGATTATTACCATCTATGGCTCAATTATCTTTATTGATTATGAATTAATTTTAATCCTGAAAAACAAACAAATGTCCTTCAAATATTTTAGTTTAATAAAGATCAATGAATGGAGGAAATTAATCCTTAAGATTTATTATAATTAATTATAGCATTTTATTATCTGTACAGAGGTGTAAAACATGAAAATGAAATAAATGATGTATTTAAGATGTAGATGATTTTCTGTGACGATTCGGGTCAGAAAACCTGAACATGTGTAATAATTCCTCAGTCTGTCGGCAGAAAGAAAAGATCCACTGTAGCAGATCCTTACTGGTTATGATAATCAATAAGGAAACATTATATAATTAACAGGCTATGGCACTGAAAAATAAAAGAATTTCCTTAAACACCATCATCCAGTGAAACCAGTAAAAACTCTGGAAAGTAACTGGTGAAGAACAAAGTGCAGAAACATCACGATAAATCTGATTAATATTTCTCAGTTAAATGTTCAAACCGATCTGAACGGCAGCTAGCCAGCCGGAAACTCGTTTGATTTCGTTTCTTGCGTCGCGGCTTGATTTTGGGCCGCAGCGTCTCCTCGGCTGGAAGACGGTCTGGCTGTTCAGATTCCTCTCTGTGCGTTTCTGTCCTCACACACACTGAGAGGAGGCCTGGAGATTTTCATTATGGAGTGCAGTGGGAGCGGCAGCCAGGAGGAGCAGGAAGCTGCTGCTGCTTACTGTCACCAGGAATGAGACGCTGAGCTGTGACTGCGCTTCACTAATTGGAAAGGATTTAGCAACATTTTCTCTTGAAGGAAATCTGCTTAGCACATTCTGACAGGACTGGGTGAGAGATAAAACCAGGAACACCAACATCGGCTCTCACTGCTGAAGCAGAAAAAGGTTTTGAGTTAAAGGTGTGTGTGGTTCCAGATCAGCGTTTTTATACCAGCTTCAGTTCAGTGACCAGGAATCACTGAGGCTTGCTTTGGTTCTGCATCATGCAAACATTCAGAAAGAACCGAGGAATGCAGGATGAATTCATCAAGATAAATGCAGAAACCTGGAGAACGGCAGAACGAAGCTTCTGACAGATCCGGTTAGCCGGCGCGTCTGCTGCAGAACTTCAGATGAAAACTCTCTGCCGGCTGCCACAGCTGCACGGCAGAACGGACCAGAACCGAACCAGAACATCCTGAGGCGGTCTGACAGGAACCTCTGCATGGTTTCTATCAGAGGCTGTGATGCCGAGTTACAGCAGAATCACTGAAAACATCTTAAAGCAGCAGAGTTTCTGTCTCCACTCCGCAGGCCATAAACATGTCAGGGTTAGCTAAAATGCTAAGGCTAGCTGAAATGCTAAGACTAGCTGGAATGCTAAGGCTAGCTGGAATGCTAAGGTTAGCTGAAATTCTAAGGCTAGCTGAAATGCTAAGGTTAGCTGAAATGCTAAGGTTAGCTGGAATGCTAAGGTTAGCTGGAATACTAAGGATAGCTGGAATGCTAAGGTTAGCTGAAATGCTAAGGCTAGCTGGAATGGAACTAACGGAACATTTTAGGAGACGTTTGGATCAGTTTCAGGTTGAACTGATCCTAGTGCATGCAGGAGGAGCGACCCGGTCCGCTCCGCCTGCATGCATGCCGGCGCTCACCCCGACGCGCTGCACCTCCAGGAACACGGCCCTCTGGAAGGACTTGTCCCAGGTTGCCAGGTCTGAGGCCAGCTCCACCCTGAAGGTGTGGCTCTGGCCGTGGCCCACCAGGATGCTGAAGCAGAGCGGGTCGCCGCCCGGCTGCTCCGGGGAACCGTGCAGACCCAGGAAGAGCCGCGCCTGCAGCCAGCAGTCCTCAGCCAGCCACAGCTGCAGCAGGAGGGGAGAGCATCACCTGATCAATAACCTGATCTATAACCAATAAACTGCCTTTATTACTGAATTACATAATTTATTACTTAATTTTTACCATACTTATAAAACATCACAATGTCAAAATAAATATTTAGCTAATATGCAAATTCACTCACTGATAACAGGAAGTGGACTACCAAAATAAAAGCTGGTTCTTCAGAACCTCTTTAGCATCGTTTCTTTTCCTGTTTTCTTGTTTCCTGTTATGATAAATAATCCTGTCAAAATAAAAGCTGATCCAGACGGTGAGCAGCAGAAACGTTTGACAGTTTCAGCTTTTATTTTGGTAGTCTGCTTTCACTTATTGACAAGGTGAATTAGCATATTAGCTTTAGCTTGCTATCTAAATGTTTATCTTGCTAATAAATATTTTGTTTGAAACTGTAACTGTTATAAATGAATGAATAACATGATGAAAACAAATGGCTCAGAAAATCTATTTTCAGTTTTTCCACAGAATAGATTCTGATTTACGGATCACTGTGAGAGCAGGAAACCCGACTCGGCGCTGATCCGACTCACCTTATGAACCTTAAATAGAACCTCACAGAGGTTGTATGTAGTTTCAGGTTTTCCCCAGTCGGTGGCGCCGACCTGAGAGAACATCAGAAGGTTCGATGAGCTTCAGAAACGAAAACCTTTCTGACCTCCGTCATTTAAGGTCCTGAATAGCGTTCTGGCTCGGAGTTGTTGGTACCGGTGGCCGTCTGAAGATATAAAAATATGGCCCTCTCAGCGCCAGGAACCTGAAGGCCGAACTCCTGCAGGGGGCGCTGTTCTCTGGAGCCTCACACACCCAGCCCATGTGGACGATCTGAGAAAACAGTAAATACTTTATTAAAGCAGAAATAAACAGACAACACCAACATGATGCAGACGTTACAAACGGTGAAAACAACTTTCATCTAAATAAATGAATTTTTAATCATTTGAATATTTCATCACTAAAGTCAGTCAAGAGCGATCTGATTGGACAGCAAGCAGCTGCTTACCTGATCATCAGAAGAAGACGATTTATTCAGCATTTTAATCTGCAACAGAAACAGACATGAAGTTATCAAAGTGTCTCATTAACAGCTTTTATTTCTAAGATGGTTTTGGTCTCAAAGCAGCGAGGGTCAGCTTCCTGTTCCAACATCTAAACTAAGCAAAGATCAAATCTGAAGCAGATCTGCTGATTTCTGATTCAGGCAGGAAAACGTTCAGAGTGTTTGGCGACTGAACAGCCTTAAACCTTCAACCCTTTAACGGTTTATGTCTGAGGAACCTGCCTTGTTTCTGTTAAAGGGAGTCATTTTGCTCCACTGTCGCCGCATGCTTGGTCAGGAGGAGGGATTACTGAGATTAACTTTTACTAATCTGGATTTTCTGATCTTTTCTTTCCGGGTAGTTGTCTCCACCCAGAGAGTCTATTTAAGAGCTGCAGGTCATTAAAAGAAGCGCTCCCATCTCTCCAAAAGCAACAGAACAACTAGATCCTGATTGGCTGTTTAGCAATCACGCTCATGGTGTCACTAATTAGCCGTGCATTAACGAGCTTTTAAACATGGCAGCTGTGAGCAGAAGCAGCAGCACTGGACCGTCAGAATAATCAGAGAGAGACGAGGAAATGAGCGAGGAGCTGCTTGGCGAGTCGATGCCTGGTTAACAGACACATCAGACCCAACGGGCCAATCACAGAGCTCCGCCTCCGATCTGGACTCACGCTCTCCTGCGTCAGCTCGCCGATGTTCGCAGCGATGGCCTGCAGCCAGTCTGAACTTTCTGCTGCCGAGCAGAACTGTAGGACGCTGCAGCTGAACGCATCCGGGGAGAACAGCTCGAAGCAGTTGGACCTGGAGGAGGGGTCAGAGGTCAGAGGTCAACAGGAACAAACAGCCACAGTTATCTTAGTAAACACGCAGATTTTGATCTAAACGTAATAAAAACATTCAGAGTTTCATGAAGAAGAAAACAACGAGCCAGCGACTCTGAGCAGAAATAAACCCAAAAGCGTGACGTATGACCTTCATCAGACTAGCTGCAGATGCTCCCAAGGTCATGGATGGCCCAGCTAAAGTTCAGGACCCAGCTGGATTTAGTTAAACTCCTCCTACTCCAGGTGTCTTCGGGTTCATGGAGGCTGATGCTGTAGCAGTCAGTCTCTGCTTCTGACTAAATATAGTCTTGACACACTAACATCCTGAAGTAACAAGTCCTGGATGATTCCACCAGCTGTTAGCTCACTCTGCTAATCCACCTCCTTTGCTTTTGCAGCCTAACATGTTGGTATAGCCTTTAGCGTTAGCTTGCATTAAATAACATGTTGGTATAGCCTTTAGCGTTAGCTTGCATTAAATAACATGGTGGTATAGCCTTTAGCGTTAGCTTCCATTAAATAACATGGTGGTATAGCCTTTAGCGTTAGCTTGCATTAAATAACATGTTGGTATAGCCTTTAGCGTTAGCTTCCATTAAATAACATGTTGGTATAGCCTTTAGCGTTAGCTTCCATTAAATAACATGGTGGTATAGCCTTTAGCGTTAGCTTCCATTAAATAACATGGTGGTATAGCCTTTAGCGTTAGCTTCCATTAAATAACATAGTGGTATAGCCTTTAGCGTTAGCTTGCATTAAATAACATGTTGGTATAGCCTTTAGCGTTAGCTTGCATTAAATAACATGTTGGTATAGCCTTTAGCGTTAGCTTGCATTAAATAACATGTTGGTATAGCCTTTAGCGTTAGCTTCCATTAAATAACATGGTGGTATAGCCTTTAGCGTTAGCTTGCATTAAATAACATGGTGGTATAGCCTTTAGCGTTAGCAGAACTGATGTTTCTGATTAGTGCTTTTATCTTTAGTGCAGCTAGTTTTTTAGCTAGCGGTGTCCACCAAGGCTGAACCGCTTTGCTTTGGGTCAGCTGAGGAAATATGACATCCATCCATCCATCCATCCATCCATCCATCGGTGGGATTCAAACCCACAACCTTCTTGCTTGAAGGCAGCTGCCCCTCCATGCAGTTAAAACTAATATCGTATGTGTTAGCATGTGATGTGGAAACATCATTAGTATAATCTCATGAAGAGAGACATGTTCATGATAAATATCTGTTTTATCAATAAAACACAAAGTTTGCTTCATGATTTGTGAAAATCTGTGATAAACTAAACAGAACCTGCACAGTTAAGGCCCTGAGATTATTTACATATTCCTCAGATTACAGGACAAAAATGGAGCAGCAGTGATTTTTCATTCTGATTTATTGATTAATCCTAAAAATATGAACAGCTGCTGTTTTTTATGTGCATCTTTCATTTGTTATAAAAACTGTAAACTCAGTATCTCAGGTTTTCTTTCATCTGCTTTAGTTTAAATACGGATTAGATTAGATTAGATTATCATTATAGTGAGGATTTTATCATCCATGTCGACCCTGATAGCTAATAACGTAGCATTAATGCTAACGTAGCTTCAGTTAGCTTGACCCCCTGCTGACCTCACAGCTTCTGCTGAAACAGAATCAACCGGAATTAATATGAGACTGAATTAAAACGGCTAACTGGGAGCTAACTGGGCGTTAACTGGGAGCTAACTGGGCATTAACTGGGAGCTAACTGGGCATTAACTGGGAGCTAACTGGGAGCTAACTGGGAGCTAACTGGGAGTTAACTGGGTGTTAACTGGGAGTTAACCAGTAACTGTATTTACTAGCTGGGTTATGGACCCAGGAGGAAGATGTTGGGATCATTTTTCTCCTTGTCATCTATCGTTTCTGGCTACAAAAGCAGAAATCCTGGGATGTTGTCGGCTCATTCTGGCTGAAATAATCTGGATCTTTTAGAGCGCTGAGAGTTTCTGAAGAAAATGTTCAATGATGTCAGACAAAAGCAGCTCTGAAGGACCAAACAGGCTTCATCAGACAGAGACAGAAGCAGGATAACATCAGAAAAACCTTGCATATTCTAAATCATGTAGTTCAACAAAAAATAGAGACTCTTGTACTGAGTCTGGATGCGGAGAAGACTTTTGACTTGGTCAGATGGTCTTTTCTTTACAAAGTTATGTCCAGGTTCGGGTTCCACCAGACCATAATAGATGTCATTGCAGCTTTATACAATAAACCATCGGCTAGGATAAAAGTTAACGGAGACCTTTCTGATCCCTTTACTTTGGAAAGGGGTACCAGGCAGGGATGCTGTGTTTCGCCGCTCCTCTTCGCCCTTTTCATAGAACCGTTAAGTCAGTGGATAAGACAGACATAGCTGGAGTTCACATGACATCGGGGGAACAAAAGTTGTCATTGTTCGTGGACGATTTATTGTTAACCATAACAAACCCAGCTCAAACTCTACCTGTACTTATGGAGGCGATCGAGGAATATGGTTCGCTCTCTGGTTACAAGATAAACATTACCAAGACTCAGGTTTTAACGATAAACTATAACCCACAGAACAATATTAGGAGCCTGTACAATTGGAGCTGGGAAGCAGAGTCCATAAAATATTTAGGGGTCACTTTGCCCAAGGATTTTTCCAGGATTTTTTATGTCAACTATGGGCCCCTAATTTCAAATCTGAAATCTGACATACAGAGGTGGAATCTGATCCCTTTCTCAAATTTACACTCCAGAGTGGAGTCGGTCAGAATGAACATTCTCCCGCGCTTCCTATATCTATTTCAATGTTTACCTATCTTGATATCAGAAAGGCGTTTCATAGAGTGGGAAAGATTAATATCTCAATATATTTGGCAGGGGAAAAAGGCAAGGGTTAGGTATAAAACGCTGCAGTTAAATAAAGAGAAAGGTGGACTGGGTTTTCCCAATCTACAGATTTATTACCTTGCAGCTCAGCTAAGACCAGTGCTCTGTCTAAGCTCTCCATCCTACGATGCAAGGTGGAAAGATTTGGAAGGAACAACAGTGGAAGGAAAACCTTTAATATCAGTGCTAATGGACAAGGATTTACAGGAGGGGCTGAATATACCACATGAGTCAATGCTACACACAATGCTGGATTCTTGGAGAAAGGTACTTAAAATTTGTGGATTGGGTAACCAGATAAAATTCCTCAGATGGTGTGCCTTTGATTCAGCTTTTAAACCGAACAAGATTGACAGAAGATTTGGAGGATGGATCCAAAAAGGATTAACCACTTACTATACATTTACCCAGAAGGGGGTGTTTCAGAGTTTTGAGGAGCTTCAGAGATCTAATGGGCTGGAGAGGGACGACTTCTTTAGATATCTACAGGTTAGGGCCTATTTTAATCAAAATATACGTGACAATTGGGAAACAGCCAAACCTGGACTTTTTAAGGTGTTTTTGTCTTTGTTGAAGTCAGGTTCATGCAAGAAACTTGTTTCCTTGCTGCACAATGGTTTTCCATCCTCTGAACAAGGTGACACAAACTACATAAGAAACAAGTGGGTAAAAGAAGGAAACATCCATCTCAACTGAAGTCTGGGAACAGATTAACAAATTACACTGGATGACCTCGAGCTCCAATACATGGAGACAGTTCTGCTGGAAGAACACTGTTCGATATTTTGTACCTCCAGTTCAGAAAAAACATCGGGGCAGCAGAGACACATGCTGGAGACTCTGTGGAACAAACGGGGCAAATCACCATCACATCTTCTGGGGTTGTCCTGTGATTAAGGATTTTTGGGAGCAACTGTGTTCCCACCTAAATAACATCTTTACTGAAAGGATCCCATGTAAATGTGAATCCCTATATTTAGGAAACGTTTCATTTGATAACTGGACTCTGGATGATAAAAAACTGCTGTTAATGCTTCTGGCAGCGAGCAAAAAGTCAATCACTAGGAAATGGTTAAAGCCTGAAGCAGCTACAGTTGAGGACTGGGTCAATATTGTACAGGACATTTACATTCTGGAGAAGTTCTTTTTCTGTTCAAGATCGAAAGGAATCGTTCTTCAGGATCTGGTCTAAATGGACAAACTATGTAAAATCAGTCATTCCTGTGGGCTAAATATGTCAATCGCATGCAAATACTGTTGTGCTGTGTATTGTACCCTGGCTTAGGATTATGGCAAAATGATGCTCTTGATTGTGTTTTCTTTTTTTTCTCCTAACATAAGAAGAATTAGATCTGGCCCTCCTTTACCCCCCACTCACTCTTGTGTTATGGTTGTTTGGTTACTGTAAAAAATAAATAAAAAAACCTGGATTGGCTTATGCTATTCCTTCTTATACTTCCACTGTGTTGGAAGTTGAATTGTACAATGTAATTGTAACTTGCCTTTCCAAATAAAAGATTTAAAAAATTTTTTTTTAAAAAGCAGCTCTGAAAAAGCAGTCCCTGTTCGGACGGAGATGGACTGAAATGAATCCTTCAGAATCGAATTGTGATCACACAGCGTCTGCATCTCAGAGTGGCTGCTCTGACCTTTGAACCCGTTCTGTCTCTGCATCAGCATCAGAGAGTCAAACGATGAACCGACTCTGACCCCCAGAGGTCAGCGGCTCGGTGCCGACGCAGCCATACCTCAGCTTATCGCTCCCGGCTCGTTGTCTGGAGACTCTGGCCATCTGCAGCGGCAGGCAGACGGCGTCCAGCCAGCGCTTCTCATACTTTGGCTCATTCGCTGAGAGCGAAGGGGGCGGAGCCTGAGGGGACACAGAACAACCAATCAGCTTCCAGTAAAAACCATCGTCACTAACTCGTTCTACAGTCTATACAATAACACTGGAGAAACTTCAAATATTAAATAAAATCAGTTTATTATGTTTAAAATTTATCTGGCTGCACTAATAAGATTTCTATTTTTCCTTCAATGCGTGTCGGCTGATTAGCTACTGAATCAGGTAATTACAGAAAATGTCCATCGGCTTTAAACTCACTCTGAGCTCAGCAGAATTTTGACAGAATATAAGAAATGATGGCAGCCAAACCCTGAAATATGATCATTATTACCATATTAGAATCATCTGCAGCCCGTATTTACAGACTGATCCGGTTGAAACAGTTCGCTGCAGTGAGGCGGATGCAGAACGATAAACACAGTCTGGAGGCTCAACGTTACCAATTAGCAATTAGCCGTTAGCGGTTCTGCTGACTGGAACCTGCTGACCTCAGCTCTGTGCTGATGAACAGATCGCTTCACATCGTCTGAAGAGCCGACAGCTAACAGGAAATCCTTGATCTGTCAGCAGCATCTGACCTGCTGTAGTCTCACGATCATTTCAGGGATTTATGGATTCATAACAGGAAGGCAAAACGTTCCAGCGGCGCCACGAGCTGGGCTCGGGTCGGACTCTGGAGCCCCGGGAAGTTCTGCTCCAGCAGTTGGCAGCTGACTGCTAACAGAACCGCTACGCTAACTCTGAGGTCCCTCACCGTGTGGTTCCCGTTCAGATGGAAGCCGCTGTTGAAGAGCGGAGAGGAGACCCGGTTCTGGTCCAGCCCAGGAGAACCTGGGCAAGAAATCAAGGAAATCAGAGGAAATTTCACCAAAATACGACAAAAATAGCAAAGATAAATCCTGGAGGGAAGTTCTGGTCCAACCTGCCTTCATCTCCATGGCAACAAGCTAAAACTCACTGTGCAGAACCACAGCAGCCATTTTAAGGCTGGACTACAGAATAAAGTTCATCACTTTCAGAACCAAGAAATTCCCAACATGCTGATAAACATGGCTGCTGGTTCTGGTTCTGGACCTTGCTCTAGAACCCCAAAGTGTCTTCAGTCAGAGGCCTCTTCAGATCCGCTGTAACACAGACCTCTACAGGAGAGCCTTTCACTAGAAACCTGGATGATCTGAGTTTCAATGTTTCATCAATTATTGAATTTGATCCGATTCTAAAGTTTCCTTCATCTGATCCGGATCAGAACGCCAAACTCAGACTGAGGGAGGAAGAGGAGGAAGAGGAGAGGCCGACCAATCAGCCGGCTGGAGGAGCCGTTACCGAGTGGCAGCTTCAGGAAGGACGGGACTTCGCTCAGGTAGCGGACGGTGATGGTGACCTCATCGCCCGCAGTTCTCAGCAGGTGAACCTGCCGGAAGAAACACACCTGTCAGGTGAGACGGAGAAAACCTTCATCTGCAGTAGCAACATCTAAAACCAGTTAGAAACCAGTTCAAACCAGTTAGAAACCAGTTCAAACCAGTTAGAGAATCAGAAGGAAGTAAACGAGCAGCTGTCATGGCGGCCATTCAGAGAAACTCTCATCAGCTGCAGGAGGAGAGAGAGCAGACGTTCAGGGTTATGATGATGATGATGGTGGTGGTGGTGATGAAGATGCTGAACAAAGAGCCAAACTGGACCAAATGAACTCAAACATCTGGAGGACATCCATCAGAACCAGGTGAGCTTCCTGGTTTAGTGAAATTATTTTAAATATGCCACAAAAAAAATCCTAATTCTTATTTTCTACGATTCAGGATCAATTAACAAAATAAAACATCTGGCGTCTGTCGGCCTCCATTTTGTATGTAGGTCAGTCTGATGAGCGACGCCAAAATCACGTGAATATGAGTTTATTAGCCATTATTATTATTGATTGGTGGACAGCAGAAAGCAAACTTACCACTTCCTGGTGCGTGCAATGCTCCACGTTAATGCCGTTAACCTGCAGGAGAAACAGAGAGCAGTCGGCCATGATGGAGGACTTACAGTCAGTTTACCTGCAAACTGAATGAGATGAAAGATGATTTTATGGAGGAAGAAACGTTTCCAGGTACAGAGCGACTGACGGATCTCCCAACTTAAAAAACCTAGAAACAAGAAAATCTGATCTAAAAACATTTTAGTTTTACTTTAAGGTCTAAATCTGCCAACACTGTTATTATACTGAATAATATAATAGTCGGTGAATCAGTTGGTTCTTAACACCCACTGTGGAAGGTCTGACGGACCACTTGTGGGTCCGGAGCCGCAGGTTGAAGACCCCTGAGGAAAAATGTTTGTTCTATTTTAATATGAGAAATGATTTGATTTGTTTCTTCATAAATAAAGAGATACGATCCATAATAAGCTCCAGGATCAATATTAATATTGATTCTCTAGGAACAACCAAAGATATGAACATAAATGAACATAAAAACTGGAACATTTTGTCACCAATAATTAGTTAGTTTCTGATGAACAACATGTAGAGAAAAACGTAAAACTAAAGCAAATCCTTCTCCACCGCTTCCCGTCAGACAACAGGAAACGGGCGAGGCGAAGCAGGAAGTGATGTACTGACCTTCAGCACGGCGTCCCCGACGAACAGTTTCCCCGTCTGATCGGCTGTGGGTAAAAGGTCAGAGGTTAACGTAGCGGTTAGCTAACGGTAATGATATGAAGTCGTCTGTCGAAGGTTCTGTTCCGGTTCTGGGTCGGTACCGGTATCTAATAGTTTGAACCCACAGAACCTTTCCATCGAGGACATTAAGGTCATTCACTGTTACTATAGCAACGCTGTACAGCTGACTGCCTGTTCTACCGCAGCAGACAGCCTGACTAATCAACCGCTGCTTTAGCAGAAAATAATAGTTTTAGAATCATTAAAGTTTGGCATTTTACCAGCAGATGTTTATTCTGAATAAAAACATTAATAAAGAAATTAATCAAGATTTAAAATCAGTGCTGGTGGATAAAAAAATCACAAAACATGGAAACAGAAAAACCTGCAAAAAAAACTAACTGCAGGAGCAAAGAGAATAAAACCAAGTACACCCCTAAAACCAAGTACACCCCTAAAACCAAGTACACCCCTAAAACTAAATACACCCCTAAAACTAAATACACCCCTAAAACTAAATAGACCCCTAAAACCAAGAACACCCCTAAAACCAAGTACACCCCTAAAACCAAGTACACCCCTAAAACTAAGAACACCCCTAAAACCAAGTACACCCCTAAAACTAAATACACCCCTAAAACTAAGTACGCCCCTAAAACTAAGTACACCCCTAAAACCAAGTACACCCCTAAAACCAAGTACACCCCTAAAACCAAGTACACCCCTAAAACTAAATACATCCCTAAAACCAAGTACACCCCTAAAACTAAATACACCCCTAAAACTAAATAGACCCCTAAAACCAAGAACACCCCTAAAACCAAGTACACCCCTAAAACCAAGTACGCCCCTAAAACCAAGTACGCCCCTAAAACTAAGTACACCCCTAAAACCAAGAACACCCCTAAAACCAAGTACACCCCTAAAACTAAATACACCCCTAAAACTAAGTACACCCCTAAAACTAAGTACACCCCTAAAACCAAGTACACCCCTAAAACCAAGTACACCCCTAGAACTAAATACACCCCTAAAACTAAGTACACCCCTAAAACCAAGTACACCCCTAAAACTAAATACACCCCTAAAACTAAATACACCCCTAAAAATCAAGTACACCCCTAAAACCAAGTACACCCCTAAAACTAAGTACACCCCTAAAACCAAGTACACCCCTAAAACCAAGTACACCCCTAAAACTAAATACACCCCTAAAACTAAATACACCCCTAAAACTAAATACACCCCTAAAACTAAATACACCCCTAAAAATAAATACACCCCTAAAACCAAGTACACCCCTAAAACTAAGTACGCCCCTAAAACTAAGTACACCCCTAAAACCAAGTACACCCCTAAAACCAAGTACACCCCTAAAACCAAGTACACCCCTAAAACTAAATACACCCCTAAAACTAAGTACACCCCTAAAACCAAGTACACCCCTAAAACTAAATACACCCCTAAAAATAAATACACCCCTAAAACCAAGTACACCCCTAAAACCAAGTACTACCCTAAAACCAAGTACACCCCTAAAACTAAATACTCCCCTAAAACCAAGTACACCCCTAAAACTAAATACACCCCTAAAAATAAATACACCCCTAAAACCAAGTACACCCCTAAAACTAATACGCCCCTAAAACTAAGTACACCCCTAAAACCAAGAACACCCCTAAAACTAATACGCCCCTAAAACTAAGTACGCCCCTACTACTCCCGTTTAGGGAGAATGCTAATAAAATGCCCTGATTCATTTATTGTTAATTCTGGGCAAGAACAGGTTCTACTGGAGTACTCGGGTGTCCTAAAGGTCAAAAGTCACGACACCAAAACTGAATTACTGCTTGGAAGGAGGGAAACCTTTTCTGTCTAGAAACAAAATGGCTGCCGGACTGAGGTTAGCAAATAAAAAACTACGGAGACAACGAGACACGTGATGGTATGGTTTGTCTTGGCACATTGAAATAAATCTACAACAGAAGGACTGGAAATCAAATGGCCTAGTCAAAGTCCAGGCCTTTAACCCCGTAGAGTGAATTAACGTTTTCCTCTCTGATTCTGAAATGTTTTTACTTTCTGAACGTTTCTTTCACCCAGCAGATTAAAACCAAACCTTTTCTTACCGACTTGGTCCTTGAAGATCTTTGAAATGACGACGGGCACGTTGTGCTCCGCTCCGCCCTGCAGAGCCAACAGGAAGGCGTTAGCGTTAGCTCCAGAGCTAGCCGGGTGACCTTCAGCTCACCTTGATGCTGAGGCCTAAACCGCCGGCCGCCTGTCGTCTCAGGACTACGGCTCTGTGCTTTAGAAATGGGGAGTTTTTATTGGCAGACGGACTTTTTTCAGCAGGAAGTGAGCGCACGGCGGCAGGTGAACTTACGTTGGCTTTGGGCTCAGAGCCGTCGGTGCAGACCACGTCCAGCTTCTGGATGGTCAGAGCGTCTCTGCTCAGCCGCAGGCAGACGTCGAAGCTGTCGCCGCTCTCGCCGCTGCACAGCAACGCCACTCCAGATCGGCTCTGGAGAAAATCAGGACAGCAAACATTCAGCTTCAGGACGACCGGAAGATTCTGCCGGTTTGGGTTCTGGACCTGAAGAAGATTTCATTGATACTGAAATTAGATCAAAAAGATCAACTATTTGATATTATTTAGATTTCCTTCCATGAAGCAACGGCAACATTGCTCAGAATCAGCAACATCAACAACATGGAGGAGCTGCTGAAGCAACACAACCATCATTATGAAGGTTTGTGCTGCAGTCTGGTGGTTTGTGCTGCAGTCTGGTGGTTTGTGCTGCAGTCTGGTGGTTTTGGTTGAATTGATCTCGGACCGTTTCAGTTAAAGAAAACTGAACTGATTAACAGAAACTCGATAAAGTCGACCACAGGCTGAGTAAATACACCACTAACCTACCCCTGTTTGGGTTCATCCACATTTTGACTCATGAGAAGTTTAGTTCTAGCAAAAGGTTTGCAGGATCATCGTCACGGCGACGTGGGTCACTGAACAGACCTATGATGATTTTGATCTGAGAGGTCAAAACATCCTGAGCAAAAGGAATAATAAGAGAATCAAAGCCGCTCTTAAAGTCGACTTTATGCAGCAGAGAGCAGCGCTGGAGGGGAAGCATTAAACACACACACACACACACACACACAGCAGGGTGCAAACTCAAACAGAGATCACATCAGTCAAACATCGCATGGCGTTTCCCTCCGTGACTTTATGAATCAAAAACACTTCAAAACAAAATCTGAGCTTCATTAAAAGTTGAAGGATAAAGTTTTTAATGTCTAGAAGGCAAAACAAAAGAAACATTTAAATAATTAACCAGTTTAGTTTTCTAGAAGCAGCAAAGCGGCACCAGCAGGGGGCGCTGGCTGGGCTAAGGAGCAGAGCCACTTCTGAAGGTCAGAGGTCAAGCTCTTCTCCTCATCAAGCTGAAAACTGTTTGACTCGACAGACGCTAAGGATTCTGACCAGCTGCAGCCCCGAGAGGAAACTCCAGATTCACGTCTTAATAACAGACCAGACAAGCAGACAAGCCTCCATGGGGCGAAAAACTAAATCATCCAAAAATCTGAGAAACTGGCTCAACTGGAAACCAGCAGCAACCAGCAGGAACCAAAGTGATGATTTCTGATCATTTCCAGTTTTCTGAGAAACATTAAAACACAGATCCTGCTGCCGCCACAATCACTTCAATCATTTCTGGATTTCCAGTCAAAATTCAGCAGCAGGTGAGTTCAGAGGTAAAGATCCGTTCCGATTGGATCAGCCTCCGGTTCTGTTTGGTTTGTTGTAAACCGCTCTGCTCCTCAAGAACCTCGGCTTTTTGACCCGGGCCACTGAGTTCTGTTGGACCGGAGGGCAGTTCCAGAAGCTGCTTTAACGACCTTGGAAATGTTTTTAGGATGTTTTTCCTCCTTCAGTCCGGTCGACCCGGTTCCACTGGACCCAGAACTCCCATCATCTGCTCCACCTCCAGCTGCTGTGGTTCTTTGACCCAAACCAACCTGTTCCCCTCCTGGCCTGTGGGGGCGCTGCACCAAGAACCACTGAAGGAAACGACACAAAAACCTCTGAAGACACTGAGAGCAACTTCCTTCTTCACCAGATGGAAACAAGATGGAGGCGTCAGATTTTAGAGGATGGAGGATTTCTCTTTAGTCTTTGGCTAAAGACCAGGAGCCATTTCTGCTGCTTGCGCTAGGCTAGCACGTTAGCTTTGGTTGTATTTACCCAGAATGCCCTGCGCTGTAGTCCACTTCCTGCTTTTGGAGTGTTCTCAGTTCCGCTTGGCGTTCACATTCAAACCGAACCAGAGTTCACTTCAACCGAACCCAGACCGAGGTTTGAAGGAGCAGAGGTCAGAGGTCGATAAGCATTCACAACTCACCAACCGAACTGGACTTTGACTAAACAAATGGACGGGAGTTGGCTTGGAGTGGACTGGACTTGGACTCCCTCCGGGTTCAGAGTACCAACTAGGTTCTGCACGTTTGCCGATTATCAGATCATTCCTGGTTTCCATGGAGACGGTATGTGGCAGACTCTCGGCTGTTTGTTAGAATAAAAACATCTCGTTTCCTGAATGAAGATTTTCTGCTGGTGAAAATGTGTTTATGCAAAGGAAACATGAATCCAGATAATGCAGCAGAGCTCTCCACTCCAAATTATTTACCTCCATATCAGAGCCTGCTGAGTCAACACACACACACACACACACACACACACACACACACACACACACACACACACACACAGGCTTCGTGAACTCGGCCTGCCTGCATCGAGGAATAAACACCAATAAATGTTTATTTGGTTGAATAATGATGGAGTAAAAATCGAATCTGAAATGAGATTCAGGGAGTTCAGGATTATTTTATTTAAACCAGATTTAATTCAGGAGGGCTACTCTTTTAGGAACACCTGTCTAAATGTTTATTTACACTGAATCAGCCAATCACACGGCAGCAACTCACTGTAAAATAAACCCAGTAACCATTGATGTTTGTGTGTCCAACCTGAGGGTCGGGGGCCAGTTCTGGCCCGCCAATACTTTGTTTTTATAAATATAGACTCTAAAAAAATTATTTTCTGAACTCAGATTAACTCTCAACAAACTGAACAAAAGATGAAACTTTTTACATTTAAGATAAAAACCAGTTTGAGCTTCACCTGTAATAAAATCTATTAATCACTTTTACATCCAGATATTAATCAGCTAATCAATAATTACTCCCGGATCAGTCCTACACTCTGCTACAAGCAATAAGGAATGCTCTTATTGCATTCTAGACAACATGTTTATGTTCTTACTTAAAAACAAGTTTATTTGCATTTTTTATATTTATAATATTGTATAAAATAAACAGGTTTTTTTCAATCTGTCAATAATCAATACTGAAATCGTTAGCTGAAGTCGGAAATGCTATGTTAATAAAAACGAGTCAGCTTCAGATGTTTATTACTCTTATGGATCCAGCAGCAGGTCCAGGTTCTGGACCCGCCCGGAACCCAACGCTGCTACTTCCTCAGAGTGTATGAATAATTCTGAGCCCGAATGGGTCAAAGAAAATCCGGAATAAAAATGAACTGGTCCCAAAAGGTCCGAAAAGGTCAATAATAACCCGGAACGGGGTTCGGACAAACCATTATTATTAATAATATGAATTGTCCTCAGCAGGGAAACATCTGCCAACGCATTTCCGAGCCGAACCGTTCTGGTGGTTCGGCTGGGTCGGGAGCGGCTCCGGGTTAAAGCCCTGTGTCGGTTCCGGTGGTTCCGACACTAAAACCCCAGAAACCGGCTCAATCAGAGGGAAGTCCGGACGGCTCCCTCTGGGTACCGGACCTTCATCAGAACCGCTCTCTTTTTGAACAACCCTTCCGGAACCAGAACCAGAGCTGGACCTCCGCGGAAGTTTCGCCGGGAAGCGGGACCGAGCAGCGGGTTCCTACCGGAGTTGGCACCGGGAGGCTGGCGGGTCTCCGGCTCCCGGTCACGCTCATCTCCCCGGGCTTCCTCAGCTCGGTGGACCGCGCGGCGGCTGCTGCCCGGCGTCCCGATCAGCGGCGCGGCGGGGCGGCATGCCCGGAGGCTCGGCGCGGATCCGGGAAGCGGAGGCTGGGCTGCAGGAGGAAGAGCTGCTGCTGCTCCGGCCGTCAGGGCTCCTCTGCTGCTCAGGACGCCCACCTGCGGCCCGCAGCCTCCTGTTGACCCATCCTGCGTCAGAGCGCATTAACCCGTTCAATGGCTGCTCGCTGCAGGAGGTCCAATCAGAGTCCCTGGCTTCTCATCGATCCTTATGACGACATGAAAGCGGAGATCAATAAAAACAAAGTTGATCAGAGGCGGACCGAGGCGGCAGGCTGCCCTGGGCGGCTCCAGTTAGCGGCCCCTCATGTTGACCCTCCCTGTCCTGAGTGGCGACCCGCCACCCTTTCAGAGCAGCAATTACCTCTGCTGCTTTTTCCTTCCACTCAACTTTCTATGAATATGATTAAACTTTCACTGAATATTGTGTTTTTCTGAGATATTTTCTGTGAGCCAAAATAAAAATTCAGAGATTGTTGAAATGAGAAAACCAGAGCTGGTTATAACAAGATTTATGTCCTTAAAACCCAAATATCTTCTCAGTTGACTCAGAAACAGCTGATGGGATTTTTAGATGTCTGGAACAAACAGGAAGAGAAAACGACAAAGTGATGCTCTTTAGATGATGCAAGATGACCGTATTTTTATAACTTAAAACAAATTTTTGTTTTAACAAGATATGAAACTGATTTTAAATAAGAAACTGTCTTTCAAATAATTCTGTTCCTGAATTTTGGCAGTTAAAAGCTTCCTTACAAAATCACAATAAAGGCTTAATTATTTCACTTCATCTGTGATGATTCTAGATAAACGATTCTTTCTTCCAATACGTTAAACTTTCTCACTTTATTCTATTTTTTATCTCTATATTTTACATATTTATTTCCTCTTGGGGATTATTTTATGAAATCCGTTTTTGTTTTTCGCTCCAGCTCACAGAGAGAAGCCTGATGAATCCAACCCGTCCTCCAAGTTGGGAGTTTTTCTCCAGGTTTGTGTTGCTGAATTTGTCTCGGCTCCATTATTACCCAGTTAATGTGAAAAATAATCTCCAGATCAGACCTGTGATGATGCAGCGTTTCTGCTGAACTCAACATGTTGATGTCAGGATTTTGACCTCCAGATGGATAACCCCAAATGATCAAACACTTGCTAAAGAAACTTTAGGCAGTAAAATGTTAAATAAAAATCAGCAGAATGATATTATTTTCAGTCCATCTGTTCTCTGCTGATCTCCAGATCATTGCTTCTCGCCGTGCGGCTCGAAGAACTCCAGGTAGCGCTTCACCTTTTCTAACAGACACCAGGAGACAAGATGGCCGCCAGTGATCTGGGTCAATCAAGCCTTCATCAGCCACTCAGCACCGCAGGACTCCATCCGCCGTGAGTTGTGATCTCTGATAACTGCAGGTTCCCAAACGGATGGAGATTTTCCACAGAAGCGTTTATAGATTACATTCATAAGCTACCAACTACAACAGAGTGAGTCTGATTAGCAGCTTCTGCTAAATAGAACGTATGCTAGCCAACAATCATAGTTCTGATTCAGCTACGTATATAGCTAGCTCTGAGCTAAACATTCAGCTTGCTCTGAGCTAAATATTAAGTATCGCTGAGCTAAGCTTTCAACTAGCTCAACGTTAAACATTCAGCTACCACTGAGCTAAGCTTCCAACTAGCTCTGAGCTAAATATTAAGCTAGCTCTAAGCTATATATTCGGCTGGCTCTGATCTAAATATTAAGCTAGTTCTGAGCTAAATACTATGCTAGCTCCAAGCTAAATGTTAAGCTAGCTCTGAGCTAAATATTTTTGCTAGCTCTAAGCTAAATATTTTGCTAGATCTTAGCTAAATATTATGCTAGCTCGGAGTTAAATATTTTGCTGGCTCTGAACTAAATAATAAGATAATTCTGAGCTAAATATGCTAGCTCTGAGCTAAAACACTGAGCTAAATATTCAAATATTGCATCCTGATTGGTGGAGAAAGTGGCAACAGTGTGTGATCAGGATGTTTACTAAAGATTGAAGGAATACAAAAACTCAAATTCAGGAGAAAAACATGAAATATAATAAATTTAGACAAAATCAAACTGAGTGAAAGCAACCAACCCCTCTGAGCAACCTATTCCCCTCCTCGCCTGTGGGGGCGCTGCATCAGTAACCACTGAAGGAACCCATAAAAACCTAAAGACGAAACAATGCAACTTCATTCTTTACCTAAGAAAGTTGCGCTCCTTTCGTGAACAAGGATTTTTTAGTCTTTTGCTAAAGACCACGAGTCATTTCTCCTGCTAGCGCTAGGCTCACACGTTAGCTTTGGTTGTATTTACCGCTGTAGTCCACTTCCTTCTTTTTCAAACTGCACCAAAGCTCACTTAAACTGAACCAAACCTTCTGTATGTGTTCAGGTTTATTTTATAAACTCACATCGGCCTCCTAAACCCTGAGCTGTTGC
Source organism: Xiphophorus maculatus (assembly GCF_002775205.1). Taxonomy (NCBI): domain Eukaryota; kingdom Metazoa; phylum Chordata; class Actinopteri; order Cyprinodontiformes; family Poeciliidae; genus Xiphophorus; species Xiphophorus maculatus. Next base: position 581,854 of record NC_036461.1, read on the forward strand.
CATGGCAACCGCACTGGAAACCAGAGAACCAGATTGATGAATGAGCTACCTGTCCTCCAGGTTTGCTTCAACCGAACCACACGTGGAAATATCCTTAAACATAATGACATTCCGAGCAGCCAGCGGCTAATCCGCTCAGCCGCTTTGTTAAAGTCGACTTTTAATTCCAGGTGAAGGAGCTGAAGTGGAACGAGCTAGAAACTCCATCAGGAAGAAGAGTTCAGCTGCGGCCCGGATCAGCGCCGCTGCTGTCCGACTTTCTCTAACGCATCGTTATCACAGCCAGGGCCTTCATTATATGACAAAGAGTAAAGAAAACTGTTAGCCTTCCTGTCCAAAACCACAGAACGTTCAGAACCAAAGCAACAGAAAACCTTCCCAACAAGAGGAAAGCTTGAAGGAGAGAAAATCACGATGTCCGACAGGAAAACGAGCTGCAAACCCATGAAAGATGAAACTTCAAAACACAAACGCAACAGAAAAATCACAAGAAAAAGAAGCAAAAATATATTGGAGGTAATTAAAATTAAACTGCTAAACACAAAGTACTGGAAAGCTAGAGCTAAACGGCTGAACACAAAGAAAAATGATCGGAAGCTCACCCCAAACCTCTAACAAAAACATTTGCCGAAACTGACTAAAACACAGAAATTTAGCTGAAGCTAATGCTAAGCACAAAAAATAGCAGAACCTAAAGCTAAACCTAAAAAATAAGGAGCGGACGCTAGTGCTAAACTGTAAAACATTCACAAAAGTAGCTGAAGCTAGCACAGTAAACACACAGCAGAATTAGTAGAAGCTAATGCTAACCATTAAGTTTACCATCTCATCTCCTTCCTGTTGACTGATGTGAGACTCGCTAACAGGAAAGTCCTCAGTTTCTGAATCTGCTACATTTTATTACTTTAAAGTTGTATGAACAAGATTAGTAAACTGAAAAACATCTGATGAGACAAAGTTTATACGTCATGGACACGACAACAGGTTTAAAAGGCTCAAAAATGGCGGCCATCCTAAATGATATTGAAGTGGCTGATTGGAAATGTAAAAAAGATATTTTATGCTTATATCGACAAGATTTTTTACAGTAGTAACTTTATGTCTCATTTAGCTCAGATGTTGTGAGTTAGCGGATCAGAAACGGGTGATATAACGTAACCTTCTGAATAACTTCCTGTGATTATTACTATATTAAACCATCATTATTATTTTAATAAAAAGACTGCCGTCCTGACCTCCGCAGCCTCTTTCTCTCCGGTTCTTCTATAATTCAGGGCCAGGCGATGGAGCTGCGGGCCTCTAACGCCCCCTGCTGGTCAGCGGCTCAGCTTTCATGTTTAGATGCTTTTGCAGCCGCTCCAAGAAGGAGAAGAAATAAAAGCGATGCTCTGCAGTGATATGCAAATGAGACACTTCAAAGCGGAGCAGCTGGAGGGATGAAAACCAAACCCGATGCCTCCTCCCGCCTCCACACGGCGGGAGCCGCCGGCGCCTCCGGTGGCGCCGCAGGAAGCTCTGAGCGGACACCGCAGAGAGGCAGCCGCCATGTTCAGGGCGCCGGGCCAGGACCGGGCCAGGACCGGGCTCATTACGGGCCAGGACCGGGCTCATTACGGGCCAGGACCGGGACCGGGCTCATTACCGGCCAGGACCGGGCAAGTTCATCTAAATGACGAAGTGAATCTGGAATGATTTCCTTTTCTCATCTTCGTTTCAAACTGATCTAAGACTCCTTTCAGGATCTGCTCCAACGTCCCCCCCCCCCCCAAATTGGTCGTTACCATGGAAACAGATCTTTCACCAAGCAGTGACCTGTGGTGATGAAGGTCTGCTGGTTTCATTGGTCCAGAAAATACTGAGGTCCGAAAGGCTCAGACGGTTTGGTGGTTAATTTCCCTTTGGGATCAAGAAAGTGTTTTGAATTTGAATCAGGCTGCGTGGCAAAAGTTCTGCTACGTTAATAGTTCTTAATGCTATTAAAAACTATGAATGTACCAAAATTATTAATAGTTCTGGTGCATAGAAGTGTGTTAATCGTTCCTAAAGTTCTGGTACAAAGCGGAGTGAAGGAAGGAAAACTAACTGGTCAACTGTAAGGCTAACAACAGGCCAGCATTATCCTGGGATTGTCTATCTGTAAGCACAAAAGGCTAGCATTAGCCTATCTAAGGCTAACCCTAGCAAGTAAGTAAAACGTTATTTATATAGCACCTTTCAAGACAAAGATCACAAAGTCATTCAACAAGCAAAATAGGCTATTAAAAGCTAACACTAGCTTATCTGTGCTAATAACCAGCAGAGAACGAAGGCTGTCCAGTGGGTTACTAGGCTAGGCATGCTAGCCACAAGCCTCTCCAAAGCTAACGCTAGCTTCTCATTGGCCAGCGCTGGTTGCTTGGTTACTAGCGCCAGCCTATCACTGAACAGATTAGTAGTTAGCTTAGGAATGGATGTGGCCTCCTGCTATGTGGTTGTAGCCACCGCTAGGTGTTAGTTAATGTTAGCGCCATCGCCATGATCTGAAGGAGGTCCATCCAGCCCACTAGAAGGACCAGAACCTTGTTGGAGAAACGTTTAAACCTGAACCTGGAGAGCCTGGGGAACTTGGGGAACCTGGAGAGCTTGGGGAACTTGGGGAACCTGGAGAACCTGGGGAACTTGGAGAGCCTGGGGAACTTGGAGAGCCTGGGGAACTTGGGGAACCTGGAGAGCCTGGGGAACTTGGAGAGCCTGGGGAACTTGGAGAGCCTGGGGAACTTGGAGAACCTGGAGAGCCTGGGGAACTTGGGGAACCTGGAGATTTGTCCCAAACTGAGGGGACCTGAGGAAGAAATCACTTCTTGGTTTCACCCTAAATGGAAATGGTTTTATTACGTTAAGAAATCAACACACTTAAGAAACGGATCTATGTACACTGGTTCTACTGCGGATTAAAAAACGGACCAAGCTACAACACCAGAGTCACGTAGCGTTCCCACGTCCCATAAATAAAGAGTTAAAACAATCATGGTGAGGTCTGAGGAGCAGCTGCTGATGGTCACTATCCTACATGAAGCATGCCTGATCGTCTTCCATGGGAAACAAAGAAAAGGCCGAGGTGTGTTTACATGAACTAGACCGTCCATCAGGTCAATGATGCTAGCAGCAGCAGCGTGGTTCTGGATGAAGAGTGGTCAGAGTAATCAGTCCGGATGGGTCCCCGTTCAATCTGGATCTCAGTTGGATCCCTGAAGTATCTCCCAGTTGGGTATTGGTTTGGTTCCAGTGGGTCCCAGTTAGATCCCAGTTAGGTCCCTGTTGGGTTCCAGCCGAATCTCCCCGTTAGATCCCGTTTGGACCCCAGTTGGGTCCCAGTCCCTCCCTCAGTGCTCCTCTTTGTCCCGCCCCTTCCTGTCCTTCTCGTCCTGCAGGGCGGCGCCCAGCTTTTTGATCAGAACCGACAGAACCTTGTCCAGCGGGTCCATGACGCCGCGCTGCAGCCACTTGGGGATGGTGGTGCGGGCGTGGTGGAAGCCCAGCTTCTGCAGGATGTAATCCACCCCGACCGGGTCGATCTTCCTGCCGGTCCAGGAGATCAGCCTGGAAACACAAACAAGATGGCCGCCCTCAGTCCTCAAAATAAAAATGAGAAAGCTCTTAAATCAGGAAACGCATCAGCTGTCCACTGAATTTATCGTTTATAGGAAATGATTCAGTTCAGCTTTTACTGTAAATAAATATTAAGTTTTCAATATTTTGGAGTTTAGTAAATAATTTATTTTCTTTCTATTTCTTATTTTATCTAAGATGAATCAAAATCTGGTGAAAAACATTAATATCTGCAGAGTATTCTAGTATTTCTACATAAAAACCAGATTATCGGGGGCGCTGGTGAGCAAGATATGGCGTAGGACGTACTTTTCAGAGCTCCTGCAAAATCCGTTTTAATTACATAAAAAAAGAGAAAAAAACAGCATTAACCACGGTAATATCTGTTGAAAAATTGGAGAGAAAACCTTACGGTTATAAACAGCCGGACAATCCGAACATAATCATCCTGAATGGCCGAAAAACTGCAAAAGTATAGATGCGGAAGCGATGCTAATGCTACAAGGCCTGCTAGGACCACGAGACAGCGGGCAACAGGCGACGCTGACCCACCGACAACCACCGGGTCTGACGGGCCAAATATGAGTAACGAAGAAATGAAAGCGGACATCTTATTGTCACTGAGAGGAGATATCGCTAAAGTGATAAGAGACGAGCTTAAAGGCGCATTAGCGGAAGATTTCCAAGCTATAAGATCCGAACTGCAAGCGGTCCGTTCCGAAATTGCTAACAACTCAAAGGCCATACAAGCTGAAATGGATATTATAAAGACGGAGGTCCGGGACTTACAGGGCGGCCTATCAACGTGGTCAGACCAGGTTACTTCACTACAGTCTACTGTAACAAGCTTACAGAAGGAAATGTCAACGCTCAAAGATAAATGTGAAGATCTAGAGGGGAGCACGAGAAGGTCTAATATCCGCATAGCGGGCATTGAAGAACGTCCTGGCTCCAGCTCCCCACAAGCTGTGGCAAAAATCATCAAAGAAGTTCTGCAGATGGACCGAGACATAAAGGTGGACCGCTCACACCGTACACTCACCGGGAGAGGACCCAGGGACCGTGAGACACCAAGAGTCATCATCGCTAAATTACATCATGACGGGGACGCGGCGGAGATCCTGAGGAGAGCCCGGGGCAGAGCTCCGCTTTTTCACAATGGTCACCGTGTCGCCTTCTTCTTCTTCCCCGATTACACGGCCAGCGTAGCCAAAGCAAGAGCCACCTTCACGGAGGTACGGAGGGCGCTGCGGGGCATCAAGGAGGTCCGCTACGGCCTCCTCTATCCGGCCCGATTTCGGATTACATATCATAATGAAGAATAGGAGTTCCTCGACCCCAAAACGGCTATGGAATACGTCCGGAACAATATTACTCCAACAGAGTCAGCCGAATAAAGGTACCGTTAGCCTATAGAGACAATAATATTAGAAAATATCTCATTGTCATGGCTAACGTTCATATGGCTCTCTTTATAAGGTTTATGATGATAAATCTATAGATTTCAACGATAGGAGCAAATACGCTGTTTTATTTTAGATTTCTTTTTTAGGATTTGCGGGAGTTTCTGCAGTATATTTGAAGCTTACGTGGTTATATTATTTTCCCCATTATGTCTTTAGCTTACTTCCCACCTTGTGTACATATCTAAGCGCACCTACTGCACATATATTCAATCTTGGTTGTGCACTTTAGCGGCTCATTTTAGCTGCTGGGGACTATGTCCCAAATATTCAAACATTGTATTTACCTGTTCTATGTTTTTCTAGTTCGGATCCCTCTGTTCCCCGGGGACCCTGCGCAAATTATTTTTGCAAACTTATTTTGTTTCTGTTATTATTATCATTTTGCCTCATTTCTTGCTCATACTCATTCTGTGAGACTAGAAATGCTGGTCACAGTTGTCAAAAATTTGCTTTATCCCTCCCTGTTTGGTTTTGTGGACATTCTGTACATATTCCTTAGACCCCACACAGATAAGACAGTGTTATGCATAAAGGGTTTGTTGCCATTTATGATATATTCTGAGATGTCTAAACATAGACCACATAGAGATAATGGATGACCCACTTAAAATCGTAACTTATAATGTAAAAGGGCTCCACAATCCAGCCAAAAGAAAGAAAATATTGAATCAATTAAAACAAATCAACTGTCACATTGCTTTTTTGCAAGAAACTCATCTATCTGATACAGAGCATGAAAAATTAAAAAAATCTTGGGCAGATAAGGCTTTCTACTCATCCCACCAGTCGGGGGAAAAAAAGGGCGTTGCCATACTTGTGCACCGGCAGATTAATTTCACACAAACGTTGCTACATAGAGACAAAGAGGGAAGATATGTATTAGTTAATGGTACAATTGATGGCATAGAAGTATCGCTTGTAAATGTGTATGCACCCAACACGGATGCGCCTGATTTCATAAAGTCACTGTTTAAGGTAATATTACAGCACAGTACTGGGCTGTTGTTGCTGGGTGGGGACTTCAACTGTACTCTGTCACAAATATTGGACAGATTACCCACTCCAAAAACCCCCCTCTCTAGAATGAGTAGGATGCTTAAACATCAGATTATAGAGACGGGTATTGTAGACATATGGAGAAGCAGGTTTCCCAGAACTAAAGACTTTACTTTCTACTCAAACAGTCATGCCTCCTACTCTAGGATTGACTATTTCTTTACCCCAAAGTCAGAACTGCATAGAATAGTAGATATCGAAATATTACCTATTACTATTTCTGACCATGCACCTATCTTATTAAAATGGAATATAGGACACAGGCTAACATCTAAACAATGGAGGCTTAATACGTCCCTGCTTAACGACAAGGTATTCATTGCATTTATTACAGAGGAGCTCAGGATATACCTAGAAACTAATACATCTACAGAAACAACACCTCTGATATTATGGGACTGTGCCAAAGCATTCCTTCGGGGCCGCATAATATCCTTCACATCTGCGAGGAAAAAACAGAAGAATGCTAAACAAAAAGATTTGGAGGACAAAATTAAAGAATTAGAGCTTAAACATAAAAGACACGCTTCAGCTAAAATCTTGAAGGAATTAAATGTAACCCGCAGACAACTAAACAGCCTACTGTCAGATAAAGTAGAGGGCAACTTGAGGTTCACTAATCAAAAATATTATGAATATGGCCAGAAGGCTAGTAGGTTATTGGCATTTAGATTGAGGAAACAACAGTCCTCCAACATGGTTCATAAAATAAAATCCCAAGAGTCTATTGAGACAAGACCTGACAAAATAGCAGAGGCCTTTGCAAAATTTTACAAATTATTATATACAAACACCGATACCTGTAATAATGACCAAGAGCTCACAGATTTTTTAAATAATATAAAATTGAACCACTTAACGGATGAGGCGGCGTTGAACTTAGATCAACCGATTGAGGAATGGGAGATCAAGCAGATAATTAAATCACTTAAGAACAACAAAAGTCCAGGCCCAGATGGATTTACAAACGACTTTTATAAAACTTTTCTAGATCTTCTGGCCCCCCTGCTATTAAAAGCATATCACCATGCTTTAAAATCCAAAACTATGGCACCATCTTGGACAGAAGCCACTATAGTAGTAATCCACAAAGAGGGTAAGGATCCTACAGACTGCCAGTACTATAGACCTATCACTGTTGAATACAGATTCATACTCACAGCAATCCTAGCAAGACGACTTAACAAATTCATCACCCAAATCATACATCCCGATCAGACAGGATTTATTGTAGGCAGGTACTATGCTGATAATCTAAGGCGCTTACTAAACATAACAAGCGTTCAAAAAGAGAGAAAGATTGAATCAGCAATCATATCCTTAGATGCCCAAAAGGCGTTTGACAGAGTGTCTTGGAAATACTTAATTCATACTTTGAAATGTTTTGGATTTGGCCCACATTTTGTTGACTGGGTGCAAACACTTTACTCCTCTCCACAGGCAGCAGTTAAAGTTAATGGCTTTAGGTCTGCTAGATTTTCATTAGAACGGGGGTGCAGACAGGGGTGCCCGCTCTCACCCCTTCTGTTTGCCATTAGTGTTGAACCGTTAGCCCAAATCATTAGAGATGATGCTAATATTAAAGGGATAGAAATTAACAAGAAAGTACACAAAATCTCATTATATGCTGATGATGTATTATTGTATTTGACGGAACCTAAATCAACAATCCCCCACCTGGAAGAACTCATCTCTCAATATGGATTTTACTCAGGCTACAAAATCAACATAGAAAACACGGAAGCTATGGATGTAAATGGCACAATTTCAGACTTCATAAAAGTACAGAGTGGCTTTAAGTGGCCCAAGAACGGTATCAAATATCTGGGTATTCAAATACCTCCACTTCTATGTGACCTCTATGAGGCAAACTATAGCAAACTTCTACGAGTCATCAAAAATGACCTGGAGCGTTGGGATACACTCCCTATCTCTCTGATAGGTCGTGTTGAAAGTATCCGTATGAACGTTTTACCAAGACTACTCTATCTATTCCAGATGCTACCGGTGGAGATTCCCAAATCTACCTTCGACACTTTAGATAAAATGATAACTGGATTCATTTAGCAAAAAAAGTGACCTAGAATCAGATTGAAAACCCTGCAGTTACCTAAACCCAAAGGGGGCCTCAAACTCCCAAACTTCAAATATTATTACTGGGCTGCACAACTTAAACCCTTATTAGTATGGCTAGAGAATAGTGCAGATACTCGTTGGCTGGAAATAGAGGAAAGCAGGTGCTCAATACCACTACAAACATTACCTTTCTTAGATACTCCTGCAAAGGAAATGACAATCTGGACAAAAAACACCCTCAAAGTTTGGAACAAAATACAATCGGCTTTTAAATTATCAAAACAGATTTCACTTTTATCAAATATAGGATATATATGAAGACATTTACACCGAACAATTTAGATTCTGGGTTCAAAAACTGGTCTAATTATGGGCTATCTCATATCCACCAATTAATTAATAAGGGGAATTTCAAAACCTTTGAGCAGATAAAAAGTGAATTTGGCCTCCCTAAGACGGACTTCTATCGATACTTACAACTTAGAACCTTTGTGACGACACACAACAATTGGACTAAACTTCTTGAATCTACACCTATAGAAAATTTCCTAATGGACATACAAAGGGGAAAGGGAAATGATAAAGTAATTAGTAAAATATATGACCTGTTTCTGTCCATAAATGTGCACGATTCCACAAACATAAAGCATAAATGGGAGACTGAATTGCAGGAGTCAGTAGCAGGAGACACATGGGAAGAAATATGTACTGAAGCACAATTAACAACAAATTCTAATACATGGAGAGAATTCAAATGGAAAGTAATAGTCCGGTTTTTCAGAACACCAGCAATAACCAGTAAAATGAACCCAACACAACCCAGTCCGTGCTGGAGAAACTGTGGGACGCAGAATGCAAATCATACTCATATCTTTTGGGCTTGTCCTAAACTAAGTGTATTCTGGGAGGACATTTTTGAAGCTCTCAAGGTAATTTTTAGAAGAAATGTTCCAAAAACCCCCTTGGTGGCAATTTTGGGAGTAATACCCTTTGGATTGGAGAGGAAGGATGATAGATATCTTCTAAGAATCTTGCTCACAGCAGCATTGAAATGCATAACTATCAGATGGCTGAAGCCAGGACCTCCTACATATAACACATGGATACAAAAAGTTTGGGACATTCATTTGATGGAAGAAATCACATATTCCTTAAGGCTTCAAAAAACAGTTGTTAATATAAGGTGGAGCTTCATACCGTTATTATTTCAGTGACACAATTACAGGATTGCCCTTTTGCACTGGTATGTTCTCTTGGGTCGGTCTAAAATACCAAGGTGGGAACCACTTTAACTCAGGGAGGATTTAATCGTATGTTTTGTATTTATTTTATTTTGCTGTTATCTGTCTGTTGATTTTGTTTTGTTGTTTTGTAATCATTATTACATTTGTTAAGAACACCTACTGTCTCATCTCCTGTTGCCAAGTTGTAATGCAGATGACAAATGTCAGTAAGAGACGGAAGAATGTAACCTTGAACATGTGTTGTAAAAAAAAATAAAAATAAAAATAAAGTTCAAAAAAAAAAAAAAAAACAGATTATCAATAACAGAAATAAAAAAATTGACAAATTGTGATGCAAACCGAAACGAAACAGACAAAATAAAACTTTACATAAAAACAAAAAATGACCTGAAATGCATTTTATTATTAATAGAAGCTGTAAAAAAACAGATTTTGACTTTAGAGAGTGATTCAGGTTTATTTTATTACTTATTTTTTTTTAACTTAATGCATTTATTTTCACTATTTAAATAATTTTGTAATGTTATTAGTTTAATATTACTAAAATGTTTATTTCATTCATTTTCTAATAATTTTTACATGACTAATTTATTTTTATTGTTTGCTTGTTTTTTTTTACTAAATTTCTTAAATTATTTTCATTATTATTATTCATGTATAATAATAATAATATCAGCTTCAGTTTTTGAATCAGGCTGTAATTTCAGGTTTTGCTGTTATTTTCTCCTCTGCCGAGTCGTGAGCCGGACTTCGGTTCTGGATGATTCTGGATTGTGGTGGCGGTGGGGGCGGGGCCTCACCTGAGGGTGGGCTCCAGGTGCCAGGTGTTGCACATGAACTCCCTCCAGTCCACGGCGGTGTAGTTGACGGCGTCGTCGTGTTCGCTCTGCGCGCCGCCGTTGTCCTGCGGCGCCGTGGGGCTCTTCTGGCCCTGCCGGGCGACCGGCAGCCGCGGGGCGAAGAGCGCTGAGGAAGAGGAGGAGACATTCTTCATCAGCCATCGGAGCTCCTGGTTTCAGCCTGAAGCTGGTCGCCACGGTAACCAGGTGAGCTCACCTTTCTCCTTCTCCTTCAGGTAGGCGGACACCAGGTCGTGCAGGAACATGATGAGCTCCGCGTCCATGGTAACGCAGATGTGGTCGGTGAACTCCGTCACCATGCTGCACTCCACCTTCGGCTTACCGCCGGCGTCTGCAACAGAGACCAGAACCGGGTCAGAACCGGAGCGGAACCCGGAGCGGAACCGAGTCAGAACGCCGGCAGCCCACCGCTCAGCGCCGGCTCGTCGGCGTCCTGCACGTGGATGGACTTGAAGTCCAGTTGCATTCTGGGTAGGGCGAAGATGGTCTCGGTCTCGTGGTCGTAGGCGTGCGAACCCCGGAAGCTGCTGAGCAGGCTGGAGCTCCGCGCCGCCTCACCGCTCTGCTCGCCGCTGGAGTCCACGTTACGCAGCAGGTTCAGCTCTGCAGCACAGGGGTCAAAGGTCACAGACACGTTCTGCAGAACAAAGCCCTCAGATTATTTTCATCCAGCTGACCAAACATTTCTCACATGGATTATTAAACAGAAATGGAACCTTTGCTGAACAAACACAGTAAGATTTTATTGTGTTTTAGGAAAATATTCAGCAAAGTTTCAATAATCTTTATTAAAACTTTAATATAGTTTAAAATTTAATAAGCTTCAATAAACTAATAAACTTTTGTTTCCATCTAAACTTTGTGTTCTTGTCTGTGGCAGAATTGAAATGTTTCTCTTCTGGTTTTGTCCGTTTTATTTTTCGTGTTTCATGTGGAAAAGTTAAAAATGACTGAAAACCAAGAAATATTTTTAAAAACTGAAATCACCAAAAAGTTGTGAGGATATCATCAATAAACGAAGCATGAATTATTTTTAATAAAGTAATCAGATGTTCCTGTTGGGACGTCAGATGATTTTTGATAATTTTTATTGTTAAATGAAGAAAACTGGAATAATATTTCATCTGTTTTGATCTGAATCTAAACGTTTTAATCGAGCAGATCTGGGATTGCCAAAGTCAACGAGTCCCTGGTTACCATGACAACAGAGCGAAACTAGGAAGCTTGGAGAAAGATGACGATTTTATGTTTCTAACAGTTTTACGATGAAACTCAAAGTTTTGTCCTGATTTTTCTCTTTCTTCTGGAGTCGTCGTCGGGCCGTAAATAAACCAGTCCAGGGGCCACAAACGGCCCTGGCGCCTTACCTTGAACCCGCTCGGTTCTGTGGGCGGTACCTTTGTTCCGCATGGCGGTGACGTAGTTGAACCACTCCTTCACCGTGGCGACGCCGTGTGGCGGGTTCTCGTGGCGACCGCGCGTGATCTTGGTGATGGTCGCCATGGGACTCTCCAGGGCGCCACATGGCTTCGTTACCATGGTGTTGTGTCCAAGATGGAAGTCCAGCGTCTGCACGATGTAGGTGGAGTCGTCTCTGGAGCCTGCAGCCAGACAGGAAGCGAGTCAAGTCAGGCAGGAAGTGGTTAGCGGCCGATCGGGCGGCAGAAGCCCCTCCCTCACCGTCCTCCCAGATCTTCTGCGCCTCAGTCCAGAAGGCGATGTTGGGCTCCTCCAGGTGGAACAGCGCCCAGGACTTGGACCGGAAGTTGGGCCCGTGGAAGCAGGCCAGTGTTGTGTGGTTGCCATGGAGACTCATGGAGCCGCCAAGCTGCACGGCGTCTTCGGGGAGCGGCGTCTGGAAGAGCGAAATGTGGCAGCCGGCGACGACCTTCAGCACGCCGGGCCAGTGGCGGTGATGGGCGGCGTCCACGTCTGCTGGGAGACAGGAGATTACCCTAATCTGACAATCTGCGCTAATCTGCTGCTGCTGGCCTAGGCCTGTCGCGATAAACGATTAATCAATTAATGGTACGATAAATTAAAACTATCGACGTCATTTTAATTATCGGCTTTATCGTCTCTTCCGGCCTTTTTCTCTTTCTGTTGATGACACTGAATGAAAAAAGGCTCAACTCTGGTGCTCTCCACTGACCTCTGACCTCATTTCCTTAGTGTAAAGCCCAGCCTGCACTATCTTATCCTGCATAATCTTAGAGCTGTCAGCCGATTGTCGGCCCATTTTCAAAACCTGACAGACCAAACATTAGCCGACAGAAATCCTAGGTATAACGGTTCCACCGGGTTCGGTCCTGCCCTGTGGTGTCCAACAATGGGCACAAAATAATGGCTACAAGTTCAGTGAACTAATTTTAAAACCAGGCATTAATCAATGCTTTACTACAATCTACCTGCAATGCATGTGGCTAGTGTCAGCGTAAAGTCCTGACTGAATGAAAATCATTAGAACCTGTTTACGTCACGTTAACGAAGAACAGCTGAAAAGTTACCGGGTTTATCAACTGCGGTAACAATTTCGCTCCAACTCCTCCTCTTGTCATTTCTATATTCTTTACATATTGAATAAACATTAATGTTGTTTCCACATATCATCTCCAATGTCCTGGACTTCGGGTTGCGCCGTGTCAGCTGTTTGGGATTCCCCTCCGTAATTTCCCCTCAGAAAGCAGGAGGAGAATCCTGGCTTTCTGATTGGCTGCCTGTCACATTCAACAGGTGGAGTTAAGATCCCAGTCGGGAAAAAACCCTGATTTGGATCGGAGGGGCAACTAGATCTACCGTAACACACCACACAATCGTAGAAAGACCAACATGCTAAGATTGTTGTAAGGGGAAAAATAGGAGCAAAAAATCATGTAGTGTGAATTATTGCATCAGGTAGTGGATGTGCCCATCTTCTCTATTTAAATCTAATTATTACTGAAGGGCAACATAATATACAGACTTCATAATCTTTTGGTTGAATGCAGTATTTATTTCCACTTTGGCTTTATGTTGTTTAGTTTTTATCAAGTACATTTTTTGTCAATGGAGACTGAGAATCCATTTTATTTTTGTTTTTGGTTGTTTTGTTTATTTTGTTTATCAGCTCCAGTGTTAAATATTATTTTGAAAATAAAGTGTATCTATCTTTGGCAGGAAATCACATGCATTATTACATCATTTCCATTAAATCAGTGTAAAAAGGTCTTCAGACAATATTATCGTTTATCGCAATAATTTTTGAGACAATTAATCGCTCAGCAAAATTTGCTATCATGACAGGCCTATGCTGGCTGTTAATCTGAAGCACCAGCCCTCAGCTCCCACGCAGTGAGCGGTGCGCCCCCCGGTGGTCCTTACAGAGCTCCGCAGCTCCTTTCTCGGCACTGATGACGGGCGTTTTGGGGGGCAGGTAGGGCCCGGGGCCCCAGGTGGACAGCGCCCGCTTGCTGGTGTCGAACTGCTGGGTGAAAAACTCCTGGAGCTTCATGCCGATCTTGATGAGGTCGGGCGTTGTGGAGCGAGAGATGATGACCTGGAAGATGTCCCACTGCAGGTCGCCGTGCACAAAGATCTGACTGGAGGACGGAGACAGAGGAGTCACTACGCACTCTTCAGAAATTTATCTGGACTAACCTCCAGCTGTTAAAATGAGCTGCAACAGCTTTTATTTTTTTTATTATGTTAAGACTTTAAACTGTTTAGAGGTTCAGTTTATTAACTCGGTTTGTTACATTTAATCCACAGTCTGAAGAAAAAGTGAAGATGATTCACTCGGATGTTTATTTTTACACTAAACAGTAAAAATATTTATTTCAACTTCTTCACTTTTGACTTTTTAACATTTTGCACAAAATTTCAAACAATAATATCAGCTAATCAGAAGAGATTAAAACATTTTGCATAACCGTAAAAAGGCTTGGTTTGTTTCTTTTCTGTGAACTACAGTTACTATGTCAGTATTGGAGCCAGATTAAATGGTTTTGTTTGTTTTAAAAAGAGAATAAATTCATAACTCAGAACCAAACTGTTATGATGAGGATCTTCTTGTGAGGTTACAGTTGGTTTACAAACAGGGAAATATTGAGTCTTTATTCTGCTCTCATGACATCATGACTTTATTCTCATTTTTTCCATTCTCTTTTCTAAACTGCTGCTGTTTTTATTTTCAGTACTTTTCTCCTCTATGGAGGCAGAAAAGTTTCTAAATGTTCTTTGCAATGCAGGATTACACCAGTGTGTCTGCTGCCACCTGGTGGTGACCCCTGAACCCCAGCAGCAGCTGTACCTTTTCTCGGAGAGGCTGCTGTCCACTGCACACAGGTTGACCTTCCACTCGTCCTGCAGCTGCAGGTCGGCGTTGCTGAACACGCCCATCAGGATGCTGGAGCCCATGTAGTCGACCCGCGCCTCCGTGGAGCCCATGGTGATCTGGATCTTGTGGCCGGGCTGCTGGTTGGGATGCTCCGAGATGTGGGCTGCAGAAACCACAGAGCGACACAAACCATCGCTGAGAGCAGACCCGACTCGCTGGATTAACTCTGGATGGATCAGCAGAGCCACCAACGCAAAAAGAAAACCCTTTAAGACATTATTGATGAAATTTAAGACCAGCATCACGACAGAAACGCACTAAAGAAAAACTCATGTCTTATACAGTAGTGCCAAGCAACAGCAACACGAGCAGCAGAAGTGAGCCAGGGGCAAAGACGAACGTCGTCCAGGAAGCTAGCTAGCTAGCTAGGGTGTGTTAGCCTCTAGTTAGCAGTAAATGTCTTGGACCAAAAAAATAAACTTCATACAATGAGATACAGTAGTTCTTTAAAGCAGTGGTTGGGGACCACAGTACCGGTCCGCGGACCAATTGGTACCGGGCCGCGCAAGAAATAATGAACTACTTCCGGATCTTTTATTTTGAAAATCCTAAACCGGATTTTACCGGTTACGTCTTGCGCGTCAAAATTGAGCCAACTTGCAGCAGAATGAGTAACAAAACAACATCGGAGTACTGCGCGCGCCCCCCTCCCCTCCCAAACAACAGCATCGGACTCGATACTTACCTGGCGCTCGCACCCCCCTCCCCCCTCATGCCCCGCCCCCTCGGTCCGCAGCAAAATTGCGAAGGGCTGACCAGTCCGCGCGACTAAAAAGGTTGGGAACCACTGCTTTCAAGCACAACATGTAAGACCTGTGGTTAATATATATAAGGTCAACTAACGAATTTTAGACATTTTAGGGCCTTAATTTTAAATACATGAATTTAAAGGGGCAGTATTTAATACATTCCTGGCAAACAGAATCATTTTGTAGAACAATCCAGTAACTATGTTACCTTCAATTGCTATAAAACTGCTGAATATATCAAATATGACAAATTTTACTTCCTGATTTAACATCTTCAACCTGTCTCTAAAAACTCCTGCTCTTTCTGAAGCTCCGCCTCCAGGAAGTCATCCCAACATGGCTCTTCTACAGTATTAGCCCTTTAAAACATTTTTGCCAGCATTACACTGAGCAGCAGCTCCTCTGATGAGCTCAGCAGCTGTTTGCTAATTGCTGCTGGCTAGTCTGAAGGAGCTGCGGCCGGCGTTTACTCACCGACCATCTCCAGGGTGTTGACGTCGATGTTGCCGCCCACCACGCCGCCCTTGGAGTCGAGCTTGGAGCGACCCAGGCCCACCGACATGCTGATCTCGCGGTCGCGGTTGCTGCCCACCGACAGGCGGCCCTGGCTCTTCAGGCCGCTGGTGGTCCAGCTGCAACCGCAGGAACAACGCCATCATCCACAGACAAACTCAGGTCCACACAGAGCCAGCAGTTCAGGAGTTTTCAAGATGGCCGCCAAGGTTGTGGTGGAAAATTTATTTTTGAAATCTCCAATTAGATTAAAATGTTTGATGTCAGATCACAGCCATCATCTTTTGAACCATAAAAATCTGATATTTTCTTGATATTGTGTTTTCTTTTTCTGGCAGACATTTTGAAAAGGCTAAAACATTTTAGTTTGGTTCAAAGCTAACAAACATTTTAAAAAATTAGCAGAGACTAATGCTAAACTGCTAGCCTGTAGACTGGCCAATCAGGAGCTGCCAGAAGTTCACCATTTTTTATTTTTTCTGATCAACTAATTTAGTGATTTCTGGACCCAGCAGAACCTCGGCCGGCCTCAGGGTAAAAATGGCTCCTGGTTGCTAGGAGACCACCTACGTGTTGTTGCCCATGACGTTGCTCATGTTCATCTGGACGGTCAGCTGTTTCAGGTTGATGGCGAACACCACCAGCGTCTCCCACGGCGACCCCTGCTGGCCGGCCGACTTCCCGTTCTTCCCGAAGGCGGGCGTCGACGTTTTGGCCAATGGCTCTGAGGGAGAAAGGTTAAAGGTCAGGAGGAAGCCGGCGCCGGGGCGGTTTGAACCGGGGGGGCAGTTACCGGTCCTAGGGGCAGACGAGTCGGACACGCTGCGGGTGCGGCCAGGCGCCGGGGACTTGAGGTGCCCCAGGCTGCCGGGCGACATGTTGGCATGCTCTGAGAAGACGTTGGGCGATTGCGGAGCGTGCGACGCCGCCGAGCCGCCGTCCCACGTCCTCCAGTACGCCTTCCGACTGGACTCGGGCGACAGGTGCTGGGCGATGCTCTCCGCTGAGTCCGGGGTGGCGGGACCCGAGGCTGCGGAGGGAAACGGCTGATGAGACGGCCGCCACGGAGCGTCAGGAGCTCAGGGACAGGAAGTGCTTACGCGGAAGGTTGATGGTCTGGTCTCCCAGGAAGAGGCGCCTGGCGATGCTGCGGCGGTACCAGGCCCGGGGGAACGCCAGGATCTCGCTCAGGCGCCGCATGTCATACTTGAAGGAAGCCGACCCGATGTCGCACACGGCTGCAACGACAACTTCCTGTTTAACTGATGTCACTTCCTCTTAAACCACAGCCACACCGCTCTAATCGCTGCAGAAACCTCTGATTCAGAGACCTGCCGCTGCGTCCCCTGCTGGCCGAGCCCGCCCTGTCCTCCAGCCGGTTGCTAGGAGACGCTGCAGCCTGACCCACCTGACCTTTAATTCAGCCCCATTAGCAAAGTAAGTACACCCCTGGAGCACGGTGAAAGGAGGGGTCATGTTGTGGGACAGCTCCTCAGCTGCAGGAGCTGGACAACTTTAACGCAAGACCATCTATCCAACAGCTGAAGCTGGGTCAAACCGGGTCATCAACAGAACCGAGACCCAAAACTCAGCAGCTGATCTACAACAGGACGGCCTACTCAAAGCCCAGACCTCGAACCAGACTGAGATGCTGCAGCGGGTCAAATAACCTGAGGAACCATGAGCGGACCAGAACTGGGCATAGGGTGTCCTTCGTTTCCCCAGCAGCTCGGCTCCTACCTGAGATGTTGATCAGGGTGGTGTCCATCTTGCCTCCCTTGGAGACGAAGCTCTCGATGAAGGTCGGCGCTCCGGTGCGCCTCATGCGCGACAGGCTGACCTTCACGAACTCCAGGTTGATGCACAGCGAGTCCTTCCGGCCCGTCACCGACGACGGTTCGTCGTCTGCGGGAGACCGGCATCAGAGTTCAGTCTGCCTCTCGGCAACCTTAAAGGTTCGGTGTTTGGCCACTCACCTAGCGGGCCCGGGCCCGGAGGCAGGCCCGTGACGGCTGATTTCTGCTTCCCGGCACCGTACGGGTGGAACACGTAGAGGGAGAAGTCCGACATGCAGGCGGTGAAGCTCAGGCCAGACGAGTTGCTGGGCGGCGCGGTCAGGTCCGACTGGCTGCTGCTGTGGCGGCTCCGGCCCAACGGGCTGCCCAGCTGGGGAGATGCTGTAACAAATGCACCGTCTGTTAGCTAACCAGAACCAGACAATGTCATACGGCTAACTAGCAAGCTAGCGGCGCTAACCCTGTTTTATGGAAAATTTGTAAAAAGTCATGTTAATTAATGTTTTATATTTTATTCATTAAAAACTAAAAACAAAAACATTGTCAAAGTTATCAAAAACGGCAAGTGAAGAATTTGCTTTGCTATTAGCGCATTTCCAGTAGTGTGCCAATTGTTGTCAAGAACCCAGCGGTCCCAGCAGAACCGCCCCCCTACCTCTGCTGGGGGGTGACTTGGGGCCGTGTTGCCCCGGCGGGGTGGAGGACGGCGCGTGCGGCCCGTCTGTGGGGTTGGTTCCTGTCGGCGTCTCCAGTTCTCCGCGGTTGGAGGAGAACACCAGGTCCAGCGACGGCAGCTTCAGCATGCACTCCACCCTGGACATGGGCAGGCAGCTGAAGCGGATCTGAGAGGGCTGGAAGCAGACGGGTCCGTCAGAACCAAATGGCATCAGGGAGGCTAGCTGCAGCTGCAGAGGTCACGGTTCGGGTCAAACCTGGACTCTGACGTAGACGACCACATCCACCGGGAACGAGGAGTAGGCCGAGGTGGAGGAGGAGACCAGCGAGGCGGAGGATTCCTCCAGCGGGTCCACCGGGTCGAACTGACCCATGTCCTCCTCCTGGGTTGCCGTGGCTACCGAGACAAACATCGACCGTGAAACGAGGAGCGCCGAGTCGGTGCAAGGAGCCATCAGTGGCACAGAACCGACCTGCGTAGCTCCGGTCCACCGGCGTGATGGGAATGGTCTCCAGAGCTTTTTCCAGGAAGTCCAGCAGACACGGACTGATGACCATTTCCTCCGGCAGAGTCTGAAGCGCCACCCAGGCGTACAGCTTGGCTGTCTTCACCCCACCAATGCCCTTCCCTTTGGCTGCAGGAACAGAGCCAGAGCTGAAACGGCTAGAAGCAGTCTGCATGAAGCGGGTTGCTTCAACTATACGTTCACATCAGATCAGAGGCCCATGCAGCTAGAAACACTGAAAGGCTTCTAGACAGATAGCAATTTGTCTGGATAGCTAGCTAACGCTACATAGCTATCTCACTATTTGCTACATAAATAGCTATACAGATAGAAAGATAAATACTGAAGAGTCGACATTAGTTCATCAGATGGAGGAGAGGGAGCTACAGCATGCAGCTACAAACAAATGCATCCATGTAGATGGCTATATAGCTACAGTGATAGCTACGTAGCTATACTGATAGCTATCTAGCTATGTAGATAGCTATCTATATAGCTAGATAACTAGATAGCAATATTTAGAAAGATATATATCCATATATCGATAACTCAATAGCTAGATAGCTAACTATCTAGCTAGATGAATGGGTATCTAGCTCTAGATAGCCAGCTAGCTCTAGATAGCCACCTAGCTCTAGATAGCCACCTAGCTATGTAAATAGTTACACATAGCCATAGACAGCTTGATAAATAGCTTGATAGCAAGAAACCTCAATAGGCTCAATAGTCAGATAGAGAGCTACCTGTCCAGTAAGATATCTGGACAGGTAGCTAGCTAGCTAGCTAGCCGTCTCCAGCAATAGAAAGCTTGATAGCTAGAAACACAGATATCCAGAGTTCACATTAGCTCAACAGATGGAGAGAGGGGCAACAGCATGCAGCTATAAACAGAGAAATGCACAGTACCTGCAGCAACAGGTGGGGGCGGGGGAGGTAGGAGCGAGTTAGTCTTGCAGTGGACAGCATTGGGGGGGTTTGGGCCACTTTCTTTCATACCATACAGCTTGGACTCTTTGGAGAGCGTGCGGGGCAGAGAGGATCCCCGCGAGGCGTTGGGAGAATCCGTCTTCAGCGTCTTGGAGTTGTAGTGCAGCTTCAGGAGAAGCGGAAACATTTCAGATTATAATCTCAAACCTGGAGAGACAAGGACGTTCAGAGAGCAGCTGACCTTCACGTCTACGCCGGGGATGTAGAACACCGTCGTCTCCAGGTCGTTGGACTTGGTCTGCAGGGTGGCAGGGCCTTTCTTCCCGGCCAGGAGGTGAGTGGAGGAGCTGTAGGCCGGCTGCAGCTTCTTCTTCTTGGGAGGAGAATCCTGGTCCAGACTCCTCAGGATGCGGTCGCAGCTCCTACACAGAAGAAGAAGAAGTTCTCCATCGGCGAACATTTACGAACCCAACCAGTGAGAGAGGGTTTCACCTGCGCAGGGCGACGTCCTCATGCTCCGACTGCTGAGTGGTAGGGTGAAGGACGCACTTTCCGCTGTCGATCTCCACGCGCACGTCCAGCTCAAAGTCAATGTTCTTCTCCGGCGCTGGGCTGCTGAAGCTGCGGCTGGCTGGCGTGCCGGGCCAGCGTTCGCTGAACAGCTGGCTGACGGCCGAGAAGCCCGACGGCTTCTTATGGGACGGATGGCTGGGAAACACAGAGGTTTCCTGACCAACAGGCTCACATTTACCCCAAAACTCACCACAAAAAGGAGCCTCTGCTCTTTCCTTTGTAATCGTAACATGAAATGTTAATTTCTACTGCATGAGAGTAATATCTGAACTTTATGATGAGCAAAAAGTTTTCTAAACGAACTTCATCCAGCTCTGTTGCTGGGAGAAAAACCACAATTAGATAGAAATTACTACAACTAGCCATCTAGCTCAATAGATGTCAGCAAGGTTGATATCTAGCTCACTTTCAATCTATCCATCAAGCTACATAGCTAGCTAGCGACTGAGATGGCTAGATAGCAAAATCGCAAAATAGATATTCAACTATCTATCTGGCGATTCCGCTATCTAGTTTCCAGTTATCTATTTAGCTAGCTGGCTAGATAGATACACGATTAGCTAAATAGCTTTCCATCTATCCATTACGCTGTATGGATAGCTAGCTACCTCTGGATAGATAGATAGCCAGTTAACTAGTCATCCTGAGAGCTTGATAATCTAAATAGAGTTGGGCGGCTCCATTTAGACCCTGAAACTAAAAATCGCTCTGAGTTGTAGCCACGGTTTGTTCCAGTCCCGACTTTGTGCAAAAAGAACTGATATTAGAGATCGAGCTCCATCAGGTTGGAACAGGAACAGAGCAAACGGACACAACCCAGAGAACCAAACCGCGGCTTCACTCACAGCGGCCGGCGGTAGCTCGACGGTCTCTCAAACTCATCCTCCTTCTCCGAGTCCTCGGAGGACGAAGAGGACAGGTCGTCGCGCCTGGAGTCGTAGTGCTGGAAGGGAACGATGGGTGAGAAGACGGCGGGCGTGGCGGGGGCACTGAACACCGACTGCTGGCCCTCCGCAGAGGATGGAGGATGGAGGTGAAGGTGATGATGAGGATGGGATGGGTCGTCGATGGTGACGGACAACAGATCGCACTCGGACTCCTCGGGAAACTTTCAGAGAGGGACAGAGATTCAGACCGGCAGGATCCAGACGGACGGGCCCAACCATCCCGCAGGCGTAGAGACCGCCTGAAAACCCAAAGAACCAAAACACCAAAAGACGACGCGACCCGGCGTCCACCGACTGAACAACGCCATGAAACAGAGAAGCTTTTCTCACATGGATGGAAACCATCGACACCAGCAGACGAGACAAACTCCCTCCAAAGAGCGGCCATGACACGGACCAGACAGAACCCGGAACGGCTCTGACTGGGTCCAGCTGAAGGTTGACCTCATGCCGACAGCAGAGAGAAGCAGGACAGCAATGAGGGAGGAAGGCGGGAAATGGGACAGGAAGTGGAGGGGAAAGGGACAGGAAGTGGAGGGGAAGGAGACAGGAAGTGGAGGGGAAGGAGACAGGAAGTGGAGGGGAAGGAGACAGGAAGTGGAGGGGAAGGAGACAGGAAGTGGAGGGGAAGGAGAAGTGGAGGGGAAGGAGACAGGAAGTGGAGGGGAAGGAGACAGGAAGTGGATGGGAAGGGGACAGGAAGTGTAGGGGAAGGGGACAGGAAGTGGATGGGAAGGGGACAGGAAGTGGGGCTGGGCTGCTCTGATCCTGCTGGGGGACCATTTGGACCTTAAAGTCACCAGAGCGGTTCTGGGACGGAAACAGGAAACTGCTTCCTTTAAAACAGCTTGACCTTTCACACAGCCGGGGTCAGAGGTTCTTCTGATGGCACCGGGTCAGATCGACCCAAACAGAACCAGTAATGCCTCCATAGTCCTCCATTATTCCACCCACTTTCTGCAATAAAGCAGCAACACCACAGTATGATGCTGCCACCACCATGCTGGGCAGTCAGAGGTCAGATGGTGGGGGTAAAACATGGGGGGTGGGGACTGGTGCAGGTCGTTTTTGTTAGGAATAAGGTCAAAACATAAATATGAATTAAATACATTTATATTTAATTAATGAGGATAAATTCCTGATGAAGATATTTTGTCAGATTAAAAATATAAGAGAATTTAAAGATCTTAAATCACCTGTCTTTGTCTAATCTATAAAATGTTTCAAGTGGAGTTTCTAAAAAATATCAACTATTTAATAATTTTTTAATTTATTTTAAGAGTTTGTATATTAGCCTGATGCTTGGAAGTTGGAAACAGTTAAAAATGAGTAGCTTTTTGTGAACAATAATTAAGTCGCCTTTTATTGCCTCATTTTATCAAGAGCTCAAAAACATCGACATTATATTGAGAAACAACCAAAATGTTACTAAAGAAATAAAAAAACAGAACAAAAGAATCCTTTATATTTTCAGTAAATGCAGACCTAACAGGATCTGATGAGTTTTAAAAATGACTCACCTTTTGTTGCTGGTTTAGTTTATTAATTAGAATCTATAAAATGTCCTGAATCTGATCCATATGTGATAATCAGCATTGCATATTTTAAACGGCCGGTCCTGGTTTTTCCTCTGCATTTCCAGCAGCTGTGTCTCACCTGAGCGGCCGGCGCCTCGGCTGTCCCTGACCCGACTGCCGTTTGAGTCCCTGCGTCCTGCTGAGTTACAGGGATCAGACACGACGCATCTTAAATAGAGCAAATATTTCTTTACTGTTCCTCCTGAACGCGCCTCACCTGCGGCTCTGCAGGCGACCCTGCCACTGTTCTCTGCTGAAAAGCACAGAACCAGGTCATACCTGACATTTTCACTTCCTGAACCTACAATCTGCTTCAGTTTTGTTCATTTCCAAAACGAGTCAGCAACTTAAAATGTCCTTGTCGTCACAGAGTGAATATTTTTATATTTTTTACCTGTAAACCAGGGTCACTTTCCTCAGAAGAGCCGATCTGAGTGGGTTTTGTTTCCTAGTCGGAAGAACACAAGCTTGCATTATAAGCTGCCAACAGCTTCACATGCTGCTAACCGCAGAGCTAACTGTGAAAATACAAACCAAACCGGACGAAGCTGCAAAAACTAAAATCACTGAAAATCACTAAAATCAAACGGTGGGTATGCAGTGTATGCAGCGCATCGGGCGCTGCACTAGAGGCGCACAAAAAGGATGGGGGGAAACTTTTTCTAGTCGGCATTTTCTGTATTCAACAGCTGCTTGTGCATGAATGAAATGATTAGTAATAGAGGAACGGCACTGATTAGGCGCCCCTCCATCACCCACACACACACACACACACACACACTAAGCGGCCCTTGGAGAACGCACTGAGGTGTGTTTTTTTTTCTTTGAAATTTGAATTGTAGTAATGAACTCGACAACAGGGAGCTAAAGACGGGCGGCAGAAAAAATCTCCGGGGGACAAAACAGAAAACAGAAGAGGGGGAGGGATGAAGATGTTGAGAGACGAAGAAAAGCTTTTCAAAGTGGTTGAAAGACAGAAGGTAAGTAATGTGAGACAGGAGAGTAATGTATCAACATGTAAATACTTATATTAACTTAAGCTGGCCTAAAATGACAGGTGGCTGTTGTCTCGTTGCCACCCGCCCCATAAACTACGGAACCGTCTCGTATTTGACTCTTAACTGTTGTGTGCCGTATTGAACCCACACCGGGCGCAATTTGTTTCCCATTTCTATAAATGTCTGATAGACACAGGCTGTCACACAGATCTCAACAGTAACATAACACATTAAATGTTAAGGTTATGTTGAGCATTAAATGTTAAGGTCAGCTAAAATGTTGTGGCGTGAGCTAAATAGGACCTTAGAAACAAAACCTCTGGCAAAAATACAGACGGTGGTGGGAAGAAACACATTCCAAGCTGAACAACTTCAGTGAAATTGAATGCAGGTGATTTTTTAAAAAAATGTTTCGGCGACATTCAGTGGCGCACAGTGAGCTGCATGATATCAGACAGGATGGGCCAGGAGAGGAACACTAAAGAACCAGACATCATTTATTATTACTGATACTTTAATTAAAGATGAGTTGTATAAGTTTATGTTTGTATCAAACAAACTAATCTTCAGTGTCACTAAAGCTCAGAGACTCAAAACAGTTGGTGACTCTTGTTCTAGGACTACACTAATAATATACACCGCTTACATTTAGAAAAGTGAATATTTAATTTTCTAGCTAGCTAACAAGCTAAATATTTAAGTCAGAGTTTACAAACACAATATTTACCTTGGATCTTAATATTTACAATATTTGGAACTAAATATTTAGCTCAGAGCTAAAATCTTTAGAGCTACAAATTTAGCTTGCTAACGAAATATTTCATTTGAAAATGTGACGACCGTGTACAAACGGCTAACGGGTCTATGGAGCCTTCAGCAACACTTACATATAGATATGTAGATGATTGTGTATCTATGTGTGAATTAATGAGGACCTGAGTTTCCAAATAAAATCACTTCAGCTGCAGAAAAGCAGCTCAAACAGCCAGAAAAGTCCCAACAGTCAGAAGAACGCCGCGTTCATCACGAACACTGAAGTAAAAGCTGAGCTCCGGTTTCAGGTCTCAGCGAAACATGCAGAGATGTTAGAAAGACTAAAGGAAAGCTGCTGATGCAGATTCATAACAGGATGACATCATGAGGCAGTATCAGTTATTGATTACGCAGCATTAAATCAGATGTTTTCCTACAGAAATTAATTTATTAGTGAACTAAGAGCTGAATGCTTGTTATGCCTCCTGTTGTGATTCGACTCTCAGCTCATCAGAGGACAGATCTGATTTGGTTTTCTAACATGATTTAGTTTGAACCGTCTACCTTGAATATCTCTGCTGGGCTGACAGGTGAACGTTCAGAGTCCAGAAGCTGAACTTTATTCTTTAATTAAACAGAAAGTCATGAAGAAAACAGATCCGTTAGAGCAGCAGACAGGCAGTGGTGTGAGGTGAAGCTACGCTCCAAAACTGTTCCTGCATCGTCTAATGAGGATCCCTGCTGATCTATCCACGTCCCGCCAGCAGGGGGCGCCGGACTTTACCTGGTCATGGATGTTGAAGGTGACCCGAGGTGAAGGAGCGGACACGTCCACACGTACTTCTGGGAAATCATCCACATCCCCGACCTTAGAGCTGCAGACAGAAACGTTACAGAGACGCTTTCTGTGACATCAGCAGAGCTGAGCCAATCAGCAGGAAACGACTAATGGCTGCAGAGCATCCTAACGTTTCAACGTTCGCACTCTGACCTCTGGCGTTCGATCCGTTTCTGAGGCGGCCGGCCCGCCGCCGCCGAGATGCTTTTGGAGCGGCTGTAGCTGGGTTTGTAGCCGAGGCCCCACTTATCCTTCAGGGAGGCGGCCTGGAGGAAACAAACGGGTCAGAGCAGAACCAGAGCCAGAATTCTGACTTCTGCATCCCCAGAACCAGGCAGCATTCAGCTTCTATGCTCCACTAATCTGGAACAAACTTCCAGAAAACTAAAGACCAGCCGAAAGCTGGATCCAGCAGGATCCGCATCGAGACGTTTCGATTTCCACGACTTCTGGAAATAAAACCTGATTAGAAATGTTTCTCACTCAGGGAGGAATGTGTTAAATAATTACAACACAACACTGGATCTGTTGTAGTTTAGGGGCGGCTTTGACCTTGAACTGACCCTCATGCTGGAGCGCCGCAGCTTCTTCCTGACGTCTCTCCTGATGTCCTGGACGGCCACCGACTCCAACTGCTGGTAGCGCTGGATCTCCTGGTTGATGGTTCCCTCGCTGGCGCCCAGCTTCCTGTAGACACACAGGAAGCGCCGCGTCTGCACAGCGTTCACACACAACCTGCACCGCTCCGCGGGACGCTCTTACTTCAGGTCGTCGATGACCTTGGCCTGTTCATTCAGCTCCCGGATGTCCACCACCCTCTTGGTGACCTTCCTGCCGCGGGCATCCAGCGCCGCGCCGCACGTCGCCTGCCGCCGGGGGTCAAAGTTCTCCTGCAGGGAGCAGAGCGGACCGTCAGCCCGTCGGGACTGAACGCCAGTCAACACGTCACCTGAAACCCGAATCGCGACCGGATCGATTGGAAGATTGATGAGCGATTGATTGACCCTCCACCACCATCACCGCCTGGGGAACCAAGACCGCCTCTAAATCACCCCAATGATCAATCAGCCGCCAACCAGCATTCTGGGACCAGAAGCTCCATGTGAACCCAGCGGACCCAGAGTGGTTCTACATACGCAGGCCCAGGAGAGGGGCCTCTGGGCCCGGGCCCCGGACGGGGAGCCGCCGTCGGAGCCGTCCGCAGAGACACTCTGCGGCCTGGGGCTGAGGCCCAGGATGTGGTTCACCAGGCGTCTCTTTAGGGTCAGCCGGGGGCTGAACGGCGCCTCACAGCTCTGCAGGAAGGAGACGGGCGGGGTTTACCCTCTGACCCCAAACAGGAAGGAGGAACTCAAGCAGCTCTGACACAAAAACCTTCTGCCAGTTTACTGTTCAGCTTCAAACAGAAAAATCTTCCACAGACAGAAACCTGATGACAAGTTTCCCTGCAAACATCAGCAGCTTTTCTTTAACTCACATAAAGCAGGTCAAATTTTCAGCTGGTTTTTATAACTTTTAGCTCTACAGATGATAAGCGTCTGATTCTCGGCTCCGTCTGAACCGAGCTCGGCGCTAACCGGACCGGGTCACTGACCGTGTGGACGGTGGGCAACATGGTGTCGGCTTCGTCCTCGTCCGACAGGTCTCCCATGTTCACCGAGTTCTGGTCGGCGATGTCGTCGGCGTCCTCCTCCCCCGTCAGCGACGTCAGCGTGTTGCCCAGGGCGTTCAGCCGCTTGCCGATGTTCGGGTCCATGTGGACGTCGATGCCGCACATTTTCCACAGAACGTTGAGCGTCCAGGTACCGGCGCTGCTGCTCTCTGCTCCAAGACAAACATCAAAGCTCATTTTTCTGAAGCGGCGTCTCACTGAGCCTCATGAAGACGGTGCCTTGCCTGCAGACGGCTGGCCGGTGGTCCTGGAGCAGACTTCATACGTCCCGTCAGGGACGATGCCTGCAAGCCGACACAGCAACGCAACATTCAGGAGGCGACGCAACTCCAGCAATCACATGAAACGTTTCAACATACACCACTGGATTAAACGTCAACAAAGTCAACTCGCTACGCATGGAGTCAGGAAAACGACACAAAGAATTTGGAATAACAAAGTTTTGCTCTTAATTGTCAACCATAAGAGTTTCACATCTCACAGGCCTGGAAGAAGTTCTAATTAAAAAAATATTTAGTTATCCTCTTTTGTCAGTACTCCAGTAAGCTGACACTGTTTTGTCTTGTTGATTTTTGTAAAACTCAAATAAATTTATATATATATATATATTTAGAAAGTGTGAAGTAGATCAGCTGTGCTAGCTTGACTATGAAAACCTTAACGAGTGGATGTGCTGTGGAATTCGGTGTTTCAGTTCAGCTCCAGTTTAAACACTCACATGCGTTCATGACGAGGTCTCCCCGGACTTCGGGCTTCCAGTCGTCCCAGGACGTCTCGAAGCCTTCGGCGAAGCGGATGCAGAAGTTCTTGAAGTGACCTTTGCTCACCAGAGACTCGGAGGAGCAGGCGGTGATCAGCGTGCTCTCGATGGTCAGAACCAGAGCCGAGCCCGTGTCGAAGTCGATGCTGTGGTTGGCCTGAGAGGGACGGAGCACAGCGGGTCACAGTTAACGGCAGAACCGGCAAAAACAACCCGTTTCATCCATTCACAGAAGCCAGAGCTGCATGGTGACATTTCACTCAGAAATGAAGTTGAAACCCTGATTGAATCTTCATTTGGATCCAATTCAGAGGGAAATGTCTCTGACAGATTAGCGTTAAAAACACCCAGAAAGCATTGATTCAGCTCCCCAGAAGGCTAATATGATGCTAATCCCACCAAGGAAATCAGAAAACATTCCAGGAGATTTTAAATGTCAGAGTCGTTTTCCTCGTGCATCACCACCGACCTCCGATCAGGACAGAGATCCACACACACAGGCCAGAGCTGGCTCTAGCTCTCCTCCACTTAAAACACAGCAGGCAGCCGACAGGAAACAACACATTTCAAAATAAAAGCTCCACAATCAGAGCAGAACCACAGCAAGCCACCAGGCAGGACGGAGGAGCTGCAGGTTACTTTGTGGGGGGGCTTTGGCTGGGCCGCTGCTGCAGAGCTCACCTCCGGCCCTGACGCTGCTGGTCCTTTCTACAGAAACGGGTGACAGCACAGCTGGGTGACCTTCAACCCCACACACATGCTAGACGTGAGCCTGGATTTTCATCAACTCTGATTACTCTGAAGGTTTTAGGAAAGCAGCTGCTGGTTAATCCAGCAATGAGAGCAATCTCAGTGAGTTAGCAGACAAGATTCAGGTTATAAAACAAGGATTTTAAGGCAGAAATGTTCAGTTATGGATAAACAGAGCAAACAACCTCCATTAGGAAGGGCTTGCTACAGAATGCTGTCTGCTCACAACAAGACGTTTCCTCGTTTTTAGCTTCCACTAACTACCATGTTGGTTTTAGCGTTAGCTTCTGGACTTTGGGTCCAGATGAACCGCAGAGTTTAGATGCCGATGTTTCAGGCAGAGCGAGTGGAGGCCGCTGGGGTTGCCTGGTGATCAGGTTACCTGTGAAGCGTTGGTGATGGGCAGGCAGATGCCCAGGTCGTTGACGGTGAGCTGCAGGAACAGGGTGCTGAAGGCCTGGGCCGAGGTCTGCTGGATGCCCGGCAGCTTGTCCACCACCTCCTTGGTGGCCATGTGGATGTCCTTGTTGAGCGCCAGCCGCTGCTCGTTCCAGTTGTCGTACGCCGCCTTGTAGTTCAGCCAGAAGAGAACGGCTGCAGGGACAGGAGGCAGAGAGCAGAACCAGAACAGAACCAGTTTGAGCTCTGGTGCTTTAACAGAGCAGTTTTAACGTGCGACGTGAGCCGAACCTCTGTCAAACGCCACTGGCTGAGCGAACACGATGGGCCGGTTCAGAGTAATCAGAACCGCCTCCTTGTCCGACGAGCCGCTGATCTCCTCCTGCAGCGCGTTCCTCAGACCGATCCGGGTCCGGAAGTACGCCACCTGGTGGAAGTCTGAGCCGGCCTCTTCGTAAACCTGCAAGACGGACGGGGAAATGAAAGAGGTTCCGGCCGGGTCCGGTGCAGAGGGTCGGCCGGCCGGTACCTGGTGCTTGACGATCTGCCCCAGCGCCAGGTTCAGGTCCACCTGGCACTTGCCGAACAGCTTCAGGTAGCTGCTGCTGCCTCCGGGCTGAGCCTTGCACTGGATCCGGTTGGACAGCTCCAGCTCTATCAGGCCCGTCTCGAAGCGCACAGCCCGCATCGACGGCGTGGTGGCCGTCATCTGGATCCCCTGGAAACACGGTGAGGAGAGCGCCGCCGCTAACAGTGAGCTAACGCCGAGCCAACTATGAGCCATCGCTGCACTAACCTTGAGCTAATGCTGAGCTAACGTTAAGCTAATTGAGGGCGTTTCTTCTGAACCCACCTTGAACATCAGGCTGAGGGAGTAGAGCAGGATCTTGGGCTTGTCTGCGTCCGTGGACGAGTCGTGTTCGTTCCACAGCGGGATCGGCTGTTCGCCTCCTGCAGACAGAGAGCACAGCGTCCTGAAGGAACCAGAGCAGACGCTGATGACGGCTACGCTAATGCTAATGCGCAGCAAACCGATCTCAGTTTTTTGTTCTGCGTTATGAAGCAGACTGGAGTAGATCAGGAGGATCCTTCACTTACCGATAGAAGTGGAAATCGATTTTGAATCGAGTTGTGAGCCATTATAGATTCAAAGTCTGAAGACAGGAAGTCGAGCTGTGTCTGGAGTTTCACAATAAAAGTCTGACGTTTACCTGAAACCTTCTGGATGACTTCGTTGACTTCCTTCATGAAGACCTTCTGCAGGAACACCAGGTGGTTCAGCAGGTCAGTCGTCAGGTTGTGTTCAAACGAGCCGATCTGTCGACACACAGAGCAGCGTCTCAACACGATGTGGCATCAGGAGCCCGTTGTCACGGCAACCCTGCCCACCTCAGCAACGCATCGCAGGTAGTTGCCCTGCAGGTAGTTGCCCTGCTTGGCCGGGAAGTCGTCGGGGGCCCAGCTCTGGTCGGAGTGGCTCTCGTGGTCCTCCATGATGTACTCCCCCGACATGGTGACGGGCGGCAGGGACAGACTGGCGGACGGGGACATGGTGGACATGTCCACCGGGGACACCTTGGACTGGAAGCACAGCTTGTGGCTCGGCAGCTCGAAGGTGAAGCTGGTCTGAGCTCCTGAGGAGCAGAACCTGATCAGAACTGGGCAGAAACTGCCTGTAAACAGGTGGGGGAGGGATCACCTGTCATGCCGTGGCTCTTCACCGCCCCCATCTTGTACTCTGCTTTGAGCGAGGGCAGCAGGGCGGCGCCGATGGTGATGCCGTCCATCATGGCGCTGAACTTGAGGACGATGGGCTTCTTCTCCAGGCCCTCGGGCAGCTGGGGGAACTCGTTGGCCTCCACCGGCGTCTGGTTGATGCTGGACGACTTGTCTGGCGGCTGGGGGGTCGGCGTGTCCTCACGGTTCGGTTGGCTGCAGCAAAACATGGCAGCAGCCAATGAGAAGGAGGGGGCGGGGCGGGGCATCAGGCAGGGGCACTGACTGACACCAGGACTAAAAACGACGGACGGACATTTCATTGATCTGAGATTAACCAACAGAGAAACTCTGATGGAGACACTTCCTGCCAGCTGGACCTCAGGGGTTAACCCTGAACTCTGAGTTTAACCCTGAACTCTGAGTTTAACCCTGAACTCTGAGTTTAACCCTGAACTCTGAGTTTAACCCTGAACTCTGAGTTTAACCCTGAACTCTGAGTTTAACCCTGAACCTGGAGTTTAACCCTGAACCTGGAGTTTAACCCTGAACCTGGAGTTTAACCCTGAACCTGGAGTTTAACCCTGAACCTGGAGCTCCGTCAAACCGATAAGCTGGCGCTGAGGAACGTACGTGTTGGCGGGCTGGCGGATGAGGTCGGAGATCTGCTTGGAGAGTTGGTGGGAGCTGCGGACCATCATGCTGTGCAGCGTGGCCGGGTGCTGCGGGATGTTGATCATGATGGAGCCCACCTTGAAGATGGCGGCGTTGTTGGTCCTCAGGCCCCGCTGGGCGCTGTACAGCGCCTGCGACTTGGCGATGGTGCACTTGACGACGGTTCTGAAACACGGGAGGAGCAGAGTGAGCGGAGGGAAACCTGACGGAGGATGAAGACGGACTGTGAAGCGTCATGCAGAGTCAGTGACGATGGCTGGAGACGACCCACAGGGGAAGAAATGAAATGACCTCCAGCTCCAGAAACATCTGGATCTGCTCTCGCCTGACATGAAGTCAGGCGAGAGAAGATGCCGCTCCGCCAGCATGAAACACAGATGGACCCTGAGGAAGACAAGCAGCAGGCGATGAAGGACGGACTCAGCACAGCAGCATATTCAGAGAAATCTGTTTCGCAGATACAAGAACCCAACTGGGCACAGATGTTGCTGTTCTGAGATGGCAGCCATATTTAAAGACAGCTGCCATCTTGAAATACTCTCTTCAGTTTCATTGTCCAAAATGTAATTTTTTGATGTCAAATCATACATAGTTGAACTCAGAAATCATACTGGGTTTTTTTTTCAGTTTTCAACATGGCTGCCATGGTGGCCATGGAGAATAAAGGCACTAAAATCAGCAGCAGTTATTTTCAGTGGTGGGCACAGACAGAAGTTAATTCACTGAACAAGACTCTTAGCTACGCTAACACTGAACTGCTAAACACACAAAGCATTTAGCATAAGCTAACACTAAGCTGCTTTAAAAATTTGAGGATGGTAACACAAACCTGCTAACCACATAGAAATTTCCGGAAGCTAACCCTAAACACATAAAAACAAAATAGCTGGAGCCAATGCCAGACCTCAGCTTCTGATTTCATTATCACTAAAGTTGCAAGGACAGGATGAGCCAAGACGAAAACATACGATGTGACCTAAAGTTATGAAAGTATGAAACTTTCTGTGGCAATAAATAGCTTAAAAAAGGCTCACAAACGGCAGCCATCTTGAAAACTGTCTGTGATCCTGAAATGCAGGTGGCTGATGGGAAATCTGAGGGTTGATCATACAGGTGTTTATGCCACAGCTGACTGTTTTTCCAGAGATATGCTGCACTGCATGAGACGGTGGGTTTACTGATGCAGAGGTCACTGGGGTCAACATGAACATACAGAAACTCCTGCTTAGCCGTGCTGGTGGGAGACGTGGGGAAATCCTCCAGTCTACGCAGTTTACCGGGAAGACAAAGAAGAGCGAGGAAGAAGAGAAGAAGAGTCAGGAGGTATTGAGCTATGGAGATAGATAGGCTGGAATCACCTGCGGTAAATAAAACCACATCAGCTTCTGATCCCACCAGTTTCTATAGAGCTGATCAAATGATCAGTTCTACTGTCAATTTATTACAAATAGCAGCTTTAACTCATTGGATTTATTTCACATTTAAGTTTCAATTATTGTTTTTAACCAAATTCTTAATAACCCAATCAATTTAATTTCCATTATTAATCGTATTAGTTTCAGTGGAGCCCAAAGTGGGTCCTGGAGGCCCGGGATCCTGAACCTTTTAGTTCTCTCCCTGGTACCAACAACCTTTTCAGGAAGTCAATGTTCTTCTTAGGCCTCTAATGATCCATCATTGGATGCAGGTGAGTTAAACCAGGGAGAGACTAAAACATGCAGGATGCTGGGCCTCCAGAACCCACTTTGGGCTCCGCTGGTTTACATACTCAATGACCTTAATGACTAATTTACTGAAAAACTTCCTACCATTTAGGATTTATGAATCAATTTATATGTATATTATATATATATAATTGATGTTGTTTTAACTTAATATGGTAGGAGTTTGGTTTTTGTTCATCGGTATTGGGCCATCGGTACTGGTTCATCGGTATTGGGCCGTCGGTACGTACTGAATGTCCGGCGTGATTCCCTCCAACAGAACGATGTTCACTCCTCCGATGTGAGCAGATGCGCACGTCTCCGTCATCTTCTGGTGGAGAATATCTGCATGGCAGAGAACACCTTCAGAGCCGCCCGTCCAGCAGGGGGTGCCGTTCGCCGCCGCCGCAGCAGCAGCTCTCACCCTTCATCTTCTCCTTCAGCGTGAACGACCCGTGGATCTTCTTAAGCTCCGCCTCCATGGTCAGGCCGCCGATGTCGGCCTCCAGGTGAGTGCGGTTCACCATGCCGATGCCGAACACGATCAGCGTGACGTGCTGCGGCTCGCCGCTCACCAGGCTGCGCCGCCGCCCGCCCGCAGCCCCAGGTGGCCTGCCGGGCGTCGCCGGCTCCAGCTGCTCGTTCTCGTTCTCAAAGATGACCTTACAGAGCGACTCTGACGGCCGCCGCCCACCCTCTGCAGACAGGAAGTTCAGCCTGTCAGCCACTCAGAATCAGACAGGAAGTGGCTGGTCATTAATCATGTGACAGGAAGTGGCTGTTTTTTGTTAACTACAGCCAGGAAGTGGCCGGCTTTGGTCAGTCATGTGACAGGAAGTAGTGATGCGCGCTGACCTGAGATGCAGTTCTCCGGCGAACTCTTCTCCAGGATGCCGGTCGGGTCGGAGATCAGGGAGTAGAAGTTGAGCAGCTTGTACATGTTCTGCCAGCACTCTGCCGACGGCTCGCTCTGCTCCGACACCGTGATGGAGTCCGAGTCGTCCATCTGGATCGGCATGTGGTCCGCCACGTCCCGGGAGCCCTTTCTGGATACCTGGGGGGCAGAACCAGAACCCATTACCCGGTACCAGAACCTCCTGAAGTTAAACCACATCACAGTGTTTCTGCTAAACCTGGGAGTCTGGAATGACCAGTGGCGCCCTCTACAGGTTCAGACATTAGTGAGTTCAGATTCAGAGAATATAATGATAAATTTATAATAATAATCTGAGGCTGATCTGTTTAAAGATTAAATATTTCAAAATCGATAGACAAGAAGCTCAACATTCCTCACTTAATTGTTGAAGGAGTTCTCATATAGTCATTACTTCATTCTGGTAATATAAAGACTTTAATCTCCATAAATTAAGACATTTTAATCATTTTTATTTAAAAACATGATGCTTTTTATTTATCTTAAAAGTAAAATTTATATTTTTTTTGTACATTTTTGGGTTCATTATTGCAAATGGCCTTTTTAGAGTTAGTTCTCTAGTTAACAATTAATCAATTATTCCAATAATCATGATTAATTGATATAAATTTCAATGATTGATTCATCAATTATTTCAATAATTAATCAGAATTAGTCATGATTAAAACACTTGAACAATCAATTAATCATTCCAGCCTGTTTCCTGAATCTTAGCGCTGCCCCTCCCCTGTCCGTTGCTACCTTGGAGGTGCGGCGCTCCGAGCGCCCCAGCGAGCTGCGTCCTCGGGGTTCCCGCCGCCCCAGCGTGTCGATGCTGGACGGCGGCCCGTTGGCGGGAAGCCCCGGCCCTCCTCCTCTCTTGCTCTTCAGCGTCTGCGTGGCGCCGCGGCCCGCGCCGTTCAGGCTGCCGCGGGAGCTGCGGCTGAAGTCAGAGGACAGGATGTGGCGGTAGGGGCGGGCCCTGAAGGTGGGGGTGGGGGAGGTGGAGCCGGCGGTGTAGCGGCTCAGCTTGATGTCGGTCTGCGTGGCCTTGATGTCGTCGATCATGGTGCTGAACTGGTGAATGAGGCGCACCAGCGCCATGTCGACGCGCTGGCTGATGGCCTGGCAGGCTGTGGTGAAGTCGCAGTGGAAGGTGTTGTAGTGGCGGCGGTTCAGGTCGTGGAAGGAGAGCGGCGCCCCCTGGGGGGCACTGGCGGACTTCTCCATCACCACGGCGTTGACACTGAAGGTCTCGATCAGCAGGGCGGGCTTGAACTCCAGCGGGGGAAGGTTGACGGTGCCCTGCCTGGAATCACAGAGGCTCAGAATCACCTGCCGGTTCTGATCCGATGACCGGACTTCCTACAGCGACTCGCATCACAGAGCAGCTCAGGAAAAGCAGAAATGTTACAGGAAATGATCAAAGTAAGAATATTTGTCTGCTTAAAGGGGCAGTACCATGAGTTTTACATTTTATAGCATGTTTTAATAACTATGTTACCTTCAGTTATGAAAATGATGTAAATATCAAGAATGAGTAAGTTTAAGCCATGAAATTGGGCCTCTGTCTCTTTAAGAACTGCAGCTGTTTCTGAAGCTCCGACTCCAAAAAGTCATTCCAAAATGGCTCCTGTATTAAGGAGCTCAGCAGATGTTTACTAGTTGCTGCTGGCTAGTCTGAAGGAGCCGTAATCGAAAACAATTTAAACATCTCAGAGTGAAATAAATCCAGATAAGCGATGGGTTAGGGTCAGGTTTCTACCTCCTGGACTTCTTGTTTTTCCGCTCCTTGGTCGTATCGGAGTCCACGATGTCGGCTCGCAGACACTCCAGGTTGCCCGAAAATGACAAATGTTCTCCAAAGTACATCTTGTAGCTGAGGGGAGTGGCGTCCTGCGCCTGGATGCCGATGTAGCCCAGCAAGGGCTTGAAGACAACCTGGAGCCGGAGAAAATCAGGAGGTTTCATTAGACCAGTCTGCTCGTGTTTCCATGTAGCGCTAGCAGCTGCGTAGCCTGCTAGCCGCTGCAGCTAGCGACGCAGACCTGCAGCTTTTACTCCGAGTTGATTCATGTCGACGTGACCAGACTGTTCCAATATAGGATGAACAGGAATCTGTCACATAAATGTTCGTAATATTTATCATCTGAGTTCTTTAAATGTGGCTAAAGTTAACGTTGAGGAAGTTTCCAATGTTTTGATACATACAATCTTTATCCTATCTGGATAAAACATATAAAAAGTTTCATTAGGCAGAGGTGGTCTGAACACAGCGGCGGTTGATCTGTCGGTGTGTGTTGACGCAGACAACGCTAACACAGAAGACGCTAATGCTAAAGCATGAATCCAGTCGGCTCACCTGAGCGTCGGCCAGCTGCACGGCGGCGGGACACTGGTTCCCCTCCTCCACGTCCACCAGGTCGTCCTGACTGGTGCTGTGCTGGGAGTGCGTCCCATCCAGCGTGTTCTGGTCGCTGGACAGAACCGTGTTGAAGTCCGACGCCGAGGGGATGGTGGGCAGGGTGCAGGTTCCGCCTGGCAGGACAATAAAGACACTTTCAGAACTGGGCCGAGGGAAGAACCGAGTCAGTACTGCACCTAGCCTCTAAGCTAACAAACACCAAGCTGACCTTGTGGACTGCTAGCCTCTAGCTAACAAACACCAAGCTGACCTTGTGGACTGCTAGCCTCTAGCTAACAAACACCAAGCTGACCTTGTGGACTGCTAGCCTCTAGCTAACAAACACCAAGCTGACCTTGTGTGCTGCTAGCCTCTAGCTAACAAACACCAAGCTGATATTGTGGGCTGCTAGCCTCTATGCTAACAAACACCAAGCTGACCTTGTGGA
The DNA here is from genome assembly GCF_002775205.1 of Xiphophorus maculatus. Taxonomy (NCBI): domain Eukaryota; kingdom Metazoa; phylum Chordata; class Actinopteri; order Cyprinodontiformes; family Poeciliidae; genus Xiphophorus; species Xiphophorus maculatus. The sequence continues at coordinate 618,811 of NC_036461.1, forward strand.
CTGCTAGCCTCTAGCTAGCAAACACCAAGCTGACCTTGTGGACTGCTAGCCTCTAGCTAACAAACACCAAGCTGACCTTGTGGGCTGCTAGCCTCTAAGCTAACAAACACCAAGCTGACCTTGTGGGCTGCTAGCCTCTAGCTAACAAACACCAAGCTGACATTGTGGGCTGCTAGCCTCTAGCTAACAAACACCAAGCTGACATTGTGGGCTGCTAGCCTCTATGCTAACAAACACCAAGCTGACATTGTGGGCTGCTAGCCTCTATGCTAACAAACACCAAGCTGACCTTGTGGGCTGCTAGCCTCTAAGCTAACAAACACCAAGCTGACATTGTGGGCTGCTAGCCTCTAAGCCAGGGGTGTCAAACTCCAGTCCTCAAGGGCCGGTGTCCTCCAACTTTTAGATGTGCCTCTGCTGCACCACACCTGAATAGAATAATTAGGTCATTAGCAAGGCTGTGGAGAACTGATCTACACAAAGAGGAGGTAATGTAGCCATTTCATTCCAGTGTTTTGTACCTGTGGCACATCTAAAAGCCGTAGGACAGCGGCCCTCGAGGACTGGAGTTTGACACCTGTGCTCTAAGCTAACAAACACCAAGCTGACCTTGTGGGCTGCTAGCCTCTATATTTGCAGCAACAGGACGGTAGCTGAAGTCCAGAGATTCTAGAGACAGACATGGAGAGCTGAGAGCTGGTTCTGTAGTCTGGCCGGGTCCGGATCGCCGGCAGCATCATAAGGTTCATGCAGCTGGAGCCCAGCGGGCCTCACCTGGCTGGGAGCGACTGAGTGGGGAGTCGTTTGACGCGGAGCCGGCCCGGTTCCCCACGGCGTTGGACATCCAGTTGTAGAAGCTGACGGAGGATGGCTCGGACAGCAGCGGATGTTCGGTCAGCATGTCCGTCCCTGCAGGACGGGCCGGGTCAGAACCAGGAGACACAAACAGGTTATGTTCTGGTTCATTAAAACCCATCTGCTCTGAACATCATGAACTCATTCACAAACAGGAAGGTGGTCAACATAAACCTGACCAGCAGGTGTCACTGCTGGACCAAAAATGGGTCAAAAATATCCAGAACTTTGATATCTAAACTTTCAGTTTTCAGGCTATTTCATGTAAAATAACTTCATTTTTCACAGTGTGAAAATGTTTTATACAGGTGATTCTGAACCAAACTGAGATCCAGCTGAATAATCTCACTCTAACGGACTCATCCAGTAAATGAAGCCGTGGATTATAATCCCACATTTCACCAGGTTAAATCAGCACTATAACGGGGTTGAGGCCATTTAATAATCCATTATTCTGATAATTAATTAGATAAAACAGTCCGTAGGCCTTTTTTATACAATGTCAGAAATATATTAAAAGATGCAAACAAATGATTCAGTTATTTTCTAAAATAAGAAAATAAATATTTATGTCCTAAAATGCAGTAACAGAATTATTTTAATGAACTTTTGATCATTTGTAGCAGAGCTAAAAATACCGTAAAGGTTCAGAGCTTTCTGCTGGTCTGAACAGTGTAGGACTGACCTGGACATCAGTTATTCATTAATGATTAACAACAGGAGGTTGTTTTCCCTCGTCTGAACCAGGTGAAGCTAAAACTTTTCCGGTGGAATGACTTTTAATTTTAAATGTTTTTATTTATTGTCCAGTTTCGGTTTTGTTTCTGCTCTGCGTCGTTCTGTATAATCCAGTTAGTGATCAATCAATGACTGATTAATTAGTGACTCATCCCTAATCCCACCAGATAAAACCTGGAGTTTGCTTCGTCCTAACGAGTGTTTATTGCTCTGGTTTTACTGATGAACTGGTTTTGCTGGGATTCCTATGGCTCACCTGTGCGTGTGAGGGAGCTGCTCTTGGCGGCGGCGGCTGTGTCGCTCCGCTGCGGCGTTCCCTCCAGCAGGTTGTGCAGGCTGCGGAAGCTGCCCGTCAGGTTGCTCAGCAGGCTCTCCTTGCGCGGGCTGTCCCTGGCCGGTGGCCCTCCGCCGCGGCTCACGTGGGCCGGCGAGTCGGCCGCCGTGTCGCCGCTGGTGTAGCTCAGCGACTGGTAGGGATGCGAACCCTGGGTGTGACAAACAAGCAGAGTGCTGGGCGAGGTTACGACGGCCGCCGGGGTGTTTCATCTCCATGACAACACAGATAAATGGTCTGGAGAGTGACAGGGGAGACTGAATAGTTTAGGATGGAAGAGACGACACTCAGAGAGACGCAGAGGGAGAATGGACGGAGTCACCGGGAGAAACGCCTGCAGAGCTGCAGCACGGAGCTGCAGCACAGAGCCAGAAAAAACATGAGACCAGAACCAGGACCAGGACCGGCCTTAGAGGTAAATCTTGATGAGCCTCATTAAATCTGGCTGGAAACGCCTCCACCAGGACTGGAGCTAATATTTAGCTTCATGCTTTTGCTAGCCTTCAGAACATTTAGCACTTAGCTTCACATAAATTAATTCTCCCTGAAGCTGCGAGTGAAAGCCAGGTGTGCAATAACAATTTGATCCTATTGGTGGCGATATACTGTGCTGTACACTAGCTGGTATGGAGGTTTAGCAGAACTAATGATAGCGCTGCCCGCTAGCTCTGGGTTAGCGCTGGCTTACCTTTATCCTGTGGGCAGACTCGTTGTGTGTGTGGGACTTGGAAAGCTTCCTCATGATCTCGACGCCGCTGACCGGGCCGGTGCTGGCCTCCTTGGGCGGGGGGCGGCTGCAGGCTCCTTCCAGCAGCATGGTGTGTTCACTCACTGTGGCTTCAACAGAAGGAGATCCGATCAAAGTCCCAGAATTAACTGATTCCTCTAAACACATCATCATCAACCGAGCAGCTTCACATGATCAGAACCAGCAGCCAGCAGACCCTGGATTTATATCTGCATTTATCCCTTTAGTTGTGGAAACAGAAACTAAACGCATTATTTCCAGACTCTGCCAGACTGAGAAGATGCTAAAATATAAACTTTTTCTGAACAGAGTCGTTTAAAGGGGCAGTGTCATGTTTTCCAGGTTCATAGAGCCATTTTATAGAACAATCTATAAAATGTTCTATAACTACCTTCAGTTGTTATAAAATGCTGTAAATATCAAATATGACTTCAAAGAAAAGTTATTTCTGCTTTATCGCCTTGAAATTGGGTCTTTGTCTCTTTAAGAGAGCCTGCTCTCACTGAAGCTCCGCCTCCAGGATGTCATCCCAACATGGCTCCTCTATTATCCCATTAACGGTTTTACCAGCGTTGCTCTGAGCAGTAGCTCCTATAATTGTTTTTGCTAATAGCCGCTGGCTAGACTGAAGGAGCTGAGTTGGGAGGAGCTGCGGCTCGAAGGCGGGGCTACGTCCACCCAGGTGTTTAGAACCAGGTGACTGGTTGCCATGGAGACTAAAGGAATTTTCAAACATGAAAGAATCAAAGCAACACAGCAGGGAAAAGCATTAAAGGTCTTAATCTGGTGTGGATCGGACCGGAACCGCCGGCGGTTCTGGATCAGATCAGAACCACCGGTGGTTCCGGATCGGTCCCGGTACTTCCAAGTGTTGACCCGTTAACTTGGTCCCACCTGCGTCGAACTCGAACTCCGCTCCGTCGGCGCTGGTGTCGCTGTGCAGCGCGGCGCCGTTATCCAGGCCCAGTACCGGGTCGGGCTGGTTCTGCTGGGCCTCTTTGGGCTTGGCGATCTGGCTAGGACCCATCAGGCCGATGGCCTTGAAGCCCTGAGTCACAACGATGAACTTCATCCACTGCCGGGCCAGAGCCACCAGACCCTTCTTCAGCGTCACCAGGGCCGGAACACCGTCATTCTGGAGAGAGACCAGTAAGACCAGAGGGACCAGCTGGCTCCCAGTCTGCTCCCAGTAAAACCAGTCTGCCCCTCACCATGGTGGCCTCCTCGATGATGGCGTAGTCGGCCTGCTGCAGGTAGCGGTGCAGGATGTTGCACAGCATGCAGGACGGGTTCTCGTGCAGGTAGCGGGCGCGCTTCGTCACCCGGTTGTACTTGCTGCGGATCGGGATGTGGATGCTCTTCTTCTGTTGCACAAACACAAATGAAAACACAGTAAATAAAACCGATTCCAACAGTGAAACCAGATTCAGACGTTAAACCGATTGGGCGCGTTACCTCCAGAGCCTCCGTCATGATGCAGCCCATGACGGCGCAGACGCGCAGCGTTCCCTCCATGTCCAGTTTCCGTAGCGACGACTTGAGCTGGTCGATGGGGACGAGCCAGGCGCCAATGGCCGGGGTGGCGGTGCTCAGCAGGTTCAGTTGCCTGAACACGAGATGGGAAAAACAACCTGAGAAATGCGAGTTCTCTCCAAGACTGGGCTCTTCAGAGCGCCGCCACCAGGGAGCGCCACAGAGGAAAAATATGGCAACATATTTATGAATCTGACAAATGTATTTTTCCTTACATTATAAAATCTAATCTGTTTCTTACAATGCAATGAAGTATTAGGGCAAGACAAAGAAAATAATTAAATTACGAGAATACTATGAAAAAATAATCCAAGTCAAATTATAAAGCTGTAATTTAAGGCAATAAACTCATGATATTCAGAGAACAGTCAAAACAATGTGAGAAAGTTGTTACAATTTTACCAGCATAAAGTCCCAATAAAGCCGCACTAGCCTAGCCTAGCCTAGCAGTTAGGCTAGTTATTCTGGATTTTTGAAATGTTATTTTAACCATCTTGCTTTAGCCTAGCCTAGCATCAGCAGTCATTCTGGAGGTTTGGGTTGCAGATCCAGTTGGGTGTTTCTGGGGTAAGGCGTCCCACCTGGACATGGTCTGGGACGCTGAGCGGACGTTGGTGGGAGCAGCGAAGCTGAACCAGATCTCCCTGATGGTTAGCTTCATGCTGCTGGAGTCGGGCGGTGGCGGCATCAGGGGGAGATCTTTCTTCAGGTCGTCAGACTCCACGCCTTCATCCTGCATGACGGGAAGCCTTCAGGTAAAAATGGATTCCACTCAAACGCCTCCATATCCGTTTACTTCTGTTGTAGTTTCATCTATATGCTATCTGCACCGTTAGATTAATACTATTATCAGATTAGTATCCAATAATAAAAGTATTAACAGTTAGAACAAGCAAACTCAGAGTCTGTTGGTATTTCTAGTTTGTTTGTTTTTTTTACACCTGTTGAACTTATTATGACCATCCTGCTCCTCAGCTGCATGTTTTAGTCTCACCATGTTACTTTAACAGTATGCAGAGTTTCCTGTGAAACTGATGCTGTGAGTTTAATCTTTGAGTTTGAGCTGTTTGTTTACCCTACCCGCAAAGAAAGAAGGAACGCTTAGCCTGGCGGGGGGCTAGGAAAGCATGGCGGGCCGCCAGGCTTATAATACACTGGAAGAGGAAACCCTGAGTATGATACGTTTCCTGTTCAGTCCATTTTCTGTTTTTATTTTATATTTTCTTTACGTTTTATGTTAATCTCAATGCTTCAACTTAAACTTTAGAACTACACAATACATCTATGACTTGGGTATTTTTATTGAATTTTTACATTTATTTTCTATGTGATTATTTGTGATAGACTGGCGCCATGACAACATTACGCCCCGCCTCTAGAAACTGTATAGTTTTATTTATTTATGCTCAGGTTTATTATTGTAGTTTTTATTATGAACAAACAGTTTTAATTCTGCTCAGATGTAATTAATCTTAAAGTATTTATCAAATCTAGTCCACTTTATTGATGTTCGATTCATTTATTCTTTATTTTCAACCAAATTATCCATAATTTTCATCTTTCCGTTACAAAAAGAAGCTTTAAATTCAGAATTTGATAATTTCTGCCAGTAGCTGGTATTGATTACTAATAAAATCTGAATTAATCAGAATTAAATTCCGTCTTTTATGAGGTTATTCTCCACCAGGAGAGCAGGAACGAGTCGTCCTGACCTGCTCGTCCGAGTCCGAGTTGTCGTTGGCGTCAGAGTTGGGGCTGATGACGTCGTTGGGCAGGTTGTCGTCAGAAACGTCGGTGCTGTAGCCGCTTCCGGTCTGGGATCCTGTGGAGCCGTTGGACTTGCCGGTCCCGGTCTTCCCGCCGCCGTCCGAGTGTCCCATGATGCCAAAGGCGTTGTAGAGAACGGCGCCGGACTGACGGCCGCCTGGAAGCAGAGCGGAGACGTGAGCCTCCCGTCCTGCGGGGGGCGCTGCAGGGAGCGGCGGCGTTACCTTTGATAGTGAGGTTCTCGATGCCGCATTCGAACATGATCCAGCCCCATTTCTCCAGCGAGGCGGCGGTGCGAGTCGGGTCGCTCGGCGCCGCCTGGCCGTCCGTCTCGTCCACCAGGGAGAACTCGTCCAGGTCCTCCAGGCCGAACAGAACCTTGGACTTCTCGAATGGGATGGCGGTGATGGCGAACGTTCCCACGTCTGCAGAGGACAAGGCGGGGTCAGAGGGCACGGTTGCAGTGAGGGGCCAGGCCGGACCGTGGAACCGACCTGTGGAGTCCAGTCCGCGCAGCTGGCTGTGGATCCGGTGGACGTTCAGCCTGGCGGCGATCTCTTTGCCCTTCTCGATGCCGGCGTTGGAGCGCAGCGACCCGGACGACTGTGGCTGCATCTTGGTGGCCGACGCGTACTTCTCCAACATGACGGATGGTCGGCCATGTTCGGTGGCGTTCGGCGTCTCCTCAACGATCCCCCTGACAGGAACAGAGGCAACCGGTTCCACAGCAGCTTCACTATCCATTCATTCACTAAACAAAACTCTTAGCTCCGCTAACGCTAAACCACCAAACACATTAAGGTTAACAGAAGCTAAGGCTAAACCTCTTGGCACATAAAACGAACTAGCAGATGCTAACACTAAAAAGTGAAATACAAAGAAAATTGCTAATGCTAAACTGTTAACTGCATAAAAAATTACCAGGAGCTAACATTAAACAGCAAAACATAAAGAAAATGATAAGAAGCTGAAGCTAAACCACTAAACACAAACATTAGCAGAGGCTAACGCTAACATTAAAACAACTGTTGATTTCTGCTACATTTTATCACTTGAAAGTTGTATAAATATGACGACCAAAGAGGAAAACATTTGATGAGACAAAGTCATAAAAAGAAGGAATATTTCATCACAATAAGAGTAAAACGTGGCAGCCATCTTGAATAATGGCTGCCATCCTAAATTTAAGTGGCTGATGTGAAATCTGAAAAGCATCAGACCTGCGAAGTTAGCATGTTAATGCTAATATTAGGCAGGTTTTGACAGTGATGAGTGTCGCCGTGGTAACCTGCGGGTGGCTATTGGATGCGGACGGCTCACCGGTTCATCCTGAACTGGGTGGCGATCCGGTCGAAGCACAGCGCCACCAGAGACACGTGTGGGACGCATTTAGCGGACGGGGAGCCTTCCTCTACGGAGGCCTGCAGGAGGCAAAGGTTCACCTGCACAGACACAGTTACACACAGTCACCAAACACATCCTGGACGCGTTGCCTTCCGGGTCAAAGGTCATACCTTTGGGATGGAGACGTTGGCCTGGAGCCCCTTTATCTTGACATTGTCGGGTTTGACGGACAGCTCCGTCTGTCCGCTGGAGGTCAGAGTGGCGGCGTCCGGCTTGGACAGCTTTTGCTCCGGCTTGGCCGTCTGACTCTGTGGACGCACAGCGTCAGTCGCCGGCAGGTAAGTGGCTCACCTGTAGAACCGGGTGGATGGATACGCACCGACTCGGCCACCGTGGACTTGCTGATCTGATACGCCTCGGTCAGCACTTTACCGTGCAGGTCGTCCAAGATGGCCGCCGGGTGCCGGACGCTTTCGAAGTGGACCATGGACTCGATGTATCTGAGACGGACGCAACAGATAACCGTGTGATCGTTCCGGTCCCGGTCCAAACGGAACGGAGCCGTCAGCCGGTCTCTACCTGTCCAGGGACTCGGCCACCAGCGGCGTCAGAACCACGTTGATGGCGCCTTTCACCTCCACGATGGCCGTGGTTCTGGTCTGAGCCAGCGGCTGCTCCAGCGACCAGTCGTCCGTCGTCGTGTCCTCGTCCGTGTTCTCCATGGCTCTTTTATCCAGCGGCGTGTACGGCGTGCTGCGGGGCAACAACCGCACCAGGGGTCAGAGGTCAGAGGTCAGGGTCAGGGTCAGTATCTGATCAGCAGGTCATCCTGCTCCACTTCCTGTACCTGGTGTTGTCGCCCATCAGCTGGAGCCCGCGGTCCAGCAGGGAGGTGGCAGACAGGCCCGGCTTGATTACCTGGAGAACAGAACCTCGTCTGAGTCCAGAACCAGAACCAGGCACAACAGGAAGGTTCTACGGAGCGCCAGAACCTCCAGACGGTTCTGAGTGTCCCTGCTGTGTCTGCTGTGGACCAAGCCTAAAAGGGTCGCTAACAAGGTTCTGCAGAACCATCAGACCCTAAATGGGTGCTAACAAGGTTCTGCAGAACCATCAGACCCTAAATGGGTCGCTAACAAGGTTCTGAAGTTATCAGAACCAGGCATCCTGGAGCAGAGATTAATCTGGACCAGGAAGGAGCAGAACTTTATAAAAAAGCATCTGGAGTCGGAGCAACAGAACCAGAACAGACCAGGCTGGTTCCGACCCAGTGAACAGCAGGAACCCGTCCAGAACAGAGGAAGTCGGACCTTGAAGCCGGGCACGGCCAGCTGGTCGAAGGAGGCGGAGCTTTCCTCACTGGTGGGCGTGTCCAGGTCCAGTGGCCGGTGCAGAGACGACTTGGAGGTTCTTTTGTTGGTCGGCTGCTTGACGGACCAGTTGGACACCTGCAGAGAGCCGCGTCATTCAGAGCCCAGACGGAGAACGGGCCGGGCCGGGCCGGGCCGCGGCGGGGCGGTACCTGGTAGTGGGCCAGGTAGTTCTGGTAGCAGGCCATGACGTGAGGCTGCCGGGTCACCGGGCCGGGCTCGGCCGTCTTCTCCGCCTCCACAGAACTCTCCTCCTCCATGGCCAGCGCCGACACGAAGGAGGCCTGGGACGGGTGGGCGGCCAGCGGCTGGGGCGGCGGCGGGGGGCGGGGCTCCGTGATCAGCTCCCCGTTCAGGACGTAGGTCAGAGGCCCCTCCACGCTGTGGTATATGGAGCTGCGGCTGGGGGTCAGAGGTCAACAAACCGTGAAATGAGCCGCAGACTGGTGCAAACACGTGAAAAAGCGCCAAAAGACGCTGCAGCCACGTTTCCCTGCTGGTTTGAGTTTGTACGTTTTTAGCTCAGTTCGTTTGTGTTTTCAGCAAAGTTAGCAAACATTTGATGAGCTTTAGTTTATTCTCCCTTTGCAGCCCCAGCTCCAGACCAGTTTAACGGGGGGTGGGAGGGATCAATCTATTTAGCATTAATAATATTTCTTACGGTATTAGCTAGTCATCTTTTAGCTAACGTTGCCTAGCTTTACTCAACTCATTCCGTTAGTTTGGGGGAAAAACTGCAAAGTTCTTTATGTTTTGCTGCCATGATTCGAACACACCTGAGCAGCTCTGCACAGCAGCAGCAGGTCTCCTTCGCTAGCGTCTTAGCGCTCATGATGCATTTAAAGGCAGCTCGGAAAAACAAGTTACTATGTGTTAACAACGGATTAAACAGTTTTAACTGCTGAAAACAGTGACAGAAGGCACAGATATGGGAAGTGCGGAAGCCGCTACTGTATCAAATTGATATAGGAATAACAGAGAGTTATCAGTCACAAACAGCTTCCAGTCCAGGGGGGCACAGCTGACTCTGTGGGCGGGCAATGTGTAACCTAAGTGTCATTTTAAACCTTCATGTCCTCTGATTTTCTACTTTTGCCTTTTAGCCTTAAATCTCGCGATGTTTTAATAACCTTAGGAGTGATTCTCGCGAGATTATTTAGCCAATCGTGGCTAAGTATTGGGGTCACGTGTACCGTCGCAGTTTATTGGCTCGGTATATTAGCTGGAGCGAAAGGCATGAAGGTTAGATCGCGTCGGAAGGAGCAGAGCTGGCAGGTCAGTTAAAGCGTAGTATCATTTAATGTCTATAAATATGTACGATGCTCACTTAATGTACTGAACTGTAGGAGCCCATTATTGTGAGCCGGAAAGGGAGATGGAAAAGATCCGGTAGTATGACACAAAACTGCGGAACTGGTGAGTGTTGTTATGAATGACTTAGCGTTGGCTTGTAATCACTCCTATTGTGTAGCCACTAAAAACTGATTGAACATTGCTTTTGATAACCAAAACGGGTAATTGAAGTATTTATTGAGCACTGGTTTATATTAGTATTTTACATTTCATGTTAATTGATAATATGGTGTATATTTATTGAATGTTTCATGAATGTAATTTATATTGAATTTTAGATTTATTGCAATTGATTGAATATGATAGAATTATTTATTGAACCGTGTATACACTAAGAATATTAGAAAATATAATTATATTGAGGAAGTGGTCCTGTTTTGTTGTTCAGGCCAGATGGATGGCGAGCTATGAGACCAGGCCTAGAGCCAAGGAAAGAATTCACCTGTTGGTGATTAAGGACTGTTTACTTCTCCTACCCAGCTGGTAGGAGAATCCTACAAAGGACTCTGCTCCTTCTTTGATTGGACTTTCATTTACCCAAGACGTGAATCAAGCTCCGGATACTCGCCTTGTTGGTGAGCCTGATTGATCCCCATTCGGGGTGGATGGACTAAGGGGGGGTGTGAGATGAACTTTAACTTTGGGACCGATTAATTAATTAGTTTTTTTTTTGTTGTTTGTTGTTTTTTTCCCTTGTATTTTTCTTGTTTTTTTATGTCATTGTTTTTTTTTCCCCTTTCTTTCATTCATGCCTATGTTTCATATCCCAATGTGTGGTTGTAAATATGTAAATATAATATTCACATTGCAAATACAAAATACTCGCAGCTGCAAAACTCTAGCCTACCTGCTCCTTTTTTGAGTCGCACCTACTCTTCTGAAAAAGGGAAGAAAACCTAGCCTGTCTACTTGGTTAAAAGCTATTTTATATTGAATAACAATTCAGTTATTTTCAAATATGCTACATACATTTGTGGCGAGCTAGCCAGGAGCAGTTGTACAGAAGCTGGATTGTTGCAGTTGCTAGTTGTTGCTAATATGGATGTTTTGGTGAAATGTGGGGTTAAAATACCTAACGCAGTGTTGATTAGACATGCAACGAACTCAGAGACTGATAATGAAGTGGCTGATTTTCTGACTGGATATGGGTCAATGGAAAAGTTCGAATTCATAACTGATTCTGACTCAGATTTTTATAACTGCATAATTTTTGAGTTTTCATCAGGGAGTGCTTTGGAGAGGCTGCGTAAAATCTTGCCTTACTCGTATGTTTGCCAAACTAAAAAAGTTACTTATGAAATTGAAGAGCTGTCAGTAGTTTGCTCTGAGTTAGAGACTAAAATAAAAACTGAAACGTATCTGAGTGAAATGAAAACTGTGGCTAAGCTCACAGGTCAGGATTACACAGATGTTTTCAGGCGTGTAATGTCTCTGCTGGGCCAATCCATCACTGAACTTTGTCCAGTCCCATCTTCTTTGAAGACTTCCCCAGAAGAAGAGGATTTGGCCATGGCTGCTTCCCTTACATCAAAGATGGCAACCAAGGGTGGTATTCATCTTAAACCAGAAGATGTCGCTGCAGAGGATGGGGAGTCGCCACACGTTCAACCTGATCCTACAGCACGTTATACGTCACGTCCTTCTGGACCTTTTCCAGCCATGTCTTTATCAGATATCAACCCACCTGGAGTCCAGAGGTATGTGGTTGAGCACATCATGAAAAGTGATGACAATGCAATACACATGTCCTCATTGAAACTTAGATCATTTTCTGGTCGAACTCCAAGACCACAACATGAAACAGACTATGAAACTTGGCGATCTAGTGTTGACCTACTGTTAAAAGACCCTGTTGTATCAGAACTACAGCGTTCTAGAAGGATATTTGACAGCTTATTACCACCAGCTGCAGACATGGTTAAACATCTTCAACCGGATGCTCCTCCTTTAATTTACCTCAGAATCTTGGATTCTGCCTATGGAACAGTCCAAGATGGCGATGAACTTTATGCAAAATTTATGGAGCAGTTTCAAGATGCAGGTGAAAAGCCATCAGTTTATTTACAACGCTTGCAAGTGACTCTAAACCATGCCTTACGGAGGGGTGGAGTATTGGCTGCTGATTTTGAAAAGCATCTGCTGAATCAATTCTGTCGTGGATGTTGGGATAACACCTTAATTTCTGAGCTCCAACTTAAGCAGCGCAAGTCAAAACCACCGTCTTTTGCAGAATTGTTGTTGTTGCTCAGAACAGAAGAAGACAGAGAAGCTGCCAAAGCTCAGCGTATGAAACAGCACCTTGGCTCCAGTAAACCCAGGGCTAGTGTACATTTACATCATGCTTGTGCACCAGTTGAAGAACAGAGTGCTTATGATAATTTGACGACTATCACCAAAGAACTTGCCAAACAGTTGGCTGATATCCAAAAACAGTTGGCTGCTTTTACAAGTGTTCAGTCTGGTCAGAACCCGGCTGTTTTGCCAAAATCTATGCATGCTGCTAAGTTCAATCAGACCCCACAAACTAGTAAAAGTACATCTCAACCCTCTCACAAAAAAGCAGCTTCATCACCCAAGCCAGGTTACTGCTACAACTGTGGGGAAGATGGACATATAAAACCCAAGTGTGACAACCCTCCTAATCCTTCATTGGTTGCTGCTAAAAAGAAACAGTTGATGGAAAAGCAGAAGAAGTGGCAGAAAATGAACTCGTATAGTGCCCTGTCGTTAAACTGAATCAGGTTCTCGTTGAGGGGCGAACGGGAACTGCAGAGGACCAGCAAAGTCCCACTAAGCAGACACCTATAAGATGCACCAAGTTGTCTCATGTAACTCCTGAGGCTGCAGAATTGCCACAAGGGTTGATTGGTTCAAAATGTACTGGTCAAGTAATAATAGCTGGTCAGCAAGTTCAATGCCTGTTAGATACAGGATCCCAAGTTACCACAATACCAGTTTCATTTTATAATCAGTATTTTTCTCATCAACCTGTGAAACCATTAAGTGAGCTATTACAAGTGGAGGGAGCTGCAGGCCAAGCTGTCCCATACTTGGGGTATATAGAAATGATAGTCATTTTCCCCAAAGAGTTTATTGGTACTGATCTGGATGTTTGTACTCTGGCACTTGTGGTTCCAGATGTTAAAAGTGGAACTCAGTCCCAAGTTCTGATAGGAATGAACACGCTTGATTCATTGTATGACAAACATCTGAAAGATGAACATGTTAGCTTTAGCCCAGCCAAGTATTGCTATAAAGCTGTTCTCAAGCTGCTTCAGTTACGTCATCAGCAGACCCAAGAACCCAGTGTATGTGATGTAGCATTAGATAGTGAGTCACCTGTATTTATTTCAGCAGGCCATACCAGGGTTCTAGAAGGCTACGCCCGTACCAGCTTGCTGCCGGTTAGCAGTTGGGCATTAGTTGAGCAGCCATCTACTCCTTTGCCGGGAGGATTGTGTGTGAAAAGTTGTCTGGTGTCATTGCCCAAACATACGCCTCATAAGATCCCAGTGGTTATCACAAATGAGTCAAAACAGAATATAACATTGTCACCGCCTGCTATTATTGCAGAAATTACAGTGTCACCCCAGCTCCTTTCTGAGGTTTCCTGCTGTAATGTGCAGCCCAGGAACACTGACAAAGTTGATCTCCAGTTTGAATTTGGAAATTCTCCGATTCTTCCTGATTGGAAAGAACGCGTTATTGCTAAACTCAAAGAAATGCCAGAAGTGTTTTCTCATCATGACCTTGACTTTGGATGTACTGATCGGGTGAAACATCACATCCATCTTCATGATGAGACCCCATTTAAACATCGTGCTCGCCCTATTCATCCAAATGATATTGAGGCTGTTCGAAATCATTTGCGAGATCTTTTGGAGACGGGGGTAATAAGAGAATCTGAGTCACCATTCTCTTCACCAATTGTAGTTGTTCGAAAGAAGAGTGGTGATGTTCGGCTTTGTATAGATTATAGAAAGTTGAACCTACAAACAGTGAAGGATGCTTATGCATTACCAAATTTGGAAGAGTCATTTTCAGCTCTTACTGGTTCATGCTGGTTCAGTGTTCTTGATCTGAAGTCAGGATATTATCAGATAGAAATGGAAGAAGGTGATAAGCCTAAAACTGCATTTGTGACTCCACTTGGGTTTTGGGAATTTAATAGAATGCCCCAAGGTGTGACTAATGCACCCAGTACTTTTCAACGCCTTATGGAGAGATGCATGGGTGATTTGCATTTAAAAGAAGTTTTAGTCTTCTTGGATGATTTGATTATATTCTCTGACACTTTAGAAGAGCATGAGAGTAGGTTGATAAGAGTGCTGCATCGACTTAGAGATTATGGCCTTAAACTATCACCACAGAAATGTAAGTTTTTCCAAACTTCTGTGCGTTATTTAGGCCATGTAGTTTCTGAACATGGGGTTGAAACAGATCCAGAAAAGATAAGTGCTTTAAAATCCTGGCCAGTTCCACAAACTTTAAAAGAACTGCGATCATTTCTTGGATTTGCGGGTTATTATCGCAGGTTCATAAATGGCTACGCTGCTATTGCTAAGCCTCTAAATGACCTGACAAGGGGATATTCTCCTGTGCGCAAACGTGTCAGTAAAACAACTATCACGCTGAAAAACCATGATGCAAAACAACCTTTTAATGAAAGGTGGACTGAACAGTGTCAATCTGCTTTTGAAACATTGATTGACAGACTGACTACAGCCCCAGTACTTGGTTTTGCTAACCCAAGCCATCCTTACATTCTGCATACAGACGCCAGCACCACTGGGCTTGGAGCTGCTCTTTATCAAGAACAAGAGGGGAAGCTACGAGTTATAGCATATGCTAGCCGAGGGTTGTCTGCCAGTGAAGCTAGATATCCAGCCCATAAATTGGAATTTTTAGCTTTAAAATGGAGCGTAACTGAAAAATTTCATGATTATCTTTATGGCTCCAGTTTCACTGTTGTTACTGATAACAATCCGTTAACCTATGTCTTAACCTCTGCTAAACTTGATGCTGCTAGTCATCGATGGCTTGCTGCACTGTCTACATATGATTTTAAATTGCAGTACCGTGCAGGCAGTCAAAACAGAGATGCTGATGCCCTCTCCAGGAGACCACATCCCCAGACACCTGACCCACAAAGAGAATGGGCTATGGTGCAACAGTTCATCACGACCCATATGAATGAAATGGAGGATGCTACAGAACTTACCTCAGATGTGATCAGAGCCATTTGTCACAGTTGTCTACTGAGAGGCCAAAGTCCAGATGGTCCTTTGGAGAGAAACATTACTTTAGTGGAAACTGTGAGTATGACCCCTACAGTTCTCCCTGACTTGTACATGGATGAGAACCAAGGGTTGCCAGTCCTTCCATCACTGTCCTTTTATGACATCAGGGAGAAACAGAGAGCTGATCCTGTTTTGAGAGAAGTTATTCATCAGCTTGAAACAGGAGAGGAAATCCCTCCAACTGTCAGGGCTGAGCTTCCTGATCTTCCTTTGGTGATGAGAGAATGGAAACGCCTTGAACTAAAAGATGACATCTTATATAGAAGAAGGCAGGATGGTGAGGTCCTATCATTTCAACTTGTGTTGCCAGAGGAATACCGTTCTATTGTGCTTTCAAGCCTTCATGATGATATGGGGCACATGGGGATTGAAAGAACACTTGACCTTGTAAGAGCTAGGTTTTTCTGGCCACGCATGTCTGTAGATGTAGAAACCAAGATTAAAACATGCAGTCGCTGCATTCGCCGGAAAGCGTTGCCAGAACGAGCTGCACCATTGGTGAATATCCAGACCAGCCGGCCCCTTGAACTCCTGTGCATGGATTATCTATCGATTGAACCTGATAAAAGCAACACTAAAAACATTCTTGTCCTCACAGACCATTTTACTAAGTACGCTATGGCTTTTCCAACAGCCAATCAAAAAGCAAAGACTGTTGCAAAATGTCTGTGGGAGAATTTTGTTGTGCATTATGGGTTTCCTGAGCGGTTGCACACGGACCAAGGGCCTGATTTCGAGTCTCACCTCATTAAAGAGCTCTGCAACATTGCTGGCATTAAAAAGTCACACACCACGCCATACCATCCCCGTGGAAATCCTGTTGAAAGGTTCAATAGAACTTTGCTCAATATGTTGGGTACTTTGGAGCCAGAGCAGAAAACTAGGTGGAAAGAGTATGTCAAGCCACTTGTTCATGCTTATAATTGCACCCGCAATGAGGTTACAGGTTTTACTCCATATGAGTTGATGTTTGGTCGCTGTCCAAGACTTCCTGTTGACATAGCTTTCAACTTGCCTGTCAGAGATTCGTCATCCCAATCGCATTCTCAGTATGTGCAGAACCTCCGTTCTCGGCTGAAGGAAAGTTTTCAGCTAGCTTCTAAAAATGCAGAAAAGATGGCAAGAAGAAATAAGATTCGTTTTGATCAGAGAGTGAAACCAGCAAGTCTTGATGAAGGTGATAGAGTATTAGTCCGAAATGTGAAGTTGAGAGGCAAGCATAAACTGGAGGATAAGTGGGAGACAAACATCTATGTGGTGGTTGGTCGTGTGGGTGAGCTTCCTGTGTATATTGTAAGACCAGAAACGGATCCCTCTGGAGGCACCAGGACTCTGCACCGTGACCTTCTCCTCCCTTGTGGATTTCTTCCTCAGGCTGAAGTTGACCCACCAGTTTCCACACCGGCTCACAGGCCACAGACCCGCAGTCTACAAGAACCAGTGGAAGAATTGGAGGAAAGCCCAGATGAGGAGGATGAGGACTGGAGGGCATCTCGGTTTTCAGTTTTACCAACTGTGAAGGTCAGTGTTGAGGGGACATGCCCTACTCAGCCCATGAACAGAATTCCAGTTCCAGAGATGGAAAGAGAGAATTCTTCACCTGATGTGGACAAGTCGTCTCTACTGTCTGATGCTATGGATCCACTTCCAGTCTTGGAAAAAGTTCCTTCACAAGATCAGATGGACCCGGGAAATTCACCTGAACTTGAACGTGTTCCGGAGCTAAGCCCATCTGAAGATCTGGAGAGCCATGGCCCGGTAGAGACATCACCAAATTCGGCCATACCAGCATCATATTCCACAGAATCACCTATAGATGCTCATCAGGCTAGTGACGGTTTAAAGGCTGAACAGTCAATTCGTCGGTCTAGTCGAGAGCCAAAACCAATTAAGCGCTTTCAGTATGCTACTTTAGGAAATCCTTTAATTTCTGTAGTGCAAAATCTTTTACACAGTCTAGCTACTGCTTATGGTGAAATGGTTGCTGAACCTGTTTCAGATGCTCCTGTGCGTCATAGTGTTCAGATAATTTAGCATGCACCGGTGTTGCATGGAATTAAGGGGGGAGGATGTAACCTAAGTGTCATTTTAAACCTTCATGTCCTCTGATTTTCTACTTTTGCCTTTTAGCCTTAAATCTCGCGATGTTTTAATAACCTTAGGAGTGATTCTCGCGAGATTATTTAGCCAATCGTGGCTAAGTATTGGGGTCACGTGTACCGTCGCAGTTTATTGGCTCGGTATATTAGCTGGAGCGAAAGGCATGAAGGTTAGATCGCGTCGGAAGGAGCAGAGCTGGCAGGTCAGTTAAAGCGTAGTATCATTTAATGTCTATAAATATGTACGATGCTCACTTAATGTACTGAACTGTAGGAGCCCATTATTGTGAGCCGGAAAGGGAGATGGAAAAGATCCGGTAGTATGACACAAAACTGCGGAACTGGTGAGTGTTGTTATGAATGACTTAGCGTTGGCTTGTAATCACTCCTATTGTGTAGCCACTAAAAACTGATTGAACATTGCTTTTGATAACCAAAACGGGTAATTGAAGTATTTATTGAGCACTGGTTTATATTAGTATTTTACATTTCATGTTAATTGATAATATGGTGTATATTTATTGAATGTTTCATGAATGTAATTTATATTGAATTTTAGATTTATTGCAATTGATTGAATATGATAGAATTATTTATTGAACCGTGTATACACTAAGAATATTAGAAAATATAATTATATTGAGGAAGTGGTCCTGTTTTGTTGTTCAGGCCAGATGGATGGCGAGCTATGAGAACAGGCCTAGAGCCAAGGAAAGAATTCACCTGTTGGTGATTAAGGACTGTTTACTTCTCCTACCCAGCTGGTAGGAGAATCCTACAAAGGACTCTGCTCCTTCTTTGATTGGACTTTCATTTACCCAAGACGTGAATCAAGCTCCGGATACTCGCCTTGTTGGTGAGCCTGATTGATCCCCATTCGGGGTGGATGGACTAAGGGGGGGTGTGAGATGAACTTTAACTTTGGGACCGATTAATTAATTAGTTTTTTTTTTGTTGTTTGTTGTTTTTTTCCCTTGTATTTTTCTTGTTTTTTATTTCATTGTTTTTTTTTCCCCTTTCTTTCATTCATGCCTATGTTTCATATCCCAATGTGTGGTTGTAAATATGTAAATATAATATTCACATTGCAAATACAAAATACTCGCAGCTGCAAAACTCTAGCCTACCTGCTCCTTTTTTGAGTCGCACCTACTCTTCTGAAAAAGGGAAGAAAACCTAGCCTGTCTACTTGGTTAAAAGCTATTTTATATTGAATAACAATTCAGTTATTTTCAAATATGCTACAAATGCCCCCCAGAACCCCCCCAGCGCTGCCGGGCCTGGCTCTAAGCGTCGTGTTTTTACCCATTAGCGGTTTGGCCCATGGCGACTGGTCTGTGATGCGCTGTCACCCTTCAGCCATGATTTTATACTGTGAGGTACAGGGATGCAGATTAACTTCGTCTTGTCTGTCATGAAAGTGTTTAGCTGAGGCGGCCGGAAGAGGCTGAGCGTCTGATTGGCTGATGGAGTCAGACAGGAAGCATCAGATTAAAGACGGCGGTGCCGGCGGCCCGCGTTCGGTCTGAAGCTGCTCAGCTTTAACATTAAATCAGAGTTAAATCATTCATTCATCCAGCCTGACAGGAGCAGAGCCGCTCAATCTGTCTGATCTGCTGCGACCTCTGACCTCACCTGTAGCTCTCCATGCGGTACGGCGGCTGCTGCGGCTGCTGCATCTGCTGCCGCCTCTTCTTCTTGCGACCCGGGTACGTGCCGGGCCCCTCGTCGGCACTGCTGATCGGCTCGAAGTCCTCGGTGGCGGAGAAGTAGGCCTCGCTCTCGGCCACCGACATGCTGGAGTCGGCTGAGCGGTACTGGTGGAAGGTGCTGGAGTCGGCCGACGGCGTGAAGGGGAACGAGCCGTAGCTGCGCCGCTGCCGGGGCGAGTCCAGGACGTTCTCGTCGCTACGCGAGACCTCGCTGCTGAATTGGACGCCTCCGCCACCGCCACCGGCGGAGGTCATAGCGACCGGAGGCTTGTCGGCGAACACAGCGGCCGACAGACTCTTGGTGCTGCCCAGCCGACCCGAATGGACCGAAGACTGGCGGCGCAGCGGCGAGCAGAGCGGGCAGCGCACCGAGGCGTGGTCCTGGGAGACGGGGGACAGGGGGGACGCCTCGGGGACGTCACCCAGCGCGCTGCCGAGACACAGGATACGGAGAGATTACACCGGATTATAATCTGATACAACCAGAGTAAACCAGGATAAACTGGAAACAGCCGTATTATCACTTCTGGAAGGATTTATCCTCCAGAAAACACGTTACCGTGACAACTACAGGGACAAATGACTAACGAGATGGGAAATGTTGCAGTTTGCTCTCTAAGTTAGGAACTGTGTGTAAAAATGACTGTGATAAATGATAACACTGTCGTTTTGAGAGTTTCATTTCATACTGAACACGCCACACTGAAACTAGAAGATAATTTAAATATCCAGAATAAAAACCAGAAACAATAAAAAGGAAATATAAAACCATACAGAAATTATAATGTGTCTGCAAACAAAATATTAATCATCTGATTGGAAATTATGAAGCTCATTTTAATTAATCATTAATTATTTATTGAGACAAGCTTATGTAGTGAAGCTAATTTGGGATTAGCAGTCTGGTTTTGGGATTATTTTCATAAACATGCTCTAGTCTGATGAAGCTGAAACTCAAATGTTTTTGGAGGAGAAAGAAGGACGTCTGAAAGGTACAGCGGCGGCAGCATCATGCTGAGTGAACTCCAGCAAAGCCAAAACATCCGACACAAAACGTTCAGATTAGAAAAATATTCAGGAGACAAAAAACCATAAATAAGAATCTGACATTTAGTAAAAAGAAAACCCTGTTAAAGCAGGATTAAAGAGTGTGTCTCTGTCTCTGTGTGTCGGACTCACTCGGCGTGGGTTCTGGCGCTGAGCGGGAAGCGGCGCTCCTCGGCGCTAGGAGGCGGCGAGTCTCTCTCTCCTGCCAGCAGGGGCAGCGCGGCGCTGGAGGAGCTGTTCTCCTCGGAGGAGGAGGCGGAGCTGTGGGAGCGCTGGGGCACCTGGAGGCTCAGGTGCTGCTGGCTGCGCCTCTCTGGCACCTCCGGTGGCAGGCAGGGGGAGTGCGTGTCCCGCTTCAGCCCGACCACTTTACCTGAGGAAACCAGAGAAACTCAGAAACTGAGTGATGGTGAAGTGAAACCGAAGTGATGGTGCTTCAGCATCACACACACACAGAGAGACGCCATGTTTTGGTTTTAATTACGTCCATCAATCAGGGAAAAAACATCAACTTTTTTCCTCCCTTTAACATGAAAAAATATTTTCAGAATCTTTCATAAGCATGATTTAGGATTAATCATGCTTATGAATGATTAGAAGAATTTTTTTGTTCAAAGTAAAAATAAATAAATAATATATTAAAAAATAAAAATAAAAAATTGAAATATGTAGTAAAATACAAAAAATTAACAATAAAACTGCTATTTAAAAATAAATCAAATAGTTTTAAAACTTCAAATTAATACAAATAATTCTAACATTTAAAATCTAAAATAAAAAGAAATAAAATAAAATAGTCCAAACTGATAATACTATGACACTTATAAATAAAAAATAGAAAACATTTGAAAAGGGAAGAATAAAATACAAAAAATACAAATTTAATTATAAAATTAAAAGAAATTTCAAAATATAATAATTGAGAAAAAAAATAAATGAAAAGCATAAATTAAAAGCTGAAATTAGTTAATATTGGATCCTTTTCTACAGTAAATTCCCTCCACATAGACCAATAACTAAAATAATAATACACAGTAATAATTACAATAATAGACAGAGCAGATTCTTACTATCTTATTCTTGGATTATTAAAAGAACCTCGCCGTTGTGAACCGATGCTTCCTGTTCTCCTCCAGCAGCTCCCCGTCGATAGCGTAGCATTAGCATGCTCAGCTACTCACCGTCCACTTTGGGCGTCTCCTTGGTGACGATCCACTCGGTGGGCTGCAGCAGCGACTGGCCGTAGCTCATGTCGGACTCGGCGCCGGAAGAGGAGAAGGCAGACGAAGACGACGGCGTCAGCTCCTCTAGCCTGAAGAAGTCCAGACCCATGTTGGTTCCTCCGAAGAACCTGCAGCCGCCCAGGCAGCCGCAGCGGTTCCGGCTGCGCTTACTGCGCAGGCTGGCGTCATCGGGCCACAGAAACCAGAGCCTAGAGGAGACGAAGAGGAGCGGCTCCATCTAAACACAGAGAACTATTCCAACAGCCGACAGGGAGCACTTTCTACTCCCCATGAGATTCAAACTTTCTATTCACTAAAGGACAGTTAGCTTAGCATAATGGTTCTATATTCAACAGGAACGAGTTTGTCAGGCTAGCAGTTAGCTTAGCATAATGGTCATATATTCAACAGGACCGTGTTCATCAGGCTAGCAGTTAGCTTAGCATAATGGTCATATATTCAACAGGACCGTGTTCATCAGGCTAGCAGTTAGCTTAGCATAATGGTCATATATTCAACAGGACCGTGTTCATCAGGCTAGCAGTTAGCTTAGCATAATGGTCATATATTCAACAGGACCGTGTTCGTCAGGCTAGCAGTTAGCTTAGCATAATGGTTCTATTCCCCACAGGACTGTGTTTGTCAGGTTAGCAGTTAGCTTAGCATATCGGAGGGCAGTAGCCGAAGATGGTTCAGTCTGACCCTGAAACAGGAAGTCGGCTGCTGACCTTCTGGTCTGCGCGTCGTGCAGCTCCAGGAAGTGTCTCTGGACGTTACACTTGGCTGGGTGGTCGGCCGCCAGTGCGATGTCTGCCGTGATGAGGTTGAGGTTGACCGAACCTGCCTCCAGCCAGACGGAGCGGCGCAGCAGGGGAGGCTGCCCCTGACCTGGCTGCTGCTGCTCGATGTACTGCCGAATGTTGATGTCCTGCACCACGGCGCTGATGCCCTCCCCCACCGCCTGGTTGTGCAGGTTGCAGGTGGCGACCCGGACGGCGGCCGTCTGGAGAAACGAGAGTCAGAGCGAATTAGGTGGCGGCGACGGGCCAACCGTGGCGCGCTAGGCGCTCGTTACCTTGATGCTGGCGGCACAGCCGTGCTCCACGACGAAGAGGTCGACTCCATCCAGCGCCAGACGGGTCATGGTGTACTTCAGCTCCTCGGAGGTGCGGCAGTGGCCGGGCAGGCGGCCCAGCTGAAACACAGACGGCTTCGGATCAGCAGTCACACTAATGAGGCGCCTGCTTTTAAAAATATCCCTGTTCTCATTGGCTGGCTGCCTGTTGGCATGGCAACTCAGAGACATGCTTCTGCCCCAACCGTGTGCGTTCCTCACAGAGACGACCCGACCATCAACTAATCACAACAACAAGAAGCTTCAGAGTTTAAGGGAAAGTTTAACAGAGAGGTGCAGAGCTCTGGAAAAGAAAAACACCCTCCTTCAAAGCCAAAACCCCAGCAGTGAAGCACTGATGTTCATTTAGCAATGTGGCTAACTTTGAAAACATTTAGCACAGTTAGCTTTCCCTAAATTTATTTCCTAAATAATTTTAATCACTAATTTACTTGGTTGTTGTATGACCTTACAGCTGAACAAAATTAGCTACCGTTAATAAGGAGTTTATAGCCGTTAGCCGTTTATAGTCATGCTCTTATTTTGAAGTGTTTAAAAACTGTCTACTAGGCCTGTCGCGATAAACGATTAATCAATTAATCGTACGATAAATTAAAACTACCGACTTCATTTTAATTATCGGCATTATCGTCTCTTCCGACTTTTTTCTCTTTCTGTTAATGACACTGAATGAAAAAAGGCTCAACTCTGGTGCTCTCCACTGACCTCTGACCTCATTTCCTTAGTGTAAAGCCCAGCGCAGAGACATAATCTTAGAGCTGTCGGCCGATTGTCGGCCCATTTTCAAAACCTGACAGACCAAACATTAGCCGACAGAAATCCTAGGTATAACGGTTCGATCGGGTTCGGTCCTGCCCTGTGGTGTCCAACAATGGGCACAAAATAATGGCTACAAGTTCAGTGAACTAATTTTAAAACCAGGCATTAATCAATGCTTTACTACAATCTACCTGCAATGCATGTGGCTAATGTCAGAGTAGAGTCCTGACTGAATGAAAATCATTAGAACCTATTTACGTCACATTAACGAAGAACAGCTGAAAAGTTACCGGGTTTATCAACTGCGGTAACAATTTCGCTCCAACTCCTCCTCTTGTCATTTCTATATTCTTTGCATATTGAATAAACATTAATGTTGTTTCCACATATCATCTCCAATGTCCGCTGGACTTGGGTTGCCGAGTCAGCTGTTTGGGATTCCCCTCCGTAATTTCCCCTCAGAAAGCAGGGAGGGGAATCCGCGCTTTCTGATTGGCTGCCTGTCACATTCAACAGGCTGAGTTAAGATCCCAGAGGGGAAAAACCCTGATTTAGATCGGAGGGGCAACTAGATCTACCGTAACACACCACACAATCTTAGAAAGACCAACATGCTAAGATTGTTGTAAGGGGAAAAATAGGAGCAAAAATCATGTAGTGTGAATTATTGCATCAGGTAGTGGATGTGCCCATCTTCTCTATTTAGATCTAATTATTACTGAAGGGCAACATAATATACAGACTTCATAATCTTTTGGTTGAATGCAGTATTTATTTCCACTTTGGCTTTATGTTGTTTAGTTTTTATTCAAGTACATTTTTGTTAATGGAGACTGAGAATCCATTTTATTTTTGTTTTTGGTTGTTTTGTTTATTTTGTTTATCAGGTCCAGTGTTAAATATTATTTTGAAAATAAAGTGTATCTATCTTTGGCAGGAAATCACATGCATTATTACATCATTTCCATTAAATCAGTGTAAAAAGGTCTTCAGGCAATATTATCGTTTATCGCAATAATTTTTTGAGACAATTAATCGCTCAGCAAAATTTGCTATCATGACAGGCCTACTGTCTACAAAGCTTTTCCTAAAAGTGTGTTGGAATAGCATCTTAGCATTAGCTTCAGCTAGAAACTGTATTGCTATAGTGCTTTAGCTTCCACCAGCTACCAAGCTGGTACAGCACTCTATCAGTGAGTATCAGTGTTAGCTTCAGCTAAATGCTAAGTTGGTACCAGGTTAGTTAGCTGTGCCACCACTGCGCAACCTTCATTTATTAAACAGATGAAAATCTAAGTACATCCCTGAAGCCCAGTCATTTCCTTTAGCATTTCATCATACTGTGCGATCACAGAACGCCGATGTACAGCTAGCATGAGTCCATTTGAACACAGCAGTCAGACGGCTTCATTAAGTTTCATAAATATCGTGAAGTCTTCAGGTAATCATTTCAGAGAGGTGTACTTTCTTTCTGTACCTTGTCGGCACAGATGCGGCGGTCCACGCCATGCTGGCAGATGATGGAGGGTTTGGGTTGCTCCAGCTGGAACTCCCTGGAAACCACGTGGAAAATGAACGTCTCTGCCCACTCAACCATGCTAGCCAGCTAACAGGGACAAAGCCAGAGACGTTAGCGCTCACTGCTAACCATTTCACAGAACAATAAAAAAAAAAAATCACAACAAATCCAGTTCTGAATCTGGGAAACTGATTCATAGGGAGGTGAAGTTGCACACCTGAGGAACCGTGACCCTGCCAGTCAGCGCCCCAGCCTGCATGTCGATGAGCCACGCGTACTCCAGCGTGTCGCTGCCCAGAGGGAGGCCCTGAGCCGAAAACATGGCGTGCGCCCTCATCTGCAGCCCGGACAGACTCAGGTGTCCGTCTCTCAGCACGCCGTCCGCCGTGGGGCGCTGAGGAGGAACCAGCAGCCAAACGTCACTTTCAGAGCCCTGAAGGAGAGTCACGTCCTCCTTCACATCACACTGATCAAACCTCAGAGGACACGTCTGCAAACACCAGAGCCTCTGGCCCAAAGTCTGTCTGAAAACTGTAATGGTTTTAATGGCTTCTTCCTCTCTGAGCAGCCTTCCAGCCCAGGTTGGCACAGTCATAATTACACCAGAATAAAGTTGTAGCATTACTAGGATAAAGACATAAAGTTACCACAGAATGAGGTTGTAAAGTTACTCAGAAAGCTTGGAATAATTTGAGTATAAAGTTGGAAAAGAAGCTTTCGGTTCATCTGGTTCGTTCTTCCCTCCTGATGTGAAAGCGCTGTCTGGTCGGTACCTGGTAGTTGTCGCTGACGAAGATGTGAATGGGCGACAGGATCATCTGCAGCATCGTCTCCTTGTAGCCTTTCTTCATCTCGAAGCAGAGGCGCTCCAGGAAGCCGGACGGGCCTTCTGGACCTTCACTGCTGCAGTGCTGCAGGAGCGAACCGGGTTACTCTCAGAACCAACCACAGCATCAATACACAACCCAATTTAACATGGAAACCTGAAAACCTCATCACAATACAAGCGATTCATATCAGTGGATTGACTTTTAGTTTTATACATCTGAACTCCTCACGTCTTTGCTTCATGTTTTTATTTTTCAAGAGTTATGAGACGAAAAACTGAAACTGCTGCAAGTTACTCAGCAGCTTGTTGCTAGGCAACCACAGAGTGAGAGTTGATGCTACCCAGCTAGCTTAGCTCGCTGTGAGCGGCTAAAGCCTTTCCTCTGCCTACATCTCCCAGAATGCTGTGCGGTTCTGGATCAGAGTTCAGTTAAATTATTGAATATTTTATCACAAATATACATTTTGCATATTGATCCCATATCTATGGAGACATATATAGTTATTGATCTTTGTGTCCAACATGTGTTCACATGTTCTGCAGCCATGTTTGTTTTTATTTCAGCTTCCTGTGGATCCCAATCGGTCAGAACCGTGTGACCCGGCTCACCACTGGCAGCCGGCCGTGGACCTTGTAGAGGTTGATCAGTACGGTGATATCCCAGGGCCGCAGGTCCAGGGGGTGGCCGTGTGCGCCGTCCTCCGCGCCAGGAGACGAAGAGTAGCCGAGGCCTGACGAGGTGGCTGAGGACGGCACCGGGCTGGACACGGCCTCCTCAAAGTCCGTGTACATGTCGTCCTCCCCGAAGTAGTTCTCCTGGAGTGGGGGAGGAAGAGGAGGAGGAAGAGTTCAGAGTTCAGATCTGAGAGGAAGCCAAGGCGTTCGGGTGACCCCAGCTGCAGACCTTGATGGCGATGAGGGCACGCAGCAGAGGCCCGTACAGGAGGATCTGGGAGTCCGGAGACATTTCCATCTCCACCTGCAGCCGGTCGGGCGGCAGGTCCGACGGGTCGGCGGGGAGCCGCGCAGCCGGGGCGGCGCCGCAGGGGAAACGTGGCGCCGCGCCCTGGTCGGGGGGGCGGATCGCAGACAGCATGGACTCCTCTATCTCTGAGACTACGCAGTGAGGAAGAGGAGGAGGAAGGTCAACAGACAGCAGCAGAACCAGAACCAGAACCAGAACCAGAACCTACACGACTGCTTGAGCTGCTCGTCCGCCTTCTGGGGGTAGATGGGATGCCAGGTGTAGTCGATGATGAGCAGGAAGTTTGGGACGCTCCAGCAGTCCACCCAGCCGGCCCTGCGCCATGGCAACAGTTACAATGCTGACTGTAAACATTCAGGCTATTGCTCCACAGAACAGAAGTATGAGCCAATTCTGTGCTAGAGCCATGCTAATGCTATGCTACCGCCATACTAATGCTATGCTAACATCATGCTAAAGCTATGCTAATACTGTGGCAACAGAGCGCTGACTCTAAACACAGGTGTTCTACTAAACGTGGAATAAAGTCAGAACAAAGAAATACGAGACGTTTTAATACAAAAATAAAGTTGGATTAATGTGAGAATGAAGCTGTAAAATTACAAGAATAAAGTTATAATATTTAAAGAAATGTAAAAAAAATTTTAGAAGTCGAATGTTTTGTGAAGCTGCACTTTGACATCAGTTGTACAAATACAACATACTTTTACCACATCAGCATCAAATTATCAGCAGCGTTTGAATCGATCAATCAATGATTGAGTCTATTATGAAGAAAGAAAGACGAACTGAGCTGCTCACGTCACGCCTTAATGGATGGAGAATTTTTCATCTAAACAACTAATTTCTCATAAATTTACTAACTTTTTCCTGGTCATTTTGTGATGTTCAGTCTGGTCCAAATGCTGTGAGCTAAAGGTAATAAATCAAATGTTTCTGTTTCCTGACGAAGACGACTGATGAAGGTTCATGAAGGGAAAATAAAAGTTTTACTGGACCAGTAACGACCCAACATGTCGGCCATGTTCAGCTGCTGAGAGCTCAGCCGTCAGGTCGCAAACAGCTGACCTTTGCACTGACGACAGGAAACGAAGCGACTGGTTTAGCTGCTGTTGACCTGAAGGTCACCGGGTCACCTGACCAGATTATACAGACCGCTGGGATTAATCTGCAGATTAATCTGACGTTTTACCCAGCTGATTATTCACACTGCGCCTCCGGTTTAACACGTCAACGTTCAACACAAAATCAGAAATTACATTACAGAAATCTAAGTTCAGAGCAGAAATCTGACCAACATGAATGATACTTTAAGAAAACTCATCTATGACTCATCAAAATTAGGTTTTAGATATTTGGTTAAGAAAGTGCTGCCACTTTTTAAATATTTTACACAAATAAAGTTAATAATGAGAATAAAGTGGTAATAATGCTGGGGTACAGTCAGGCTGTCCAGACAGTCGCCTGTAGTTTTAAGTGGCTGTTCTGTCAGAAATGCTCATATTAAAAAAATTGAATTTATCTTTGATTATTTTTCAGATTATTTGCCTTCAGGAAATTACAACTGCATCTTCACTAGACACTTTTCAGACATCTTTAATTAGAAGTATTAATCTAACGGCGACTTCACGGCTCGTTATAATTTCATTGGTTTTCAGTAATTTATTGCAGATATTTTGAGTTAAAGCCTCCATAGATGAACTGACGTCTCTAGTTCTGAACCAGTCAGATATCTGACAGTTTATTGTTTCTGCTGGGATTAGATTATGTTCTGTGTTTGGTTTTGAATGTATTCGTTCCTTGTTTGTTTTTGTTTTAATTGCTGTTATTTGTTCTATTATTTGGTTAATTATGTTGCAGATCAACACCCTTCCTGTTCTTTGTCAGTCTGTAATATTTATTGTATACACTAATTGGTGAATTAAAAAATAATTTTAAAAAGACATCAGTAGAGGTGATTAAATGCTAATCTGGCCTGCCATACTGGCCGTCCCAGCATGCCTCACTCTGCTTTGGTGATGTTCCTCCAGCGCGGCTTGCTGGTTTTGGAGGACGGGGCTCCCTGGCCGTCTCCGGACGCCGCGCCGTCACCGGGCAGCTTGACGCTCTGGTAGTCCTTGGCCAGGGTGAGCAGCGGGTAGCGGCTGGGGTGGCACTCCGGTAGCGACAGCCGCATGTCCGTGTCCTCGGCCTGCGGGAGAGACGCGGCGGCGCCGGCCGTGTTCAGAGCTGGACGGATCAGAGCAGAACCAGAGGCAGCAGACGGACTCACCCTCAGGCTGAAGCGGGTGTGGCAGGTAGTGGGGACGAACTCGGTGAAAGGAAGCGTGAAGTCGATGTTGAGCGTCTCGCCGCAGGCCGCCAGGTACACTGCAGGTCAATAACGCAATCGATCAGCTGATCGATCAGCTAACCCCACAGGCAAAACCTCAACATCACTCCACCATCAATCAGCATATAAACCCTTCAACTACAGAAAGTTATTGCAGCTAAAGCTGCTGGAACCAGAAGTTTACATACACCACACAGAGACATATTTATTCTCTGAAGCTGAATCTGATTTTGTTGACAAGTTAATAATACTTTAACTTCCTGCTGATGTCTGTCCGGGTTATGGTGATGAGAGCTGCTGAAGAACGGAACGATTCATGCAGAGCGGCTTGCTCACCGTTCTCCTGCTGCTTGGTGGAGCAGTCGATCCAGTTGTGCTGGTTCGCCGCCCAAATCATCTCAAACTGGTGGAATAAGATCTTAAACTTCCAGGAATACGGCACAAAGGAGTAGATATCCGGCGCACTGTCGCTCGCCCAGTCCTTGATCAGATCTGAGTGGACAGAGAAAACTCTGAGGACCGGGTCTCAGTCATCGTGCAGAAACGTGCTCTGGCGCTGCTGACCTGTGAAGAAGTTCTTCTGGGCGTAGATAAAGTGGTACGTGGCCTTGTAGACCTCGATCTCGCACTGCCAAGACTGGGGCATGTTCCACACGCAGGGGTAACTGGCGATCACGTGGAACTGAAATACAAAGCTCAGGTCAGCGTGACGGGGCGGCCTGTGACGGGGGAAAAGCGTGATGGGGCAGACACTTACCGCCAGCATCTCGGCCTCCAGCAGCGTCCGGTACTGCATGCTGCTGGTGGTGTCCACGTGCAGCAGCTGGCCTTTGATGTTGGGGGAGTAGCCTGCAGGGAGACGGGTAGGAGAAAAGTCCTCATCTTCAGCCTGATGAAGCTAACTCGGTTTGATTGACCTTTGAGAGTTTGACCTCAACATGATCTGTGGCATAAAGTCCCAGCTGGCAGCCTATCGACTAAGTCTCTGCTTGTGCTTTGACAGCCGATAGCGACAACAAAACACACTTCCTCTGGTCCATACTCACCTCTCTGCTCTGCGTACAGCTTCCTGTCAATAAGCTCTATTCAGAACCCAGAAAGCGTTCGCTCCAAAGGTTACAGCTGCAACACGCAGCAGAGCCAGAAAAACTCCTGCAAAAATCTACATAACCAAAACTCACTTATCTTTTACCTATGAAAGCAGGAACTAATTATCCATGACTTCTTGTTTCCCTGGGGAGTGAAAAAAATGCAGCACAGAAGCTCTGAGAACATGCCATAATTACAAATATTTAAACAAATATTAAAATGAGCAGAATTACTCAGCAAACTGACTTCTAGTTAGTCTGTATATATATGAGCATGGCAATTAACAAGGGCTGCAATAAGATGCATGATGTGATAATTATAAGTTTAACAAGTTTAGGAAACTTCCAAAGAAAGCAAAACTGAGAATAGTGCTTTAGCATTCGTGGAAGCTAAAGCTAATGCTTTAGCCAAAGCATTAGCTTTAGCTTTAGAGTAATAGTGCTTTGGTTAGCAGAACTAGATCATGATCCCTTTAAATAAAAAAGAAAAGATATTGTAATTTTTATTATCCAACCCTCTTTACTATTAACGAAATTGTGGAGAAAAAAAAAAGATCTTTTGTGTCAAAACATCTTGTATCAGTGCGAGTCTGTGGGGGTCAAAGGGCACGCCAAAGCCTAAATGTTATCGGTTAGTTTGCTTTTGTTTATTTCACGGCTTGGCGTTTTTCTGCAAGCTAAAAATTAATGAGTGGAGTTCTAAGATCCCGGCTAAGCTTTTTATAGTGTGCGGTTCTGGCGGGTCGCCGGCTTATTAGCTTTTCTGTGGTTTAGCGAACTGAAAAGCTGACGGGTCACCAGTTGGCTAACATCAGAAAAAAAAAAAGTTCCAACAGATCCAAGGGCAGCACAAAACTATCACTGCACCTGACCTGCAAGAGCCCAACCACCTCTACAACACGCATCATGTCCACAAAACCAGCACACTTTCTTTTGTTATTTTTTTACAAACGATGCTAAATAATAAAGACTTGGAAGAGAAGCCGACTCGTGTGATCCACGGGAAGAGGAGGATGTTGATTCTCAGGTTCAGGTGGCGTCCAGAAGGGAGAAGGAGAAGCAACAATATTTGCTTAGTTTCTACTCTTGTGGGGAACATTTCGACTAGATTAAATTGTTTAGCCCGCAGTCTTAGTGTGACGCTCAGGAAGAGCGGCAGATGTCAGCCAACTGGTGACCCGTCAGAACCGCACACGGTAAAAAGCTCTGGCAGGATGGGGCGTGCCGTGGTGGCGTAGCGGTTAGCGCGACCCATATTTGGAGGCCTTGAGTCCTCAACGCGGCCGTCGCGGGTTCGACTCCCGGACCCAACGACATTTGCCGCATGTCTTCCCCCCTCTCCTTCCCCGTTTCCTCTCAGCCTGCTGTCATATAAGGAACACTAGAGCCCACAAAAGACCCCCTGGAGGGGTTAAAAAATAAAAAAATAAAAAAGCTCTGGCAGGATCATTTTTAGGTAGCATTGCCTGCTACTGATATTTCATCACATCTCAGCAACTGCTACTCCTACATCACCACCAGACTATCTGCCTGCTAAGCTAAACCCTCCCATAACCGTTGCAAATAGCATAAAGCATGAGGTGCTGCTGTTTCTTTAAATCTAACCTGGAGCCATGGAGATGTCTGCCGACATCAAAACTGACATCGTGGTCGACTGATGTTTCTGCTGTGAAACTCCTACTTACCATTCTCTCCCACAGTCATGGGGATGTTGACTTCCAGGTAGGAGCCGGCGCCTACGTTCACATGGATGGCATTGGTTTCCTAGCAACAGCAATGAAATGTCTCATTATCACAGACTAAAAATAAAGGAGAGCAGCCTAACCCGAACAGAAAATGGTCAAAGGAGGGAAGGAAAGGACGATCCTGTCGGTTTTAATATTCCCTTCACATGGAGGACAGTTTGAAAGAGAATAAAACATGACGCGATATCAATAACTGATGCATAAAGACAGAACAGCAGGAGGAAGAGGGATCAGAGGGAAGCAGAGTCACCCTGTTTTTGGTGAAGAGCAGATCGATGGTGGCGTCAGCGATGATGTTCATGCGAAGCTCGAAGGCTTGGATCTGCCGGGCTTTTCCTGGCTGGGCCACTTCGCTCACCTTCATGGCCTGGTAGTCGGCCGGCAGGAAGAACTTCCAGAGACAGTCCCTGGAAAGGTAAAGGTAAAAGGTCATTTTATTTATATAGCACATTTTCAGCAACAAGGCAATACAAAGAGCTTTACAGGATTTAAAAGGAAATGCAAACAAAATAACAAACCAAAAGAAAGAGCAAAAGAAGAAAAAGCTAATAATGTTTGTTGATCCAAAGTAAATGAACTAGATGCTCCTATTCAGGGTTGGTAGATCAGTAAAAGTTAATATCCTCTGGTCTAATCCCTGTTCTGGGTTGGGAGAATAGGAGTCTAAAAAGTTGTTGCTAAGGTAGTTTTTCTGGGTTCCAAGTTTTAATCCCTGTTCTGGGTTGCAATACTAGGAGTCTCTGTGCATAATAATCTAAAAATTAATCTAATATTGGTCTAAATAGACAGCTAGCTGGAGGCCACAGGTTCTCATTTCAAATCTGACTGTTACTATTTAATGTTTGGGTTAATAAAGTATTTCTGAATTTACTCAATCAGCTCTAAGTGTAGAACAAAGAGAAGCTAAAACTCCAATCTTTAAATGTTACGACGTTCAAGTCAAACATTTACAGTCCATAATGTCAACGAATCCAGTCCAGTGCGGCACTTTCTGTTGCTAGGCACCGTTGCCTAGCAACAGAAAGGTCTGGGGTTCAACTCCCAGACCTTTCAGATTAAAACTCACATTTTAATAACCATTGCTGCGATTTGATTGTTTCAGCTGCAGCTTTTCTTTGGCTGAGGTGCTTTGGGTTTGCTCACCTCTGGCGGTCCGCCCACGGCCCGTAGTTAAAGTCCGTCCCCTTTCCACAGACAATGTCCAGACCCCAACATGGAGGGAGGTCCTGCAGCTTATCGTCCTCGCTGCTCGTCTCGGCCTCCTCCGACCCGTCCTGCTCCACGGGGACCAGGCCTGCCAAGGGGGACGTCCGGAGAGAGAGACGAAAATAAAGTCAGTAATGTGTATTTGTCCTCATGGAAAGCAGTTCATCAGATGGTTTATCTGTGGAGGCTCAGGACGGAGCCATGACTCCAGCAGCGTACCGGGTTCATCCTGGTAGTAGTAGATGTCCACGTCGTTGGACTGCATCACCACAAAGCCCTCGCCCATCAGTCTGGGAGGCCTGGAGGACAGATGAAGGTCAACATAAAGGTCACACTTTGACACAATAAAAACAGAAAGAAAACACATCTGGGTTAGAAACCTAAAGTTCCTGTTTCATCTGAGAGTTCTGCTTAGAAACCCAGATTAGTTCTAATCTGCTCAACTACAGCCCAGATTGTGTGAAGCTGAATTATTCATTTCCAGAGACTGACTCATCGTTCTGCAGGCCCAGGTAGCGCGGACTGGGAACCAGCATGACGCGCACGTTCTCCAGCGACCCTTTGACGATGTGCATGAACTGGTCCAGGTGGCTGGACGGTGGCTTGGTGGCGTAGGTCAGGAAGGCGTCCTCGAAGTTCACACACAGAGTCTGAGGCAGGTGGTGGTTCCCGAACGCCAGGCGACCCTACAGGAACCAGATTAAACCCACATTATACCGGGTTAAACCAGGTTAATACCAAGTTAAAACCAGACTAAACCCAGATTCAAACAGGTTAAACCCAGATTAAAACAGGTTAAACCAGATTAAACTCAGATTATACCGGGTTAAACACAGAATAACCCAGATTAAAACTAGATTAAACTATGTTAAACCCAGATCAAATTAGGTTAAACCCAGACTAAACTGGGTTAAACCATCTTAATACCAGGTTAAAACCAGATTACACCAGGTTGAACCCATATTAAAACCAGATTATACTGATATAAACCAGATTAAAACAGGTTAAAACCAAACTAAACCAAATTAAAGCAGATTAAACCCCTTTATACCAGTTTATACCAGATTAAAACCAAATTACAGCAGGTTAAACCAGATTAAACCACTTATAAACCCATATAAACCAGATTAAACTAGTATAAACCGGTTGACCGCCCCGTTGTAGCCGCTACAGAACCGCTGGCCGGTCGCTCACAGTGCTGATGTTCAGCTTGATCACTGGGATGAGGGATCGCCATGACGACGACGGCTCGGGACTCTCCGTCTGGACGTTCACACTGCAGGGAGTCGGATTAACACAGATTACTGATGAGACTGGAGAGACACTGATCAGAGGGCAAGGATGCAAGGAAAGGAAGTGAGGAACAGAGGGAAGGAAGTAAATAAGGAAACTAGGGAAGCAAGGAAGGAAGAAAATGAATGAAAGAAGTGAGGAAGGAAGTCAGCCTATGGACAGGTTTGCGGGTCCGGACCTGTCCAGGGCGTGGTTCTGGGCGTGGTTCCGGGGCTCCGGGCCCCGCTCCTCGTCCCGCCGGGCGTTGAGCAGCGTGGGGTCCAGGCCGAACGTCTCCTGCAGCCGGGCGTAAAGGTCGGTCCGGTTGTAGACGTGGAACTCAAAACCGTTCACCGTCACAAACAGCCTCGTCTCAGCTTTGGGATCTGACAGCGAGAAAACAGAAACTGAGGACATTCTGAGGACACCCAGAGGACACATTGAGGACACCCAGAGGACACATTGAGGACACCCAGAGGACACATTGAGGACACAATGAGGACACCCAGAGGACACAATGAGGACACCCAGAGGACTCTGATGCTCCGTTATAAAAACAAACAGTGATGAAAAATAGTAAAAATAATCTTGATACCATTAGGGCTTTTTAAAGATCATTAATGGGAATTTATTGTTACTAAAATAAATCAAAATATTATCGTTATAAAAAAACTGAAATAAAAACCATTTCCAACCAAAACAATAAAATTGATTATAATGTTTCTGTAAACAAAATCATCCTTCAAAAATTGATCAGAATGGAAATTATTAACTAACTGTAATTTATTTAGTGATTAAATGATAGTTTCTGTGTGAACATTTCAGCAGCTGAACTCACCATGCTGCTTTTGTTTTGGGTTATACATTTTCCACCAGCGAAATATGAGGAAGCCATCCTGGATCCTGCAACACAGAGAGCAGCCAATGAGGAGGAGGCGTGGTCGCCATGGAGACGGAGAGATAAAGAGGAGCAGCAGAGATCAGGTGACCTGATGGACATGTCCTGGTTGATGTAGTAAACGTCTCTGAACATGACTTTCCCCGACAGCACTGAGAAGGAGAACGAACCTGCGGAGTGACAAACATCAGGTTACCATGACGACCACACAGCGAGGCAACCTGGAAACCCGACGGCACCTGACCCGGTACTGCAGCAGGAAGCCAATCTCTGCCTGTCCCAGAACATAAAATGAATAAAATAAAAACAGGTCTCTGGACCGGCTTTAGCTTCCATTAGCTTCTTTGTCCTCCAAACATTTATTTGCTTCACAAGCATGATTGACAGCACTAAGACCCGCCTCCTGGCTCTGATTTGCTGTTTCTAGTTAGCGCTGGGAGAAGACAGAGAAGTTTAATTTATTCATAGATTATCTGTCACATGTTAAACTGTTATAACAAAAAAAACTGTTATAAAAAATATATACATATATACATATATATATAAATTATTATAAAAGTTACGTACTGCAGCTTTAAAAGGACAGTGTTATTCATTTTCCAGGTATATAGTTTCATCTAGGCCTGTCACGATATCAAATTTTGCTGAACGATTAATTGTCTCAAAAAACTATTGCGATAGACGATAGTATTGTCTGAAGACCTTTTTACACTGATTTAATGGAAATGACGAAATAATGCATGCGATTTCTTGCCAAAGATGTATATCCTTTATTTTCAAAAGAACACTTGCTCCAACACCGTCTCGATCATCTTCTGTTTAGTGCCCCATCGTGTGACAACATCCTGTGGAATATTGAAAAGGTTTTTATTAGAAAAACATATAGAATTATTATGTTACTCATTTAAGGCAAAGCTTCACCAGTGACGAGTAAAATATTACACCCCTTGTGCTGACAAGTAGAAATAACACCAAAATGGCTCTAGCAAAAGACATTAATACTATATTAGAACCATACTATTTTTTATTAGTTAATTTATTTCAACTTGTTTAAAGAAATGATACTAATTCTCCTTAACAATTTGTGTTGTTATATGTAAAATTATTGCCAGACAACGGTCTTAATTAGATTCTACAGGTCTACATGCTACAAAAATAAAAAATAAATAAACATGGCTCTGAATATTTTGAATAAATGAATTTAAAAACTCACCAGAATGAGATTGTGCTGAGGGAGATTAGCTTCATTCTGTGCCTTCCTCAGATCTCTCTTTTTAAAGAAGCTCAGGTTGAAAGTGTTGACCAAACTTTTACAGAGTCCTATGGCACGTGCTGTACGTTCTTTGTCACTGTCTAGACCATGGGAAACAGCAAGGTGGAGGTTGTGGCCAAAGCAGTTGAGCCATGGCCAGCCAAGATTTCTTATTGCAGCGACAATGTTAGGGCCATTGTCTGTTGTAATGCAGACCAGCTTGTCCTCATCCAGTCCCCAGTCTGCTAAAGCAGATTTCAGGTTTTCTCCCAGGGTGTTAGCAGTATGGTTATCTGGGACATACCTGGTCTCTAAACATTTAGAGTGCAGGGTCCAGTCAGCAGCTATATAGTGAATGGTCAAGCTCATATAAGGAGTCATATTTGAACTTGACCACATATCCGACGTAGCAGAGTAAAATGAAATGTCTTTTATCTCCTTCAGTATGTCCTCTTTAATACTGCTGTAAAGTTGTGGAATTGCCGTTTGTGATATGCATGTTTTTCCGGGGATTTCGTACCATCTATCAAAAGTTTGCAACATTTTTCGAAATGCCGGCTTTTCAACAATATTAAATGGGAGCATCTCTTTAGCAATTAAGCGAACTACGCTGTCTGTGAGCGCGCACCACTTTGCGCCGTCCTTTTTGTATGCTTCCTGTCGATGAAATGTTTCAATGACGGTGGACTGTCGCGAACTTGAAGACGAAGACGGGCCACCGGTTGTACTTTTCCTCCTCAGCTGGAAAAACTTTACTGGATGGTTGTGCTTTAGGTGCACGTACAAGTTGGTTGTATTGCTACCCTTAGTTGCTACTATTTTATGACAAATGCGACATACCGGCTCGCAAAGGTTCAGCGGTTCGCCTCGGTCATTTGGTTTGAATCCAAAATACTCCCACACTGCGGCAGTTGCGTTCGGCTTTGAAACGAGTTCCATTTCGAGTCCCTCCTCCCCCAATTTGAGATAGTGTTTCTTTACCTTGCTAACTCCTCACGGGGCTCTAAAGCTGCAGCAGTACAAAATGATGTGCGCGCTGACTACCTGACGTAATAGTCCCCTCCTCCTCCCTTCTCATTTTTCCCTTCCTAAAAAATGAGGAAGGGAGGGGTCAGTGGATAGCGCCGGAGTTGAGCCTACACATCCAGCGTCATCAATAGAAAGAGAAAAATACAAGCAGAGACGATATGGACGATAAATTAAATTACGTCGATAGGTTTTTTTTATCGTACGATTAATCGATTTACGGTTTATCGCGACAGGCCTAGTTTCATCTTATAGCACAATCAAGTAACTATGTTACGTTCAGTTATTAGAAAAATGCACCACATATGAATTAAAATAAATTTTACCTTGTAAGTTAACTCCTTGAAATTGGGCCTCTGTCTCATTAAAAGTTCTGTCTGAAGCTCCGCCTCCAGGTTGTCATCCCAATATGGCTCCTCTATCAACCCTTTAACATTTCTACCAGTGTTACTCTGAGGAGCAGCTAATATAATGAGCTCAGCAGTTCCACTAGCTGTTCGCTAATAGTTGCTGGCTAGTCTGAAGGAGCTGAGAGGGGGCGGTAATGCAGCTGAATGGTTGCCATGGAGATAAAAGGATTTCTCCAAGCAACACTGCATGATTGCTTTAGATGAAGGAATAACACGATGTGAGACAAGTTGATTTTACATGATGCCGGCCCTTTAAATACATAAACACATCAGCAGCTTCTCAAGTCATACTATCCCAACATGTTGTGACTGCAAACAGGAAGTGCTTCTCAGAAACAGGAAGTTGGTCTGGGCCTATGCTTTCCTCCACCGGAGTCACTTCCTGTCCAACATACCGATGTGAATGTAGCCTCCCTTGTAAAGCCGGTTGATGATGAGGGTGAGGAAGAGGCCGATGTTGCGAGAGTTGTAATAAGTTAAATAGATGATCCATCCACAGGACAGAATGGTGGCTGAAACAAGAAAAACACAACATCAGTCACACTGCACACCTCACCGCTGGCCAGCGACTAACGTGCCGGCCGCTCCGCTAACAGCGGCTAACGTGCCGACTGCTCCGCTAACAGCGGCTAACGTGCCGGCCGCTCCGCTAACACACCAGGTGCTTCGCTAACACTGGCTCACTGCTAACGTGCCAGCCGCTCCGCTAACAGCGGCTAACGCGCCGGCTAACGGGCCGGCTAACGTGCCAGCCGCTCCGCCAACAGCGGCTAACGGGTCGGCCGCTCCGCTAACAGCGGCTAATGCGCCGGCCTCTCCGCTAACGCGCCGGCCGCTCCGCCAACAGCGGCTAATGCGCCGGCCGCTCCGCTAACGCGCCGGCTAACGCGCCAACAGCGACTAACGCGCGGGCCAGCAGCTGCTAACGCGCCGGCCGCTCCGCTAACGCCGGCTCGCTGTCCAGTCTAACTAAATAGCTGTGAATGCTTTTGCACCTTTAAAGGAGCATTTTAAAGGTGTAATATTTTTCCATAAAGGTTGCAGTGAGTCTCTTACCAACGAGCAGCCAGATGAACTTGGAGTTGTGCCGGTTCAGGTAGGTCTCCAGATCCTCGTAGTTGAGGAAGGAGGTGTTGTTGGAGCCTTGTTCATCCATGGCTACAGGCTCTCAGGCAGCGGCAGAAAACTACAAATCAAAGCAAACATGCACCAGATGAGCTTTCTTCTCTTAAAAACAGCAAGCAGGGCTCATGCTAAAGCTATAAGAGGAACAACGAAGTCCTGTTTCTACCTGTAGATCTGATTTCTAAACACCTAACATGATCCAAGTGGGGAGGGGAAAAAAGGAGAAGGTTTTCAGCTTTTAGGCTCAACATCAGCAGCACCACAGAACAGCTGCTGCACAAACAAAGGAGCTCCTCACTTAAGGTCAGATTCCTGTTGTTTCACCTGCTGACCCCCTGGACTGGGTTTCTATGGAAACGACTGAGTCCTAAAGCAGCTTATCACTGTAAGAATGAGTTTCAGTCATGGATACAAGCATAAAAGTTAGCATGCTAGCTCCTCAGGTTGTACTTTTCTTCGTATTTCCCATTAGCCACTTGAATTTCAAGATGGCTGTCGTTTTTTAACCTTTTCAACCATTTATTGCATAAAATCTTCCCCATTTTCATAACTTTATGTCTCATCAAATGTTTCCTCTTTGGTCATCGTGTTCATTCAACTTTAAAGTGACAAAATGCAGCAGAATCAGACACTGAGGACTTCGTTGTTAGAGAGTCAGCTGGAATGAGAAGGAGAAGAAGAGACAGGAGACTTAGTGGTTAGCATTAGCTTCAGCTAATTTTTTATGCATGTAGTAGTTAAGCATTAGCATAGCTAATACTCTTGTAGAGTATTAGTGAAGCTAACTTTTAGGTCAGCTATGGCTGCTGATATTTTCTTCCACCATGGCGGCCATTTTTAAAAACTTCCACCAGAAAAAGGAAACGAGCTAGAAAATATTAAATGTTTTTTATAGTTCAATGTACGCCGACTGTTATTTGACACCAAACATCCATCTAACTGGTGATTTTTGTGCAAAAATTTATTTTCCATGACAACTACGGTGGCCATCTTGAAAAATAAAAGAATTATCAGTAAATATGATTTCAGTGGGTCGGTCCAGTTATGCATGATTTGACACCAAAGAATGAATTATAAACATTTAAAAGTTTACACACAGATTTTCCTTTGTGACCATGGCATCCATCTTTAGCCATCTGTTGCAGAGCTGCTGAACCTGATGGTGAGCCATCCAGTCGGGGTGCCAGGCCCCCAGCATCACACGTCTTCCACCATGCCTTCTAATGGATACGAGTCTCCTCATTTCAGAGTGTTTGTTGCTCAGAAGCTCAGTGTGACTCCAGTCTGACCAGTAAGAGTCCAGTTCTGCTTGGACAAACAGTTCATGTTGGCAGGAACTTCAACTCCTCTGAGGTTTGGGGTCAGAGTTCAGGTGTCATTTGTGAAGCTCCTCAGCCGCTCCCGGTTGTGAAAACAATACCTGGTTGCTATGGTTACATATCAGAACTGTCCAAGAGTAAAAAAGTGAGCGGGACAGCGTTCGTCTCCGTGTCAGTATGAGACATTTTTAATGACATTCTCTGAGCTTTGGGGATTATTTTCATTTCTATTCATTTAGAGGACAACATGCTGCTGCAGAGAGACGGGTCGCTGTGTCACG
Organism: Xiphophorus maculatus; assembly: GCF_002775205.1. Taxonomy (NCBI): domain Eukaryota; kingdom Metazoa; phylum Chordata; class Actinopteri; order Cyprinodontiformes; family Poeciliidae; genus Xiphophorus; species Xiphophorus maculatus. The sequence goes on from NC_036461.1 coordinate 659,415, forward strand.
TCATATTTCTTCCCCACAGAAACAGGAAGGTCTACAAGTGAGAAGTTTCTAAAAACACTCATATCCACTTAAAGGAAGGTAGAAAGTTAAACTGCTTTAGTTGTATGTTTTTATTATTAGCTGTATCAATAATTGTTATGAGTCCTTAATGTTTGAACATGGGATTTTAATAAATGAGTAAAAGTGTTTCTATTTTCACTTTCCTATTTAAAACTCAAAGTGTCTTCAGACAGGAAGTCAATGTGATGACAAAGCTGAAAAAGGAGAATGAAATCGGGTCGGGTCGGTTCCGACACACCATAAAAACATTAATGAATTCAAATCAATGCTTTATTTAGCTTCAGAGAGTATTAATGAATCTATAATAAACGAATGAGTGGTAATATGCTGGTAAAGCAGGAACCATTCTTAGAGGTTTTCCATTTCTGACCATCAGATTCATCACTGAATTGATCAATTAATTTAGTAATCAATAAATCGCTAACTGGAGTGTACAGACTCAAAAATGCAATCTGCTGAAAAAATTAACTTATTCAGAGCAGTAATTAAGCCAAAACTATACAAAAATGAAACATTTTGCATTTCAGATAAAAAAACGTACATTTTTTAAATACTTTGACAGATTTTAGATGTTAAATTTATCCAGATTTGATAATCAATTTTCAACACAAAGCTGTACCAAAGCTGTAACCTGTTGGTGTTTATTTGTACTAGAGGAAATTAATGTTTTTATTTAGTATTAGAAAAATCTGGTGCCTTCTCTGTCAGTGACCCAATCATTTCCTTGCAAAGCTTCCTGTAAGGCCAGTTCAGCTTCTGAAACTTTATGGAATAAAGTGCCGCTCTGGGTGACTCACCTGTAACCTGTCAACTCAGGTAAACTCGTTTCAGTTTTACTAACTGTGTTACTGCCTGCAGTAACGTACGCTGAAGTTAGCGTCTGATTTCAACTCCATCATGAAGCTGGATGACATCTGATGAACTAAAATCTAAAACACTGAAAATGGTCAAACCGTAATTCATCGGTCAGCCGATTCAAGTGGATCTGATGTTTTTTTTAAGGGAAGTTCAGATCAATTTCAGGGTTTTAAACTACCAGTTTCAGATGGATCATTTATCGTGAAAAATCTATTAAAATCATAAGAATTTTGATAAATTCCAATTTGGTGATGTTTAAAAAACTGACACATTGTTGAAATCTTCATTTTTACCATTTTCTACATTGTTTTGTTCATGAGCATTTAAAAAACAACACCAGTAAATTGAAAGTATGACTAAATGCAGTTTGTGTGCAGCTAAATGAGAGCAATCAGATCTCTGGCGCCCTGAAGAAGTTTATTTCACATGGAAATGTTTTAGAGCAGCAATGTTTATATTTATGGAGCCATTATGCTGTAATTAAGCATCAAAAATTTTCAGTAAGATCTCTGAATACAGTAAAGACTATATATTATTTCTGAAAGGAACTTATTCTAACATATATACACTATTGTATATACTAAGTATGAGTTTCATAAGTTTATATTGGGAGAACGTATATGAAAAAGTGTTTCTTCTGCTTAAAATCTGTTATGTAATTACATTATTTGTTTGTATTAATTTATTTTAGTCGCTTTTTTTTTACCAAATACTTTTAAAAATCTTGAGTAATTTCTTGGACAGGCTAGTTTTTAACTTTTATTTGAGTAAAAACACATATAAATACTGCTACTCTGACTGTATTACAATGTTTATTCACCACTAACCAAGCCTGGATTAAACATTATTTTTTAATTTATGAAAAGCACAATTTCAACACTATGGTCATTTTTACTCATTTTAGAGAAAGAGTAAAGACAAATGAATCATGAATTGGGTTTTGAAGTGTAGAATTATCTGCCCCGGTTTGATCCGTCCAAGTATTTCAGATTTTAGCTGATTAAAGGTAGCCTAAATATGCGGAACAGCCCTTTACTGAAGCCGCGGTTCAGAAGCCAACTTCGGCGATCTCTGGACCGAACCCCGCCTCTCTGACCGAACCAGAACCCGACAGTTGGGGATATAAACAATTCTGATATCTAGACTGGGTGTAAACAAGACAAAAATATGAACTTGACATTTTCATGCAAAGCGCTAATTCTGGACTAATTCCTTATTCTGCTGAACAGGAAGCCCAAACGAACCGCATGCAGCGCATTTTATGAAGACACAAGTAGAAACGTGATTCTAAAGCCCACCGAACCCGTCCAGAACCACCTGGCGGTTCCGTTTCAGCTCCACAGTTTTTAAGTCTCTCCAACATCGTTAGCATTAGGGCTAGCCGCTAGCCTGCTAACGAAGCAGGCCGCGCCTATTGGCTTCTCCCGTTCTTCCCACACACCGAGCTCCATTACTGAGAGCGGCCTACCGTAGAACTCCCGGTACGGGAGGAGGTCTCATCCTGGCTCCAGTCAACCAGCAGCAGCCGCCCTTCTGTCGGGATCCACACCTAGCATCCTATGTTCACTATTTACACGGCTGTACGCCACTGAGCGTTTCTTCCTGTTCTTACCCGAGCTGTCACACAACTGACCAATCAAGAAAAAGTAGCCGTTCAGAAGCTAACCAATCAAATAAAATCTTGGTTAAGTCCACGCCCACCTCGGATTTTCTACCTATCGACACGATCGTTTTTGGACGATGGAATTAAAGGAAGGTTGTTTTGATATTTAACCTCAAAGAAACGTGATTTAAAGAGTAAACAAGGGAGATTTTTTTTTATTTAAATCTACAAAGTGAAGAAATTCATTTCCAGAAAAGTTCACTTTATTCCAGAAATTTCTTCTCTTTTATAAAGGTTTTGACTTGAATATTAGCCTGTATGTTTAGTAAATTTATAAGTATGGTTTTTATTTTTCAGAGTTTGACTTCGTTGAGCCTTATGATAAATATTAGCCTTATTAATATTCCACACATTTAAAGTTTGTGAGACATGTGCACTGTAAAAAAATATTTTGCAGTGAAATCAACTCTAGTAGCAATTTATAGCCTACTTTTAGTTAGTGGTTAAGGTTAACCTGAACTGTTTCTTCTGTCATGCAGCAACAGGCTCAGGCTGCTGGAAGACTTAACTTTATTCTCATACTACTCTCCAGTTTTGTGGTATTTGCTGTTATTTCAACTCTTTGTTCTTTTCTCACAATAGAAGCTACAGCTGGTGTAGCGTTCTGTAACACCGTCCTACTGCTGCCAACTACCTAAAGCTCTCCTTCTGCAGATGATTTAACCCTGTAGCCTTGTAAACAAGACTAATGCTAAAAGCTAAAGTATAAGCTACAGCTAAAGGCTAAAGGTAAAGGCTAAAGCATTATGGATGTTGTGGGTTTTTTTTTGTAATTTTATCTGCAGTTGTTCTTCACTGCCTGCAAAGTAAACTGCTGCTTGGAGACGGTGGAGTTTCCAGCCGTTAAACTGACTCAGAGCTGAAGCTGCTGCTGCCATTAATGCTTCGCTTTTCTTTAGCAGAAAGTTCTCCTGGATCACGCCTTCTGGGTTGTTTTGTGTGGCAGCTGGTTCTGGTTCTGCTGGAGGTTTCTTCCCAGTAACGGGGCGGAGCCAGTTGGTGCACGACTCTGGAACAAGCACTTCCCCTCCAAAACACGTGGTGGCAGCAGTGATCCCAATATACTCCTGTATTCATTATATAGCAAGTATTTTCTGTCTTTAGTGAATTATTTTGAAAATACAGATGTTGTGCTCTGAAGTGGCTCAAAGTTTTTTCTCTCTGCTGTCGCTGCGTGCATGCTGAGAATGAGGGATTGTACTCTGTCGCCCCCTGTTGGCCAGGAGGAGTGAATGCTGCAGCATCAGGACGCTCTGCTGGTTTTCCTTAGAGAGAAACTTTTTAAACTAATCTGAATCATAGTCTGAGCTTAGTGCTTTAATTAATAAGTGTTTTCTCTGCACCAAGCTGAGGCTGCTGTCCCCCGAGGAGGTTTAAATTCTCCTAAGTGCATTTGGGCGCCATCTTTGGTCCATCAGCAGAAGGACTTAGAGCTGCTGTTTATTTGCTAACCCTCCTGGGTGTTTGTTAAACCTGTAAGCAGTTAAGTTGTCCTTCAGACCCGCCTGCTCCCTGACGGACGTCCGGCTCTGAGCAGCGCTAACAGCATTAGCAGCTTTCTGTCTGCTGAAGTCCTGAAGGACGTCGCTGCTGCAGACTTTCTACATAATTAGCAGCTTGTCTTAGTTTAAATATGCAGCACTGAAGGATCTCAGAGGAAATGTAAATATACTCAGGCTGTTGTGGAAGGTGAGGCGCTTTTAGCGCGACTCTTCAGGGACGCTGGGATGGAAAACTGCAGTTTCATTACTGACGAGTTTCATGTTTTAACTTCTAATTGGGATTCTACATTCAGAGCTGGTGGTTCTGTGTGGAAACCACAACCAGTGAGGACCGAACTGGAGAAAAGTTCAAAAATTAAATGACTGAAAGACGGATGGATGACTGGTTGGTTGGTTGGATTCAGTTCAGCTACAAAGGAAGTAAACAGTTCTGATGTTTTATTTAACCTTTATTCCTGAAACGTTTCTTGCTGATGGACAGAAAACAAACAGCTGAGAAAAACATCGACAAAATAAGATAAAACATGAAACAGCTCAGGTCCTGACAGCCAATCAGAGAACGGCAGAACAGAATGTGAAGCTTTTCATCTCAGCAGCTTTGCTGATTTATCGTCTATAAACTTTAAATGTTTGGCTCACAGTTGAGCCGGAGTTTAATAACTCGTCATAATTTAAATTATTCATGATTATAAAATATTAAAAAGCTCCAGTTGTCTCCCAACTTCAGCACATTTAAAATAAATATCAGCTTAAATCCAAGTTAACATCAGACCGAATTCTGGTTCCTGGAGACGAAGGAAGCTACCAACTTCAGTCAGAACCAGCCGTCTGAATACTGGACCAGAACCCGGTCCGACCCGGTTAGACCCGGTTTGACCTGGCGGGGTCAGAAGCTCATGAGCACGTCCCTCTCCTGCACGCTGGTGTAGAACGGCTTCCCGAACACGAAGGAGTGAAGCCCTGCCCTCAGCTTCTCGGCCATCGCCATGACGATGTTCAGGTCCCCCTCGGCCTTCAGGTCCAGGTCCGCCTTCAGGTTCCGGAGGGCCCGGAACGGCTTCTTCCCTTTCTGCCTGTGAACAGAGGTCAGCTCGGTTTGATCAGCTTAATACATATTCAATAACTAAAGATCAATAATTTCTACTGGTAACAGATTCATGTTTGTTTCTGATCAGTTTGTCCTGATTTAAAACCAAAAGGTTTTTATTTACAACTTCTGGTGCTGGGGAACAAATCTGGATCGGGCCGCAAAAACATCAGCCTAAGGGCCACAAATGGCCCACGAGCCGCACTACGGACCCCCGGTCAGAGGGGATAAACCCCACCAGGGTCGCAGGTCATCGTCCTGCCAGGTTTCAGACGTGTCCGCAGCATGACGCTGCCCCCGCCGTGCGGCCTCTTACGTCTCGTCCTCGATGTACTTGAGCAGCGTGAGCGCCTTGCGGTGCAGCAGCAGCAGGAACTGGGCCAGGTAGGAGCTCCTGAGGGCCAGGCCGGGCTTCAGCAGGAACACCTGGAGGAAAGAGGCAGCAGCCTCAATTATTCAGTTCAACACATCAAACTGTTTCTGTTCGTTTGGCAGCAGCTTCTGCTTCCTGCCCTTCACAACAGGTCAGGCCGGTGTTGCCATGGCAATTAGAACAGGCACCAGCCCCAACCTGTCCAGTTTTCCCAGTTTTAACTGGTTGATCTTGGTCAATCAGAAAAGCTCTGAGGCCCCTGGATGTTTTTCCTGTCTGGTTTCTCCCAGTGGATTATCAGCCTGGCAGCCACCAGTCTAGGCACTACTTTATGTATTTCAAGTTTTTTTTCTTGTTTTAAGACTTTATAGTTGGTGTCTAGGTATTATTAATAATATCTTCCAATAACACATAATTACCTGGTGGTGTTTTACAATTTCCTCCCAACTTTAAGTATTTTTTTAACTTCAAAACACAGCAGGCCGCTGGATGACTAAGCTAGCTAACTACCACTTAGCTAACTACCACTTAGCTAACTACCACTTAGCTAACTACTACATAGCTAGCCACATAGCTTAGGTCACCCCCGGGCTAGCTAATTACCACTTAGCTAACTACCAGTTAGCCAACTACCACCTAGTTAACTCCCACTTAGCTAACTACCAGGTTAATTGGTTTTCTGGAGTCAACATGGTTTCTGACACCTGCAGATTAAAACTATTTTTTATCAACTATAGTTAATTTCAATCATTTAATAATAATATATGGGGCGTGCCGTGGTGGCGTAGCGGATAGCGTGACCCACATTTGGAGGCCTTGAGTCCTCGACGCGGCCGTCGCGGGTTCGATTCCCAGACCCGGCGACAGTTGCCGCATGTCTTCCCCCGTTTCCTGTCAGCCTGCTGTCATTTAAGGGACACTAGAGCCGACAAAAGACCCCCTGGAGGGGAGAAAAAAACAATAATAATATACTGCATGTCACAATAGACATGTGATTATGTCTATTGTGACAGTGGAGCAGTTGGTAGCACTGTTGCCTTGCAGCAAGAAGGTCCTGGGTTCGATTCCCGGCCTGGGGTCTTTCTGCATGGAGTTAGCATGTTCCCCCTGTGCATGGTGGGTTCTTCCTCCCACAGTCCAAAAGCATGACTGTCAGGTTAATTGGTCTCTCTAAATTCTCCCTAGGTGTGAGTGTGGTTGTTTGTCCTGTGTGTCTCTGTGTTGCCCTGGCGATGGACTGGTGACCTGACCAGGTGACCCCGCCTCTCACCTGTTGACAGCTGGAGACCAGCACCCCAATGACTCCAATGGGATAAGGCAGGAAGAACATGGACGGATGTGATCAGAATCAATAGATAATATTTAGTGAACTCTGATCCAGAACCGCACAGCATTCTGGGTGATGTAGGCAGAGGAAAGAACTGCTCAACCTCTCAGCCAAGCCAGGTTGGTGGAATCAGCCAACTAACTCACTCTTTGGTTACCAAGGAACAGCCTGGTTTGTGGTTACCTAGCAACAGCCTGCTGAGTAACTTGCAGCAGCAGTTTCATGTTTCATAACTCCCTCAATAAAAACGTCTCACCTCGTCTATGAAGGATCTGACCAACGTGTCGGTATGCAAGACATCCTGGAAGATGTTCCTGGGAAATGAAGGACGAACATCTCATTGGTTACCTATCAAATAAACACCCGGGGGCGGGGCTTACAGATTGGGGTGGGATTTAAGAGTTTGGGGTGGGGCTTAGGGAGAGCTTACAGGTCCGGGGTGAAGGTTTCGTCTGTGTGGATCACGGTTTCCGGCGGGATGTCGTCCTCGCTGTCGGTCTTCCACAGCGTGTTGAGCTCAGAGCGCATGTAGCGCCGCTGGTTGAAGGTGTGTTCGTGGCACGGCGGCATCTGCTTCACGGTGTTGATGTCCACGTCGATGTGCGTGGTCGGGTACGGCGCGTACAGCACCTGGCGGAACGGCAGCACGAAGCTGCCGGTGGAATCCTGGAAGCAGACAGCGGCAGCGTCAGACAGCGGGTCAAAGCGGGCCTGCAGAACCACGCGGCGCCGGCAGATACCTTCAGGAGTCCCTGGACGAACAGACCCGTGTCGTACTTGAAGGAGGAGCTGGCCCGGCAGAGGCGGGAACACTTCCTCTCAGCTGGAGTCAGGAACAGGCAGAGCGTCCGGACGATCTGGTGACACATGAGCAGAACCTCAGAAAACTGGAGGAATATCCACTCAGAGGTTTTTAAGTCTCCAGGTCCATCCAGAACCAGTTGGGTCCAGTTTGGCTCGGCTGCTAGGATATGTGGTAGCATCAGCAGAACAGCGTTCCACACCGTTAGCAGAAGCTAACACTGCAGTGCATGGTGCTATAGCATTTCACAAAAGCTAATGCCATAGCGCTATGCTAACATGGTATTTAGTAAAGGCTAGTGCTATTCTAAAATGGTGTTTAGCAGAAGCTAACAGTAAGGTACCACACTATTTAAATTAGATGTGCTGTTAGCGCATTAGCAGGTTAGCAGGGGTGAGCCCGGTGATGCGTTTACACGCGGTTGGTTCCAGTAAACTCACCTTGTTTACTTTCTCTGGGTTGCTTCCGACCACGATGGAGCAGCCGCACGTCTGCAGATGGGAGCTGATGGCTCTGGAAGACAGATGCTTGGAAATTAGAGCCAGTTAGTATCCAAGTAGCTCTGCTAATCAAATGAGCCATTCTACAGTGCTAACTGCAGTCAGTGAGTCTGGGGATCTGGATGTGTGGAGCAGATGAACAAGTCATCTCAGGCTGGTTTTCTATGGTCACATATTTGGTCTTGTCCTGCTGTTAATCCCAGTCTGGAGCTAAAAGACACTTTGAAATGACTTTTTAAATCATCACAGAAGGCCAAGCCCACAAATCCTCTCAGCTGTGCCCATTTAAGGCTCTAAAGCTGGGCTCCTGCTCACTGGCGGGCGATTCCTCCGTCTCGGTTTCTCTGGGGAGAAGCTGAGCTGGGAGAGCGCCATCACTCATCATCAGGTGGCTGACAGGTGTTAAACGACCATTGTTTGTCATCTGTCTCCATTAGGCTTACTTGTGGAGGAAGCCCTCATGGCAGCTGTCCCCGATGTCGTCATCATTTAGCACGGTGTCTCTGATCTGCTCCACAGGAAACAAACCGTCCAGATCAGAGAAAACCTGATTTAAATGCTAGAAAATAAAACCAAGCACCAGATCTCAGCTTACGTCTATTTCTTCAGGCACGCAGTGAGACTTCATGGAGGCCAGCAGCTCCATGATGGGGGCGATCTCCAGGCTCAGCACTGAGATGATGTTGTAGCCCTGAAAGTTACAGGGAGCAAGAAACCATGAGCTTCACACAGCAACCCGGTTCTGATCAGGTTCTGACCAGGTTTATGGACAATGGAGAAAAACTTAACATCGACTCAGAGACGAAAAACACGGTACTGAGCGGAAGCTAACGCAAAGCAACACAGTGTTTACTGCCAGCTAATGCTAAAGCGCTAAAGCAACACAGTGTTTACAGACAGCTAACGCTAAAGCGCTAAAGCAACACAGTGTTTACAGACAGCTAACGCTAAAGCGCTAAAGCAACACAGTGTTCACAGACAGCTAACGCTAAAGCGCTAAAGCAACACAGTGTTCACAGACAGCTAACGCTAAAGCACTAAAGCAACACAGTGTTCACAGACAGCTAACGCTAAAGCACTAAAGCAACACAGTGTTCACAGACAGCTAACGCTAAAGCGCTAAAGCAACACAGTGTTTACAGACAGCTAATGCTAAAGCGCTAAAGCAACACAGTGTTTACAGACAGCTAATGCTAAAGCGCTAAAGCAACACAGTGTTTACTGCCAGCTAATGCTAAAGCGCTAAAGTAACACAGTGTTTACAGACAGCTAACGCTAAAGCAGTAAAGCAACACAGTGTTTACAGACAGCTAACGCGCTAAAGCAACACAGTGTTTACAGACAGCTAATGCTAAAGCGCTAAAGCAACACAGTGTTTACAGACAACTAATGCTAAAGCAACACGGTGTTTACAGACAGCTAACGCTAAAGCGCTAAAGCAACACAGTGTTTACAGACAGCTAATGCTAAAGCGCTAAAGCAACACAGTGTTTACAGACAGCTAACGCTAAAGCACTAAAGCAACACAGTGTTTACTGCCAGCTAATGCTAAAGCGCTAAAGCAACACAGTGTTTACAGACAGCTAACGCTAAAGCACTAAAGCAACACAGTGTTTACAGACAGCTAACGCTAAAGCACTAAAGCAACACAGTGTTCACAGACAGCTAATGCTAAAGCGCTAAAGCAACACAGTGTTTACAGACAGCTAATGCTAAAGCGCTAAAGCAACACAGTGTTTACAGACAACTAATGCTAAAGCGCTAGAGTAACACAGTGTTTACAGACAGCTAATGCTAAAGCGCTAAAGCAACACAGTGTTTACAGACAGCTAACGCTAAAGCTAAAGCGCTAATGCAACACAGTGTTTACAGACAACTAATGCTAAAGCGCTAAAGCAACACAGTGTTTACAGACAGCTAACGCTAAAGCTAAAGCGCTAATGCAACACAGTGTTTACAGACAACTAACGCTAAAGTTCTCCCCAAACCTTCTGCATCCAGATGCGTCCTTTGCGGATGCCGTGTGTGAGCCGCTCCACGCAGGCGGCGTGCAGCGGCAGGTAGAAGGCCAGCTCGGTCTGCGGCAGGATGACGGACAGGGCGCACGTGTTCTTGTCGCCCTTCAGCTCGCCGTCGAAGATCAGAGACACGATGATGACACCTTTCTCTGCCAAGACGAAGAACTTGACGTCCACGGCGCCGCACTCGGCGTTGCGCAGGATCTCTCCGTTCAGCGTGTGGTTGGCCAGGAAGGTGACCTCGCCGTCGCTCAGCGACATCGGCTGCTCGCCGCGCGGCGACCACATGTGGCGCACGCGAGGCCCCAGGATGTTGTCCCAGTAGGCGAAGGTGGCGGCCAGCAGGGGGCACTCTCCCTCCACCGCTACCTCTGTCTTTGCTACGGCCGGGGACTGGGGGGGACAGCCGGAGGACATTTGACCGGAGACGTCTCCCTCTAATTTAGCTACAGCCTTAACAGAAAATGAAGATTATAAAATCAGTTGGACTCAGAAGACATGTCCACATGACCAAACGTCTCCGTCCTCTGGGACAGGTGTCAGAGTTCAGACTTCAACATGGATGGACATAAAGATGGACAAACTGATGTGTACTCATGTATCAGATCTGTCCATATTTGTCCCAACCAGTAAAATCTTTGCCTCCAGACGGAAGTCCTGCAGAAGGAGGAGACGCTCAGAATGTTGGACAGACGATGTGGGAGGAGTCAAGGAGGCGGAGCTTCATGGAGGTGTTGGTGACGTCAGAGGAAGGTCTGGGATGGGGACAGAAATGAAAGCAGCAGGGGGGGAAGTGAAAGTGAGCAGAGAGAACTCCCTGCAGTCAGCTGAGCCGGAACCAGAGACCATAAAGAAAAGCAGAACTTCCCGGTTCTGCTGCTGATTCAGCAGACGGAGTCTTTTCTACACAGTTCGGTTCCTGTGCTGACATAATCTGCATCATCCCGACAGATTAAAATCACAGATTATAGATGGAAACTATGAGTCCGCTGAGGCGGAACATTTTGGATTTAATCCTTTAAATTAGCTTTAATTTAAATGGATCCTAAACACGTGACCTGCGTACTGATGAGCGTAAAAACGGTCAAAATGAGAGTTAAAGCAACAAGCCAACAGGAAGCGGATCACATGGTTCTGACTCACCTTTCCTGTCCTTTCCGAACCGAACCGCCGAACTGCAGCTGGGTCCTGCCCCTCCTGATAACCTCCAGTTTAACGGTGGCTAGCTGCCTGCTGGTTTGTTGTGCTGTTTTCACTTTTCCTCGTACGTCACATGACGTCAGCGTCCAGGCGGCGCAGCGGCCTCTGCTGGTCGAGGCAACGCGGTGCACCGGGAATCATGATGATGTCACTTTTAGAATCAGTTCCCGGACCATAAATAACTAAAAATCTAAATAAATGGGTTTAACTGCCACAGAACTGGACGGGTTCGCCTTTAGGTTTCATCTCCTGATGGTGCAGTTCAGTTTAAAAGCATGTATGCTGTTAGTGACGGTACGTCAGGTTTACCGACGCACCAGAAACATGAACAAAAGGTTCCAACAGGTTTATCTGTGCTACCCGTAAATCCGTCCTTCTGGGAAGCAGCGGGGTGAACTGACCTGTTTACACAGCCTTTCAGTGTCGGCTTCATGTTTTCTCCAGTTCGGATAAAAGCTGCTCTATAACAGCAGGCAGGAGGAAACAAACGTTGATCATGTGACAAGTGGGTGGTGTTAAGGAAAAATGATTATTTTAGTACTTAATACAGTTAATCTTACGCAGGTGTAAAAAGGGTATGTTTGATACTCTTGTTTTGAACCGGACAGACAGGGGTCAGAATGCAGATCACTAAATGGGGCCTCTTGCTGCCCGGCCAGAACACAGAGCCATAAATTAGCAGTCCTGCAGGCAGTTGGGGGGAGACCTGCCGGAGGCCAGCATCTGCGATGGTGTAAAACTAATGCAAAATAGAAGATTGAAACCCCTAACAGTTAATTTCTAAGTATTAATACCATGTCTCCTCCTTGGGCTGCCACCTTATCGTGGTGGAGGGGTTTGAGGGCCCCAATGATCCCAGGAGCTATGCTGTCTGGGGCTTCATGCCCCTGGTAGGGTCACCCAAGGCAGACAGGTCCTAGGCGAGGGACCAGACAAAGCACAGCCCGAAGACCCCAATGACGAAGGAAAACCTTGGACTTGGTGTTCCCTCGCCCGGACGCGGGTCACCGGGGCCCCACTCTGGAGCCAGGCCTGGAGGGGGGGCACGATGGCGAACGTCTGGTGGCCGGGCTTTTACCCATGGAGCCCGGCCGGGCTCAGCCCGAAGAGGAAACATGGGCCCCCCCTCCCATGGGCCCACCACCCGTGGGAGGGGCCAAAGGGGTCGGGTGCACTGTGTGATGGGTGGCGGCCAAGGGAGGGGACCCTGGCGGTCCGATCCTCGGCTGCAGAAACTGGCTCTTGGGACGTGGAATGTCACCTCTCTGGTGGGGAAGGAGCCGGAGCTAGTGTGTGAGGTTGAGAGGTTCCGGCTAGAAATAGTCGGTCTCACCTCGACGCATGGCTCTGGTTCTGGAACCAGCCTCCTTGAGAGGGGCTGGATATACTTCCACTCTGGAGTTGCCCAGGGTGAGAGACGTCGGGCAGGAGTGGGCATACTTGTTGCTCCCCATCTCGGCGCCTGTACGTTGGGGTTTACCCCGGTGAACGAGAGGGTAGCATCCCTCCGCCTACGGGTGGGGGGACGGGTTCTGACTGTCGTTTGTGCTTACGGACCGAACGACAGTTCAGATTACCCACCCTTTTTGGAGTCCTTAGAGGGGGTACTGGAGAGTGCTCCTCCTGGGGACTCCCTTGTTCTGCTGGGGGACTTCAACGCTCACGTGGGCGATGACAGTGAGACCTGGAGGGGCGTGGTTGGGAGGAACGGCCCGCCCGACCTGAACTCGAGTGGTGTTCTGTTGCTGGACTTCTGTGCTCGCCATGGATTGTCCATAACGAACACCATGTTCAAGCATATGGGTGTCCATATGTGCACTTGGCACCAGGACACCCTAGGCCACAGTTCGATGATCGACTTTGTCATCGTTTCATCGGATCTGCGGCCGTATGTCTTGGACACTCGGGTGAAGAGAGGTGCGGAGCTGTCCACTGACCACTACCTGGTGGTGAGTTGGCTCCGGTGGTGGGGGAGGAAGCCGGTCAGACCTGGCGGCCCAAACGTGTTGTGAGGGTCTGCTGGGAACGCCTGGCGGAATCCCCTGTGAGACGGAGCTTTAACTCCCATCTCCGACAAAACTTCGAACACGTCCCGGGGGAGGTGGGGGACATGGAGTCTGAGTGGACCGTGTTCCGTGCCTCCATTGTCGAGGCGGCCGATCGGAGCTGTGGCCGCAAGGTTGTCGGTGCCTGTCGCGGCGGCAACCCTCGAACCCGTTGGTGGACACCTTCGGTGAGGGATGCCGTCAGGCTGAAGAAGGAGTCCTATCGGGCCTCCGGAAGCAGCTGATGGGTACCGGCGGGCGAAGCGGCATGCGGCTCGGGCGGTTGCTGAGGCAAAAACTCGGGCGTGGGAGGAGTTTGGAGAGGCCATGGAGAAAGACTTCCGCACGGCTTCGAGGCGATTCTGGTCCACCATCCGGCGTCTCAGGGGGGGAAGCAGCACAGCACCAACACTGTTTATAGTGGGGATGGTGTGCTGCTGACCTCTACTCGGGACGTTGTGGGCCGGTGGGCAGAATACTTCGAAGACCTCCTCAATCCCACCAACATGCCTTCCACTGAGGAAGCGGAGCCTGGGGACTCTGGGTTGGGCTCTCCACTCTCTGGGGACGAGGTCGCCGAGGTGGTTAAAAAGCTCCTCGGTGGCAGGGCTCCGGGGGTGGATGAGATCCGCCCGGAGTTCCTTAAGGCTCTGGATGTTGTAGGGTTGTGTTGGTTGACGCGACTCTGCAATATCGCATGGACATTGGGGGCAGTTCCCCTGGATTGGCAGACTGGGGTGGTGGTCCCCCTGTTCAAAAAGGGGGACCGGAGGGTGTGCTCCAATTATAGAGGGGTCACACTCTTAAGCCTCCCTGGCAAGGTCTATTCGGGGGTCCTGGAGAGGAGGGTCCGTCGGATAGTCGAACCTCGGATTCAGGAAGAGCAGTGAGGTTTTCGTCCTGGTTGTGGAACACTGGACCAGCTCTACACCCTCAGCAGGGTCCTGGAGGGTGCATGGGAGTTCGCCCAACCAGTCTACATGTGTTTTGTGGACTTGGAGAAGGTGTTCGACCGTGTCCCTCGGGGAGCCCTGTGGGGGGTTCTCCGGGAGTATGGGGTACCGGGCCCTTTGATACGGGCTGTCAGGTCCCTGTATGACCGGTGTCAGAGTCTGGTCCGCATTGCCGGCAGTAAGTCGGGCTCGTTTCCGGTGAGAGTTGGACTCCGCCAGGGCTGCCCTTTGTCACCGATTCTGTTCATTACTTTCATGGACAGAATTTCTAGGCGCAGCCAAGGTGTTGAGGGCATCCAATTTGGTGGCCTTAGGATCTCATCTCTGCTTTTTGCAGACGATGTGGTCCTACTGGCCTCATCAGGTCGTGATCTGCAGCTCTCGCTGGAGCGGTTCGCAGCCGAGTGTGAAGCGGCCGGGATGGGGATCAGTGCCTCCAAATCCGAGGCCATGGTCTTGAGCCGGAAAAGGGTAGAGTGCCTTCTCCGGGTCAGGGGGGGTGTCCTGCCCCAAGTGGAGGAGTTTAAGTATCTCGGGATCTTGTTCACGAATGGGGGAAGAAGGGAGCGGGAGATCGACAGGCGGATTGGCGCAGCGTCTGCCGTCAAGCGGGCGCTGTACCGGTCCGTCGTGGTGAAGAAAGAGCTGAGCCAAAAAACGAAGCTCTCGATTTACCGGTCGATCTACGTTCCCACCCTCATCTATGGTCATGAGCTTTGGGTCATGACCGAAAGAACGAGATCGCGGATACAAGCGGCCGAAATGGGTTTTCTCCGTAGGGTGGCTGGGCTCTCCCTTAGAGATAGGGTGAGAAGCTCAGTCATCCGGGAGGGACTCAGAGTAGAGCCGCTGCTCCTTCACATCGAGAGGAACCAGTTGAGGTGGCTCGGGCATCTGGTCAGGATGCCTCCTGGACGCCTCCCTGGTGAGGTGTTCCGGGCACGTCCCACCGGGAGGAGGCCCCGGGGAAGACCCAGGACACGCTGGAGGGACTATGTCTCTCGGCTTGCCTGGGAACGCCTCGGGATTCCCCCGGAAGAGCTGGAAGAAGTGGCCGGGGAGAGGGAAGTCTGGGCCTCCCTTCTGAAGCTGCTACCCCCGCGACCCGACCTCGGATAAGCGGAAGAAGATGGATGGATGGATGGATGGATAATACCATGTTTTTACTGAAGATTGTATTATCTCATTTTAAAACTACTAAATGATGAATGTATTTGAAAACTGTATTATCTGTGACCATATTAGAAACAAATGGAAATTGTTTGAATGAAAATGTTTTGTTTACTATTAGAAAATGGTTCAGGAATTATACTTTATTTTGTCCTGTGGATTTTATGTATTATTTTGGCAGAACTCAATCTTTTGGGGGGGGGGCTGACTGTGGAAAAGCAAAAACTGGGGTTTGCAAAGATAACATTTCTTGAAAATTACCAGATGCAAGTCTCTTTGAGAACGTTAGGAGAGATAATGGAAGAGACGTCAGATTCCGAGGGTGTCTGCGAAATCTTATCTTAGGACTTTCGGCGCCGGGGACATTCGTACCTGGCACGGTCCAAGATTAAGTGGTCCGCCCTTGTCTCTCGACAGAAACCAGACGCCTTTGGAACTTCGCTGTAAATTAGGAGACTTCTCAAGTTTCTCTGAGTCCCTACGGGAGTTTCTAATTGGTCGAAGAACGGAACGCCTTGATTGAATATATTATATAGAAGAAACACCCACTCAGTATAAAAATTCATGTCAGCGCTAAAAATTCAGAAAGCTACCACTGTTTTGCTTTTTGGCATAAGCTCTCTCCAAAGACACGTCTTTGCCGTTTTTCTTTGTGTTTCGTTTTCTATTTTTCCTGTTACAGGGTATGAATATATATCTCTGTACCTCTGCAGCTTTGTTAATTGATTCATGCGTTGCTTTGTATGGGATTAAACTCTGTGATCTGTGAAGTCAACGCGCAGTGTCGTGGTTTCACTTTCTCCAGCCGCAGCATCGCCCGCTAAGGATCCCGGGACTTTAAGGGAGAAAGAGCCATTAAATTAATCTTCCTTAATAGTGGAGACTGCTGTCCTCTCACCTGTCTACCCGCCGCTTCCTGTCTACCCGCCGTTTCCTGTCTACCCGCCGTTTCCTGTCTACCCGCCGCTTCCTGTCTACCCGCCGCTTCCTGTCTACCCGCCGTTTCCTGTCTACCCGCCGCTTCCTGTCTACCTGCCGCTGGCTTTAGGCTCATCAGTGATTGTGAGTCTGGATTTCTCAGATTATGTAACACGATGACACCTATTAGGGTTAAGGGTTAGGGGTTAAAGGCTAAGGGTTAGGGTAACTCTCGGCCCGGCTGCTCACCTGGTTCTGCTCCAGTTGTTGCGGTAATCTCACCTGGTGTCTGAGCCCAGGTTGTCTGTCCTCATCAGCTCATCTTCTTCCTTCAGTAGCAGGATCTCACCAGAACCCAGAAACGGGTCGGCTGCTGCGTTCGGGTCGTCAGTCCTCCGGGTCCGGTCCTTCCCTCCTGGTGCACAGCGCTTCTCCCAGCAGGACGGTTAGATCAGCCACAGCAGATCGATCAGCAGATGATCGATCCTCTGGTTTACCCAGCGGCCGTTATTATTGACCCAACCTGAGTTTGGACCAACAGGTAACAGCAGGACGAGTTCTGGAAGTCTCGGTTAAAACTCAAGACATTTCCTGATTCAGCCACGAAGATGTTGGAAGATGGAAATGTTTCTGATAATGTCAGATCAAACCCAGACAGGATGAGGTTCTGGAAGAAAAACGTGACCAGTGACTGTCAGGAAACAGAAACGGGTCGGTCAGTACCGACCCGCAGAATGCTCTCTCACATCCTGCTGATTTATTCTGCACTTTCAGGCCGTCTGACAGAAACTGATGAACGTCGTTGTTCTTATTAGCTTCCGATACCTTCACAGGGAGAGCAAACAGGTAAAAGGTTTGTGAGGATTTTACACACTGTGACGTTTTTGTGATATTTCATAAGCAGAATCTGAGTCTGTGACCACAGGCTCCCCTCCAGTCAGAGCAAAATCACATTCAGCTCACATAACAACATCCACACCACATTTCCTCTCATATCTCCTGATTCCTGCTCCATCCCCTGCAGCCGCCTGCAGCCCCAGACCAACCGAGAGCTTCATCGCCACTCCGCAGCCCAACCAGCCAGGCGATAAATGGGCCGACGCCAAAACAAAACCAGACCAACTTTCCAAGGTCAGTGGGCATCGCAGCGTTCAGCCTCCGGCCGCGCTGCTGATGTGGTTTCACTCTAAGAGCCGCTGTCCTTCACTGCAAACAGCACTTTATGTTTTCACAGCCAGACTCTTCTCACTCCCCGTTTGGACACAAATCTGAGGCTTTCCTCTCCAACCCACTGCTATAAATACCGTACACACTCTGCTCTGAAGAAAACTCTCTGAGGTCAGGCAGACTGAAGGATTTCTTCTTCAGTGTTCAGAGTTTCTCCACTTCCTTACTCCTTTCCGTCTCTTCAGACAAGTAATCACGCTGTAAGCTAAAACACGGCATGCTTCGTGCTGCTGCCCTTCATGGTGCTCCCACAACGTTTTGGTGTCAGTCTGGAGTTTGATCCCTTCTTAGATTCATAAGAAATCTTTCAGAGGAACCTGGAAGTGATTTTCTGGCAGCAGTGTAATGTTTGATGAGCAGGTCAATGCTATAATCTAAGCTAGCTCTCCACCAGCCCAGTCCAGTCCACTTCATCCCGACTCCAACCCACCTGTCTAGTCAAAGTCCGGTTCAGTTGGTGAGGTGTGAACGCTAACCGACCTCTGACCTCTGGTCCTAAAGACCTCGGTCTGGGTTTGGTTTGAATGCGAATGGTAAGCCGACCGGTTAACTGCTGTTAGCAATTCAAGCTAACTATAAAGTTTTCACTGAATTTCCAATCCAACATGGCCGCTTCATGTTCAGGTCAGTTCAGTTACTTTAACTATGGAAGATTTTAGAACTGGAGTAAAACTCAGCAGGTTATTGCTGGTTTTGGAGAAACCTGCGACTTTCCCTCTTCAGATTCTGACGTTTACACATTTTTCTGTTCATCTTTTTAAATTTAAACTTGATGACAAATAATCTCAATTTATTTGATCTCCCTGACCCCTGACCTTTTCGTAGTTTAGCTCACTTTATCGAGCTTAAATTAGCTAATTTTATCTTTGTTCAGTTTAGCTTAGCTCATTTATTAGCATATGGCTTAGCCTTAATGCCTGAATGTTTTTTTATCTGAGTTTATCTGAAATTAACTCATTTTATCTTTGCTTAATCCTTAGTTTAGCATAGCTTAGCTTTCCAAGGTTTATCATATTCCAGATTATCTTAGTTTAGCTGAAATTAGCCCAGATTATAATATTTTAGCTTATATATGCTATATATATAGCATATCGTAGGTTAGCCTTCTGAGGTTTGTTGTATTTCAGTTTAATTTATCTCTCCTTAACTTGGCTTAGCTTGGCTAACACTTTAGCATATTTAAGCTTAGCATTGCTAGGTATATTGTATTTACCATAGCTTTTTTTTTGCTTAATTTAGCTTAGCTTATACCTTAATGTATCATCGTTTAGTTTTCCAAAGTTTATTGTGTTTCAGTTTAACTTAAATTAGCTCATATTATCGTCACTTGGATTACCATCATAAACTCATGGTGTCTCAGTGTAGGTGAACTAATTTTATTTTGCAGTTTATATTTATTTTATAGCATAGCTCAGCTGATCAGGAGAAATGTTGTAATATCTTCATGTTTTCATTGTTTACAGCTTTATTTCCATTTAATCCGGAGTAAAGATCCAGAAAGGAGAAACACCTCCTGACTGGATTTATTTTCTCTGCCTGCCAAACTCTTCCTCAGTCATTTTCAGCCTCATCATTTATTTCATAAAGTGACAGAAGCTCCCAGTCGCTGCCACACGGCGGTTATTTTAAACTGCTGTGTTTCTATTTCCATTTGATCCATGATCCGTCTAACGCTGCGTGCGTCTTCACCTCTGGAAACGAGTGGGAGGCGATTCTGCCTCTGAGGCTGTTTCACCTTTCAGCCCAATTTATGGAGAGAAGAACGGAAACGTTAAAATGGCAGCAAAGATTCACATCATGAAACGTTTCACAGCTTTCAGCAGCTGATCAGGAACGGACTCCACAGACATGATAACGATGAACACTGAACGCTGACTAACATCAGACTTTGTTAAAATACATTTACTATAATATAAATGCTGTATCTTCATTTCTCAGGATTTAACAGAAACTTTTTAGGTTTTTAGAGAGAAAATTTACTGATTTGTTTTGATCAGATTTTTTTTACCATCATGACTTTGGATATTATTTATAAACTCTGAAGCTTCGGGGCTTTTGGGTAAACATGGATCGTTTTAGACCTGATGTTTCTGCTGTAAACCAGCACCAGGGTTCAGACACGGCGGTGGCAGTGTGATGGTCTGGGTTGCATTCCTGCATCAGAACCAGGATGACTTGTTGTCAGAACCACAAATCCAGAAGATTCTGGAGGAAACCGTCAGTTTGTGGCTCAAATGCTGCAGATTGTGACCCGATGGAACCGAATCTAAGCGTGTATATTTGTTGAATGTACACAAGGACCTGGTTTGGCAAATGGATCATCAAACATTTCCTCCCTATAAGAGGCTTCCTGTGCAGGAGGAATCGGACACGGAGCCCGAGGGCCCGATGGGGGATGACGAAACATCCTACATTTATTCTGGAGATGCTGGCTTGCACAAAAAGTATGGACTTTAACGTTGCCTTGGTTATATGAAGATTTATCTTATGAAATGATTGTTAATGGATTAATGAAAGATGACTGGGAGAAAAATGACTTTCTCTGGCGGATAGTTAATTGCATAAAAGATGCTATTTGGAGAGCAAGAAACATTTTAACATTTAAAAACATGAAGTTGTTGAAACAACGGTAAGAAAAAGTTGGCAATTTAGTTATAGATTATATTTTGAAGAACCCATTAGGTATAAAAATAAAGATAAAATACTAATATGGAAAATCCACAGTCATCTTTCAAATAATTGAAAATGATTGATGTGTTGACATAAGGAAAAATATATTTTTCTTTTGCCTTCTTGTGTATTTTGTAACATGAGAAAATTTTTTACTTTTGTTACAAAAATTGTTTGTCTTTGGATTTATTTGTAAAGACTGAATAAAAACTGAAAAAGTGAAAGTGGACTTTCTGCAGGAATGAGAAAACAATAACTTCAAAATGTCTGTGCAGTGAAAACCTGAAACCAACAGGCTTTATTAAACCAGTGTCAAATATTCAGGTCTTAATAAACCGTTTAAAGACGATCCATCGGGTTGCAAACGCCTCATGAATTATTAATGCAGCTAATTGGGGATTTTAAGTAGAAAGAGCCAATTGGCAGGCTGAGCGTTTCTGCTGAGAGGTTACAGAGTCAGAGCTCGTCTGCATTAGCATCACGGCTCCTGCAGAGCAGCAGGCGGCAGAGAGATGGAGTGGCTGCAGCAGCCCAGAAAATCCAGAGCTGCAGCAGCAGCCTGCAGCAGCAGCAGCAGCCTGCTTCATGCTTCTAAAACACCAAAACTCACAAAGCGGCTTTATTTCCACTTCAAATATGACCAACTTCTCTTACAGGTAACTTTTCAGCATAGTATAGGAGTTGGTTTTCAGTCAATAATTCATTAATGTTTGATAAAAATGAATATTTTCATCAAACATTAATATTACATTATGTATGTTTCCAAAGAAGCAAACATTTCTAAAAGTTTCACCATTATTAAGGAAGGAAAGTTATTTGGTTAGCTTAAGTTTTGGAAACAGCATGGCTCTGCTTTCCCTCCTGTTCGCCGGGTCTCGAGCAGATGTCGTCACGGCCGGCAAGAAACGGCGAAGCTCAATGACGTCACAGAAATGCAGAGTTTAATTCAATAGAAAACACTGTATGAATTTAACAAGAAAACTTCAGAGTACACAGAAGTACATTCTTTACCTGAGACAAAAGAATTAAAAGAAAAAGAACAAAGGCGCCTTTGGAGACAGCTGATGCTTAAAAGCAAAACAGGGCAGTTGTCTGAATTCTTATTACTGAGCATTCCCTTTTCTAGTGAAGGCGTTTCTCTTTGTTAATATATGCAAATAGGGCGTACCTCTGTTTTGACCAACCGAGAGCTACCTTGGAAAAAACTTAGACCTTCCCCTGAGTTTTAATGACAAATATCAAGAGTCATTTTAGTTATTAAAATTATAAGTTATTTTCACAAAACCTATCTTGCTCCTCTGCAGTCAGCTTCTCCAAAGATTTGAATCTTTACCTTATCACAAACAATAATGAGATAGAAGTCTTTTTTTCAACCTGTAAAACATAACATTCAAACCATTCCCTTTTGGTTTCCGATATTGTCATAGTTAGTACATTTTCAAATACATTCCATTTAACTAGATTAGTACTTGTAACTTGGGTAATATATTTTAATCTAACACACTATTGCTATTAATATTAAGAAGGTGTATCAGAAATTAAACCTCAGTGTTTCCAAGATTCCTAAGTTGTGATCAACTCCAGATGCAACTCTGAGCTCCTGAGAAACCCCCGACCTCTGACCTGCGAGCCGGGGAAGATATTCTTTATGGCCTCCTAATTTAAAACCTTTCAAGAGCTTTGTGTTTTATGGCTGATCTAAGTTACAGCCTTGCCAGAAAAATGTTTATCTGTGAACTCCTGCTTGCATCTGCTTTTGTCCAAAGGAATGTTGGTCTACTTAAACACACATGGCATTAGCTTAACTATATTAAACCATCAAAAATAGCCATGATTCCTTAACACCATGCAGCAGTTGAACTGTGTAATATCAGCTGATTTAGTTCTATAAACAGGCTGATAGCATTAGCGATAGCAATAAACTGAACTATGAAAAGACTCAGTTCAGTTCGGATCAAAACATTCCTTCACCAAACGGAAACAAAATGAAGGTCAGACTTTAGCCTTTGGAAGATTTCTCTTTAGGCTAAAGACCACGAGCTGTTGGTCCTGCTAGCGCTAGGCTAGCACGTTAGCTTTGGTTGTATTTACCCAGAATGCCCTGCGCTGTACTCCACTTCCTGCTTTTGGAGCGTCTCCGGTCCCCTTGGCGTTCACATTCAAACCAAACCCAGACTGAGGTTTGGAGGACCAGAGGTCAGAGGTCAGATAGCATTCACGCCTCATCAACAGAACCAGAGTTTATAGGCAAATGGACTGGAGTCGGATTAAAGCGGATTAACCAGGACCGATGTAAACGCTGCCGCCTGCTGTTGGCCCTCATCGGTTTTTAAACTCGTCTGTAATTGTTCTTGGTTTCTATGGCGTCACGATTTTAATTTATTTCAGTTCCTGCCCTCGGTTGACTCCATCTTGTTGTTTTGGACATGAAGTTGAGCGTGACTTCCTGCGGCGCCTGAACACATCTGAACAGGAATCAGTGCATTAATATTAATCTGAGGGCAGCGGTGAATGTGCAGCATGTGGTTCTGAGTTCCTCTGCGTTACGTAACGGCGCCGATTCTTTCACCTGGACGGATTCACATGGTCAAAGTGGCTCCGCTGAGCTGAGACCGTTCAGCTGCAGCTGATTCTCGTTTCCTCTCATCTCTTTTCTTTCTGGATGTAAATGAAACGTTTTCATTGTTTTTTCAAACTGAAGCACCAAACATGATGCAGAGCAGAACAGTTTTTATTTTACACACAAGTTTAAAAGTTAAAAGCATGAAACTTTAATCAGCTGTTGCATCATGGGATTATCTCAGCTAATTTATCCCAGAGATGCCCCATCGTTCACTCTGTCTAATTAGCTCTGTGACCTCTGACCTCTTCATCCGGTAGAGGCGCTGCCTCCTGCCTCCTCTGCTTGACTCCAGGCTGACCTGCAGCCCGCAGCATCATCCCTCCCAGACCAAGAAGAGCCAGTGGAACAAGGCTGGCGCTGCTCCTGCCAGGCGTTTCTTCACACATTTAAACGATTTGGAAATGAGTCCCAGCTATGGCAAGCTGTTGTACCATACAATTAGCTTCAGCTGACTAAAAATTAGCTTTGACTAGACAACTACATTTACATTATTAAGAAATCTGCATTATGATTAGTAAGAACAAGTTAAAGTAAAAACTACATTTTTACATTTCTGAATGAAGTCCATCCAGACAGCTGCCTGCAGGATTTCAGGTTTTCTGAACAAAATGATCAGAAAATCCCACCAAAAAGAAACATTTTAAAGTGAAGCTGCAGAAACCGCAGATTGATGAAAGACATCTGGAAGCTAAAACAGCTGCAGTCGATGCATCGACATGCTGGAAAGTTTCAAAAATCGCTTTTCATTTTGCTCACTTTTCATTTCTTCATTGAAATTTGAAAATGTGACGTAAATTCTGATTATTCTCTCTATTAAGTTAAACTATTGCTGTTAATCTGTGACTAGACTTAAGAAATAGCCTCAGGTCACAGACTGCAGTCCGACCATCCAGATGCATTTTTAAAGTTCAGGAAAACTTTTAGTTTAAATCCAACCTGGCTGTTTATCAGACACTGAAAAACTGAGCTGTTGTGTTTAGATTTTTTTGTACTATTTATTTCTTTATCTTTGTATATTATGTATATACACATAACCTGCATCTTAACTCGAGTCGAGCAAATCTCAATCTCATTGTAATCTGTTGATGACAATGACAAATAAATCTCATCTTATCTTAGATGCTAAAACCAGCCAGAGGTTTGTTCCTGACAGCGACTCGATGTGAGAGAAACTGGAGCCGACTCCGAATCCGCCGATGGTTCTTAGTACATTTCATGCAACTGAGTGACTGATTCATTCAGACTCACCGGTCTGCAGACCTGTGGTGAGGCGGTCTGCTGACACAACGCTGCGTTTTCTCCTGCAGACACACCAAGACGTTTCCCTGTCAACAGACCTGCTTCAACTCAGCCTGCCACTGCCATTCAGCTGGCTTCAACTTTAATGTGTCTACACTCAGAAAGAGGAAAGAAGCAGCAGTTTAGAGGTCAGAGGTCACCGTGGGGTGGTCTACATTCAGCATCACTAGCTGGTGTCTGCAGGGAAAATCAGTTATTATTAAATCCTTAATAAATAATAACAGTAATTCCAGACTTTGGGGTTGAATTTATTTCCTTTTGAAAATATACCCATAAATTTGTCATATGAAAACAATTATACAACCTGGAACATTTTATCACAACAGGATCACACAAATACCCCTCCACCCCCCACTTTGCCCCTCCTGCCCCCCCTTTACAAATAGTTGCCCTTCAGGGTTAATTATTTATTTTCCCCATCGTAAACATTTAAAACATCGTCAACAAAAATCAGAACAAACTAAAGGAGAACGAGAAACTACAACATTCAAAACGGCCATTTATGAAAGACCCAGACCTCCTTACTGCCCCCAGACCTCCTTACTGCCCCCCAGACCTCCTTACTGCCCCCCAGACCTCCTTACTGCCCCCCAGACCTCCTTACTGCCCCCCAGACCTCCTTACTGCCCCCAGACCTCCTTACTGCCCCCTGGCCAAGGTTAAACGGTCTGATCAACCTGCAGAGGGTCCAGTTGCCCAGCGGCCATAAATCTTTGCCACCGACTCTTTTTGTCTGCCTTTGATTTATTATGATATAAAATTCGACACGACTTTCTGTTTCTCTGTTTCTGTGCAGTGGAGCAGCAGACCCGTTTTCCTGAAACGCCTTTCAAGTCTAGAAAACCAGAAGTTTTTCTACAAGGGGCTGATCTATGTTACAGTTTCTGCAGCATTTGGTCAGTAGATTCATTTGCGCGTTTGCATACAAACACCTGCTTCTGGTAGAAAAACCCAGAAAGAAAGAAAAACACTTTGGACCTCAACGCTTAGTTGCTCCACCTCACGAGAAAGGCAATGCGTGCACATGCACAAAGAAACACACACACACACACACACGCCCCCACACACACGTCTTTCAGGCTGCAGCTGAGATGGGACGGTTCGGTCGTGACGCTGCAGTCTGTCCCTCCTTCACCTTGATGCCACGTTGTTACTCATCGCGTCACTGAGTCACTCGCAGCACGATGTCAGTCCCATATTGATATGTCGGTTATAGATTTATATTGAGTGTACATTATGAACATCATATATCACAAGTCCACTGATCACTAGACCACCGTCAGACCCACAGCCACTAAACAGTACATCACTTTCGTTTGTCACAAATCCACTTTGTCATTAAAAAAACAAACAGACATTTTGTTTTCTGGCTGAAGCCGTAGCGTCCGTCAGATCATCTTCATGTTGACGCGCCGCGGGCCGCTGGTCTCTGCCACGTCCGCGCCGCCGCCGTTGGACTTCCGGGGGACGTACTCGATGTCGAAGTTGTTCTTGTGTCGCCCTTTGCCCCGGCTCCAGGCGAACAGCAGCAGGAAGCAGAACACCACCACGCCCAGGAAGGACAGGCAGCCCATGGCGGCGGAGATCAGGATGGTCTTCATGTCGATGGGGACCGTCATGTTGTACAGCACCGTGCCGTTGCCCCAGGTGCCATTGGGCTCTGTCAGGTAGCTGGAGCTGCGGTTGCTGTAGTGGAGCCTGTCGCCGGTCCCCAGGCTCTTCACGGCCAGAGAGGCGGACAGGCTGGCGTTGCCCGCCGGGTTGCTGGCGATGCACAGGTACACGCCGCTGTCATGCAGCTCCGCCGCCTTGATCTCCAGGCTGCCGTCCGGTTGGACCTCCACGCGGCCGCTGCTCTTGGCTGTGACGTAGCGTCTGTGCGGCGTGATCCAGAGCACAGAGGGCCGCGGCGCTCCCTCTGCCGTGCAGCTCAGCCGCGCCGGCTGGCCCTCGTCGGCCATCAGCAGCTGCGTGGCGTTGGGGCCGACCCGCGGCTTGGTGCAGGTCATGTACCTCGACACCAGCGGCTCCTTGAGGTCCCGTAGGGATTTGCCCAAAAGGTGCTGCGGTGCGCTGCACTCCGGCTGCAGGTCCAGGATCTGCAGCGAAGCCGGCTTGTGGCTGCTGAGCAACCAGAGCAACCGGCAATCGCACACCAGCGGGTTGCCGCCCAGGCAGAGCCGCTGCAGGGAGTCCGCCGAGGCGAACACGGCCCTCTCCAGAGAGTCCAGCCGGTTCTGGGACACATCCAGCAGCTGGAGGGACTTCAGGCCCGCGAAGGCCAGGGGTTCGATGGAGAGCAGCTGCGACCCCTGGAGGCGGAGCTCCAGCAGCTGCGGCAGAGGCCCCAGCTCCCCCTGCTGGATGTGCTGGATGCGGCAGTAGGACAGGTTGAGGTGCGTGAGGTAGAGCAGGTTGCGCAGCGCCGCTCCAGGAAAGGCAGACAGGTTGGTGTTGGTGATGAACAGGGTGGTCAGGTTGAGGCCGTGCAGCGACAGTGGCGGCAGGCTCTCCAGCAGGGGCCAGGAATCCACCTCCAGGTGGCGCAGGCGAGTCAGCCGCTTGAAGGAGAAAGGCTTGAGGAAGCTGATGCTCAGAAAGCGCATGCGCAGCTCCAGCAGGTTGTGCAAGTGGGCCAAAGCGTCGGTGGGAACCACGGTGAGGTTGGAGCGCTCCAGGGTCAGACTCTGGATGCCCAGCAGTCCCGTGAAGGCGCGCTGGGAGATGAACACCAGCTGGTTGTTGCTGACCTCCAGGAAGGTCAGCCGGTGCAGGTCCTGGAACGCGTGGTCCAGCAGAACAACCAGCCGGTTGTGACTCAGGTCCAGGTGCGTGAGGTTGGTCAGGCCCGCCAGCACGCCCTTCGCCACCAGCATGAGCTGGTTGCTGCGCAGGTTGAGCGAGCGCAGCGCCACGTTGGAGTGGAAGCAGCCGGGCTCGGCTACGCTGATGGTGTTGTCGCTGAGGTCCAGGTCCTCCAGCTGCAGGAACGACGAGAAGTTGTAGAAGTTGATGAGGCGCAGCTTGTTCTTGCTGAGGTCCAGGGCGCGCGTCTCGATGGGGACGCCCTCCGGGATGCTGGCCAGCCGCTTGCGGTGGCAGCTGACCGACTTGGTCTGGGCGGAGCACTCACACCGCGCGGGGCAGCCGGAGGCGGAGCCGGCCAGGACCAGCAGCAGGCCGCCGGCCAGCAGGAGGCGCCGTATGGCTCTCTTACCCACCATCACGGCAAACAGAGCAACATCACCAACAAGCCCTGCAACAAAGCAGAGCAGGAAACCAGTCAGTCAATCAATCAATGACCTTATCAGCCAGGGTTACTGGTGTCACACCAGAACAGCAACAAGGCAGTTCAAACAGCCTTCCTTCTTAAAAATATAAAAATAAAAAGTTATAAAAACATCATACAATCACCAGCTGAGGCATTACGCTTTATCCAGTTCCATCGTGAAAATGATCAATAAACGTGAAATATGTTGATCCATAGCAACAAAAGTCTGCAGATCGTTGTCTGTCCTCCTCTAATAAATTAATAAACTATTTTGCATTTGCAGTCAGAGTTTCTCCCAGAAAACCTGCTACTCCTGTTGCTAGCGTTGCCGAGGCAGGCCACCATGTTTCTGAGCTAAAACATGTCGGAAGTTCCAAAAATATGGAGGTGAACGACATTTCATCACGACTTGGAAACAATAGTGTGTGATGCTAACAGGTGCAGCTGGTGCATTCCCAGTTCAAAGTATTTAGACTGTAAACCTAGCTGGTACTGTTAGTGGTGTATAACACTCCGATTCACAATTAAACAACTCTTTGCCTGGCAGGGATGAAGTAAAGCCTGGTGACCCGCCAGGCTGATAAAACGCTGGAAATGTTTCCATTAAATGAGGAAAATTAAAATCACATCTGAAGAAGCTTAAAGTCATTAAAATCATGTCAGCGATGTAAACATGAAAATATTCATGATGTGAAAACTGTTTCGACTCGTCCCAGCAGAACAACTTTTGATCCAAAACATGTTTTTTCTGCATTTTTTCCACTCAGTGAATTTATTTTTTGTACTTTCAATTTTGGAATTTTACATTTAAAGTAAACTCAGCTACTGTTGTTGTAATCAATGTAAGTGGATGAGTTTCTCTTCAGTCCTGGAAACGTTCTCCAGGTGACAGGAGGCCGACTTTGTAACCGTCTTTATGTGGCTCCGAAGGTTCAGAGTTCAGCTGCATCAAAGTTACTGTAATAACAAAAACATGATGAAATAACTAAAACTGATAGTAAGAAATCATTTTCATTCACTAAAATAAATAAAAACAGTAATTAATGTGGAAAAATGTAACTGGAACAATATCCTGCGTTTATAAAAATAACCAAAACATACTGAAATTATAGATGTAAGATTCGTTTTTATCAGCCTTTCAAACTGATGTGAAATTTATTTTTTCCCCACATAAACCGTGATTTGATGTCGGTAAATTATTTCGCTTCACGTACGTTAGTCTGCAAAATGGCGACAGAAAATCTTTGGATAAAACTCCAGAGTCGATTGGCTGTTGGACAAAAATTAAATACATTTTCCTTCTGTTGGGTTTTCATTACCCAGTCAATGTTCACATAATCACAAAACAATACTCTGACCTTCCTGAATATGAAAAACTGATCAAATCTACACTAAACTGATGCAATATTTAACTAAATAAAACAAGAAAACACTAAAAATGTGTTAATTCAAACTGAATTAGACCAAAATCTTAAAGAAATAAAAGTATAATAATAAAATACCCAAACTCTTCTAACCCTAGTCTGAACACATTCCTCCATTTTCAGCGTCTTTCTCTTTGCCTGCAGAGCAGAAACTGAGGCAGAGAGTGAAGGAGTGAAATGTTTCATGAGATTAAAATGTTCCTCTGCTAGCTGCAGCCAGGCTAAACGCCCTTTGCAGGATAACTCGATGTGTGTGTGTGTGTGAATGTGTGTGTTTGGTTGCAAACCTAAAATAAGCTGCTGCTATTATTAAACCCTGCAGCAGATTTACCAGCAAACCTCTGGGTAAATAAGTCATCCATTGTTTCCATAATTATCACTGGAAACATTTTAAAAATTACATCGGTGTAATTTTCTCCAGTTCTGCTATAAAAAATGCTGTGAAAAAGTATTCAACCCCTTAAAGATTCTTTCCTGTCATATTTACATGTTTTATAGATAAAATAAATCCCAATATGAGACAAAGATAACCTGAGTAAATACAAAAAGCAGTTTTTAATGGTTATTTAAATATTTAGGTGTTTTTAAAAGTAATTAGCAGTCTTTAGGATTGTCTGCTATAGCGCCCCCCACAAGATGGCGCCCTATCGCCCTTATCAGAACCATATCGCTGGATCACGTGATCACCTGACAAGTGACCCAACATGTGGTTGTTCTCCCTACAGTTCAGCTGTTTAAAGATCAATACAGACGTTTCCCAATGGATCACACACTAGATTATTACCGGCTTTTATTTTGAAACTCAACATCCATTCATTTGTTAGTGAATTAGCATATTAGCTAAACAATTAGCGCTGAGGTAGCTAAATATTTGCATACCAGCTAGTTCAGAACTAAATATTACATATATTGCAGCTAAATACTTCACTTGTTAATTATTAGTTTCAAACAAAAATATTTAGATTGCTAAATAAAGTACTTTTTTTTTAGCTAATTAAATATTTTTTACCAACTTTAGTTTAAAAGAAATACTTAGATTGCTAAATAATTAATTTAGCAATATTTTGTATACCTTCAAACAAAAAATATTTAGCTAAATACTTTTTTAAATAAAATTTTTAGTTTGGAGCGGATTTCTTAAAATTTAAATTTGAGCTAAATATTTACATTCTAGATGAATGAACAACGATGGAAATATGACTGAAAAATGAACCCAATTAATAATATTCAAATTACTGCTGTTCATCTTTGCCTATGAAGTTGCAGGATGGAAACGGCCACCAGCTGCTCTCCTTCAGCATGATTCATGATTCAGCAACAGGTCTCCATCCCATAATAAACTCATTTCAACTGATCGGCGCGTCATGACGAGCTGCGCGCGCAGATTAACAGGAGCTTCAGTCCTTAAAGCTGGAAGCTTATTGTCAATTTGCGGCTCTTAAACCAGATGTGAGGAGGAGCCGGGTTCGGGATTCGGGTTCGGTTCGGGAGCCGGAAAACCTCCGAGCAGCCACAGGCTGTTGGGCTGATCAGAACCGCCTCAACAGCCGCAAAATCTGCATTCAGCTGGCGGACATCGGTACCAATTAGAGCCGCGAGGAGAACGGAACCGAACCGGAATCCTGATGGAGGAGAAGCCGAACAGAGAGACAGAGAGACAGAAAGAGAGAGTGAGGAGAGAGGGGGAGAGACAGAGAGAAACACACACACACACACACACACACACACACACACACACACACACACACACACACACACACACACCTTACTTTGATATCAGTGAGTGACAGAGAAAAGATCCCGGATGAGGCAGAAGGAGCAGCGCTCCTCTTCCTCCTCCTATCTCCATCTAATCTCTCCTTCCTCCTGTTGCCACATCATCATCTTCATCATCTTCTTCCTCCTCTCTGCAAGCTGAGTGGTGTGGAGGTTCTGCTGGTTCTGGTTCTGGATGGGTTTATTATCGATCGCAGCGCAGACACATGAGATGCCAGCAACGTAGCCTTTTAACAAAGAGCAGGCCGTTGCCACGGCAACCACAAACCCCGACTCCCGTCCGCTGTGTGCCAATCAAATTAATGAAAAAAAAAAAAAAAACAATCCAGGAGGAGGATCACGTAACGGGTTTGTTTCAGCTCCTCCGAGGAAGCGAATCAGAACAGAACCGGGTCGGTTGGACCCGTTTGTCCGTCTGGTACCGGTCCACCTGGCTTTCCCTCCTGGCTCTGCTCCTCCTCCCGCCTCACCGGATGAATAATTATAATTATATAGGAAAAAATATGGTTAAACTATTTAGTCTATCAACATGGAAATTTTCCTTCAACTCCAAAACGATAAAATAAATAAATCATATTCATAGAATCACAATATCAGCAATTTATGCATAGAGTAAAACTCTTAGCAGGCTACAGGTAAATGTTATCATTTAGTTTGGCTAAGAATAATTATTGCACTGTCAATAAATGATTTCTAATAGATGTTCTTAGTTCCCAGAGTAACGCCTTCATGAGCTCAGAGGCTCAAACTGATGAATAAAGAGGATGGATGCTCTCTGCTGAAATATAAGACTTTGTGGTATTCTGATTTAGTAATGTAATTATATTAGTTGTGTTACCACCCCCACACCACTAGAGGCAGTATCAGGCCCGAAAAGATGCGACTAAGGAGCAGATTTAGAAGTTCACAGGAAACTACAGAATCTGTTAAAAACTGTGAGCTGCGCTGAAGTAAATAAAAGAGAGAAGTTCAAATTCATGCTGAGAGTGAAAATCCTTCCTAAAGATAAAAACATATCACAGATTTCAAAAGAAAATAAAAACGAGAGACTGCGGATAATATAGGAAATAGCGCCCCCCTCACTTCTGGAGTGCAATGGCCCCATTTCCAAATAAGTTAATAAGAGACTGACAGCGGTCCGTCCCGCCCTTCCTGTTTGCTGCAGCCAGGTGGACTTGGACCTGCCAGCAGATTTACCCGGCTCCCTCTGAAATCCTCATTTTAAAGAAAAACCTCCTGATGTGAGCTGAGGCAGTCGGCTCTGCAGAGAGAATCTCATTTCTGGTTGCTGCTAATTAAACGACAACAGCTCATTTTGCAAACTACTGGCAGTGAATATCTTGCAGGATTTACTACTGACCCAAATATTCATGTGACAGTAAGATTCCGGCGATGATGCTAATGACCCTCTTTACTGCCTCCATCATAGTTACAGCTCTGCTGACCTCTCCTCTCACACAAAGTAACATCTGTTTTTGGTTATCCACTTCTGTTAGCAAGTTCATTTATATTAGCTAAATGTTTAGTTTATAAATGATTAATTCCCATTGCTCTCCAATGACAGGCTAAATAAACTACTGCTGCTCATTTCTGACTGTTTAACTCTTCAGAAGTGGTCTTACATGTCAGACGTTGGAAACATTGTTATTTTCACGGCAGCAGCAGATAAGAAGCGTTTTGGTGGATTCTGAGACTGAAGCCGATCTGACGGCTGCTGAGTCACTTCAAAGGATCTGCTGACTCTCCAAAGACGGGAAAACTTGTCCTTGGACTGAAGATCCGTCCCAGGGACGTCGGAGAGCGTAACCTTGAAACTGACGAGGCTTTGATCCGTCTGAACATCAGCGCTTTGCTTGATGCCTCAACCATCCAGTCTGCTGCTGGCTCAGCCGTCACTTTTCCTCTAAAGTTGCTTCGCTGATGACCAGCAGCAACAGAACAGAACAGAACAGAACAGAACAGAATCCCTCAAAAGAAACCAGCAGGAGCAGCTCAGGTCTAACCAGGCTGGTTGCTGTTGCCGGCAACGGTTGCCTCCAAATAAGTCAGACAGAAAAACAATCTGCTTCTGAGAAACCAGAAGATGGTTTGTGTTCAGGAAAATCCCAGAACATTT
This sequence comes from Xiphophorus maculatus, assembly GCF_002775205.1. Classification (NCBI taxonomy): domain Eukaryota; kingdom Metazoa; phylum Chordata; class Actinopteri; order Cyprinodontiformes; family Poeciliidae; genus Xiphophorus; species Xiphophorus maculatus. The sequence goes on from NC_036461.1 coordinate 692,297, forward strand.
TGGTTCTGAAGAATCGGCAGAACCAGAACCAATAATGTTCAGCAGAACATTAACAGAACCTCCATGATCCTCCAGGTCTGACGCTCAGACCCGTTTGACCAAAAACACAAACCAGCAACGCAGCAAAGTTACACATTACCAAACTAGCAGCAGTGGTTTGTCCAGCCTGGTGGAGCAGAAACGGGTCCGTCTGACCCGTTCGCATTCCCTCCATCTTATTCAGACGCTTCCATTTTTACAGAAACTCAATTAACACAAAGGATGAGACGTTTACAGCAACCGAGGAGTTTACAGCAACCGAGACGTTCACAGCAACCGAGGAGTTTACAGCAACCGAGACGTTTACAGCAACCGAGGAGTTTACAGCAACCGAGACGTTCACAGCAACCGAGGAGTTTACAGCAACCGAGACGTTCACAGCAACCGAGGAGTTTAAAGGCAACCAAGGAGTTTACAGCAACCGAGGCGTCTAAAGGCAACCGAGACGTTTAAAGCAACCGAGGCGTTTACAGCAACCGAGGCGTTTACAGCAACCGAGACGTTTACAGCAACCGAGGAGTTTACAGCAACCGAGACGTTCACAGCAACCGAGGAGTTTACAGCAACCGAGACGTTTAAAGCAACCGAGACGTCTAAAGGCAACCGAGACGTTTAAAGCAACCGAGGCGTTTACAGCAACCGAGGCGTTTACAGCAACCGAGACGTTTACAGCAACCGAGGAGTTTACAGCAACCGAGACGTTCACAGCAACCGAGGAGTTTACAGCAACCGAGCCGTTTACAGCAACCGAGGAGTTTACAACAACCGAGACGTTCACAGCAACCGAGGAGTTTACAGCAACCGAGACGTTCACAGCAACCGAGGAGTTTACAGCAACCGAGACGTTCACAGCAACCGAGGAGTTTACAGCAACCGAGACGTTTAAAGGCAACCAAGGAGTTTACAGCAACCGAGGCGTCTAAAGGCAACCGAGACGTTTAAAGCAACCGAGGCGTTTACAGCAACCGAGACGTTTACAGCAACCGAGGAGTTTACAGCAACCGAGACGTTCACAGCAACCGAGGAGTTTACAGCAACCGAGACGTTTAAAGCAACCGAGACGTCTAAAGGTAACTGAGACGTTTAAAGGCAACCAAGGAGTTTACAGCAACCGAGGCGTTTACAGCAACCGAGGCGTCTAAAGGCAACCGAGACGTTTAAAGCAACCGAGGCGTTTACAGCAACCGAGGCGTCTAAAGGCAACCGAGACGTTTAAAGCAACCGAGGCGTTTACAGCAACCGAGGCGTCTAAAGGCAACCGAGACATTTAAAGCAACCGAGACGTTTACAGCAACCGAGGCGTTTACAGCAACCGAGACGTTTACAGCAACCGAGGAGTTTACAGCAACCGAGACGTTCACAGCAACCGAGGAGTTTACAGCAACCGAGACGTTCACAGCAACCGAGGAGTTTACAGCAACCGAGACGTTCACAGCAACCGAGGAGTTTACAGCAACCGAGACGTTCACAGCAACCGAGGAGTTTACAGCAACCGAGACGTTTAAAGGCAACCAAGGAGTTTACAGCAACCGAGACGTTTAAAGGCAACCAAGGAGTTTACAGCAACCGAGGCGTCTAAAGGCAACCGAGACGTTTAAAGCAACTGAGGCGTTTACAGCAACCGAGGCGTCTAAAGGCAACCGAGACGTTTAAAGCAACCGAGGCGTTTACAGCAACCGAGGCGTTTACAGCAACCGAGGCGTCTAAAGGCAACCGAGACGTTTAAAGCAACCGAGGCGTTTACAGCAACCGAGGCGTTTACAGCAACCGAGGCGTTTACAGCAACCGAGACGTTTACAGCAACCGAGACGTTTACAGCAACCGAGACGTTTACAGCAACCGAGACGTTTACAGCAACCGAGCTGGAGTTTATACACAAACCCTCAAGAGCCAGCTTTTATTTTGATAGTCCACATCCTCTTACTGGCATATTAGCCAGTAAGAGGATGTTCTCATGTACAATAGAACAGAATATAATTTACTGATCCTCAGGGGAAATAGCTTATTTGTTCACAAAGTGTTGACAAAGTTATTCATTTCTGACTGGAACTTCAGTTTGGACCTTCTGGATGTTTCTGGCTTCAGACCTCGTTTCTTCAGTCCTCAGGGAAATGAAGCCAATTTGTTTTATCTGCTATTTACGGGTTTCTGCCATAGACGGGATTAGATCCAAAAGAAAGAGGATCCCAGTGGATCCAGTGGAGGATCCAGCTCCGATCACTTCACCATGAAGCAGCTTTGGAGGAATCACAGATTGATGACCGTCCTTCGCCGGCCCCAAGTGGCCGCCGCGGCGTGCATCCCGAACCGTCTCTCTGAGCCGAACCGTATATTTAGACTCACTAGAAAACATCCAGAACCTCAGAGTTCTGCTGGGTCCAGCAGTTGGGACTCCATCCTAACAGAGACCGAGACATGATGAAACCGAGCAGAACCCAAAAACCTGCAGTATGGAGGACCTCCTCTCCCTCTCCTCCTCCAAATGTCTTCAGTTTTCTGGCAGCAGGATCTCGATTCATGTTCCTGCTGGTTATTTAGAGCGTCTACTTCCTGTCGGCCAATTAAAGAGCTGCTTTCTACTTCACTGCTCCTGCTGCCTCTGAGGCCGCGGCGCCCTGTCACCAAACCCCCAGTAACAGCCCCCATCAAGCCCAGCATGACTTATTGGTCAAGGAGATTGCTATGAATGTCTTTGTCTGGATGACAAAAAGTTGCTGCGTTTCCATAAACCACAGAATCGAGCAAATTGAAATTATGAAAAATAAATTGGCTTAAAACCCAAACTGCAGTTATTATCTTTGGATCTAAAGAGGAACAATCTAGCGCAGAGGTGCTCAATGCGTCCATCGCGGTTGACCAGTGGATCGCGGAAGGTTTTCAGTCGATCTCAGCAGTAAATGACAAACTGAACGCCGCCAAGAGGCTGAAACCAGAACTTCCTCTTCTGACGCGCTTATGAAAAATATTCAAAGATCCAAAACGTTTGTAACTATTAAAGTAAAAAAAAAAATTCAACAAAACGTGTTAAAATTTATGATCTCAGTAATTATTGTTTCAACAAGGTGTTGCACAATTCAATGCGTTTCGGTTAAATAAAATAAAATAAAATTAAAAAAAGGCTTTTTACACCCTGGAAAACTCAGTATTTACCTGTTTTAGGTTCGTTAATTTTATCAACATTATTACAGTTTGCTAAATGCCAGAATAATGATGTCACTGCTCTGCAGGGTCTTGATAAGTTAATCTGAGGAAAATCCACAACTAGCTGAACAGGTTGACTTAAATATGTTTAACCTAAAAGTTTTTTGATTTATATTTTTGATTCGCAAAAACTCAGAATTACTTCAAACATTTTATATCTTTGTTATAATTTTCACCTACGGATGTCGCCATTTTTTCATCTGCAACAGGAAGCGCAGAGCAGATGAAAATTAACTTTATTTGAAGCTAAATTAGCTAAGTACTTAGCTCTTAGCTTACTAAATATTTAGTTTGAAAGCTAAATATTGTGATGCATAGTCACCTTACAATATTAGTTTGTAAGCTAAATATCTGGCTTATAAACTAAATACTTAGTCCGTAAGTATTTAGTTTAAAAACTAAACTAGTTTGTAAACTAAACTGCTATTTAGTTTACATTTATCTAGTTCAAAGCTAAATATGTAGTTTAGAGCTTAACAGTTAGCTTGCTAACAAAATTTGTGACACGATTAGAGAAATGAGTGAAAACATGAACATGAATAATTATTGCTGTTAGTCTAGATTTAAAATGGCGCCCTGCGGGAGACGCACCACCGATTCATGGTCAGAGTTTATATTCATGAATGAGTCGTTTTATTTGTTTTATTCAGGGAATATGAATGTCTGGTGCTGGAGGATTGGAGCGACGTTCTGACCCGTTCCAGGACCCGGTTGGTTCTGGCGGTTCTCCTCCTGCCTGTTGCTACCTGAAGGTCAATCACCAGCTTCAGTTTCTGTCTAATTTTAGTCTCAGGAACTCATCCATTTTTCATGGTACCGGTTCCCCGGCCCGGCCGGTCACGGCGCTTTGTTCCCGCCACGTTTAAATAATAAAACTACTTCTGTGTAATCTGAAGCAAATCAGCTTTATTATAGAGCTAAACTCTTGGCAGGGGGTCAAAGGTCAGGATTATCTCCGGCTTCACTCAAAGCCTGACACCAATGATAAAATCTCCCAAAAGGGCCGCAGCGGCCATGTTGCTTCACTTCAAAAGCACACTATGAAACCAGAACCAGAACCGTCTCCTCTCTGATAGCAGGGTTTCCTTCCTGTTCCGTCTTTGGTTTTTATGCCTCTGAGCTGCTGGGAGGCGTTTGCTCTGTGCTAATAGCAGCCTGTTGCTGTTATGTGGAATCCATATTGATCTGATTATTGATCCAGAGTTCTGCTCCATTTGAAGAGAGTCAGATGTGAACCAGAGCTCCACATTAGTGATGGAGGACGCTTTCATCTGGAAACAGGAGCAGAACCTCTAAAATGACACGAATGTAGCACTAGCTTAGAAATATTAGCTTTGGTCTGGAAACACAAGGCCAAAAAATCACTTTATGATGCTAGCATAATGCTGTTAGCTCGGCTATGCTAGATCAGCTAACTATGTTGTTAGATTTTTCCCTCTTGACGCTGTCTTTCTTACTGGCAGATGTTTAGATGTGTAACTGTGGCAACAAGGTATTGTTTTTACAACCACGGGTAACAAAGTAGCTAGGTTTGGGTTTGTTTACCATTGACATACAGTACAGACCAAAGGTTTGGACACACCTTCTAATTCAATGGGTTTTCTTTATTTTCATAACTATTTATAAGGCAAGAAATCCCACTTATTAACCTGACAGGGCAGGTTGACCTATGAAGTGAAAACCATTTCAGGTGACGACCTCCTGAAGCTCATCAAGAAAATGCAGAGTGTGTGCAAAGCAGTAATCACAGCAAAAGGTTGCTACTTTGAAGAAACTAGAATATAAGGGCTATTTTCAGTTTTACACTTTTTTGTTTAGTGCATATTTCCACATGTTATTCATAGTTTTGATGCCTTCAGTGTGAATCTACAATGTCAATAGTCATGAAAATAAAGGAAACTCATTGAATTAAAAGGTGTGTCCAAACTTTTGGTCTGTACTGTATATCTGATTGGTTTAATCTCTGCATAGTTAGCCACAACGCTTTAGGTTACACACATTTAAAGAGGAGGTGGATGAGCAGAGCTGTTTCTGCTGAATGGAAGTACTGACGTTTTGGAGCGGTCCAGTCCAAATACTGACTGAAAGAGAATATGACAAAGAATGAGTGTTGGGAGTTAAGGATTAGCCCTTCCAATCTCCAAATCTAATTATTACCTCAGATAAATGTTGGAAATCTGAGGGGAAACCTGCAGAAATTAATATCTAATAAACTTTAATTTTTATTGAAAGTGAAGAATTCAGATTTTATGAGTTTGGACCAGCTGTTTATGTCAAGACGAGCTGAAAATAATTGTTATTATTGTGGTGACGTGGAGCCCATTCATTCAGAATGAAATGATTCATCCACATGAAAGCAGAGCAGAACAAAGCTGGACTTTCAGAATCAGCTGCTAATTAGCTTCTGAAATTCAAAACAGAATCAACTTCTAAAAATGACTTCTGATTCAAAACGCTCATAATAACCTTCCTGTAAAAGCACAAAGGATTCAACTGAATGGATGAAATCATTCTAGGGTCCTGAATGGTTTGGCTTCAAACAGTAAAATAAACTGCATTTTATATTTTTATGTAACTGGGTTCTGTTATTCTCCTCTGTCGGTTCTGGACTCAAACCTTTTCTCCACTCAACATTTAGGAAATTATTTTATAATAATTGGGACTGAGATCACAGGCTGAGTGGTTCTCCTTTATCAGATAGATGTTTGGACTCGTGAGTTTGGTGCTGCAGCCTGTTCTCCGGTTCTGTTCGGTTGGGTTCTGTGGGGAGAGAAACGAGCTGCGGCAGCTTCACTTGCACTCAGCATTTTATTCTGCAGAGGATCAGGAGGAATAATATTCAGTCTGTCCATTTCTAGCCGCCACATTTGATTCTTAGAAATATTTCAGTTTTCTGCTCCATGCTGAGCGAGGCGCTGCCTCCAAATGTTTTAAGCTCTTCTTGCTGATCTGGCTGAACGTTTTCTTTATGAAGGTTTTCCTTTATGAAAAGAAAACCCTTTCCTGTTTTGCTGAATGTGATGAAGGTTAATAATAGACTGGGTCCCGTCCATCAGTCAGAGCCAATCTGTGGGTATTTGGGTCCAAACCTGAAGCTTTCTGATGATTTTCCTGGAAATAAGTTGTATTTTTCCCCGTTGGGCCCACGGCGGGGCGTCAGGCGGTTTTCACTGGCACTGAATGAAACCGCAGGATTAGCACTTCCGCCTGTCACCAAATCAGTCTGACGGATTACCAATCTCTGCTATCGCTCTGGAGAATCACACGAGCTCCAAACCCATCCAGTCAGTCTGAGGAACAAGGTGACTTTGGGATGAAACAGTTGGTTCTGCTGAAGGCGCCGAATGGCCCGGATTACACCGCTCAACGAGCAGACAGACCTTCTACAGTGTTTTCACAATAAATCTGATCAGAGGCTAAAAACATGAATATCTAACTGAGATTTTTCCTTTACAGGCATTTAAAGCATGATGGAGTTCCTCCAATCAGAGCAGAGGATCGTTATGGAACTGCTTAAGAGCCAAAAATTACCAGCATTGGAGAACTGCTACTATTACTGTCACTACCTGATGGAATGATGCTATTAGCCTTTCAAACTAGTTTATGGGCTAAAAAATTCACAGCAATAATTTTGGTTATTTAGCCTGTCAGGAGAAAAAAATGGAGGTTGATTTTTATTCTGTTTTCCATTTTATAGCACAATCAATGTTAAATTCAGTTGTTAAAAATGCCATAAATATCAAATATGATTTAAAAGAAACTTGACTTCCTGATTCAACTTCTTTAAATTGGGCCTCTGTCTCTTTAAGAAGCTCCTGCTCTTTCTGAGGCCCCGCCTCCAGGAAGTCACCCCACCATGGCTCCTATTAACCCTTTGACTACATTTCTACCAGCATTGCTCTGAGCAGCAGCTCCTATAATGAGCTCAGCAGATGCTTGCTAATTGCTGCTGGCTAGTCTGAAGGAGCTGAGAGGGGAGGAGCTGCTCTTTGAGATGAAGAATCTGAAGCTTGGAAACCGCAGCTGATAGGAAGAGCTGGGCCTTGAAGGCGGGGCTAGGTCCATCCAGACGTTTAGCAGTTGAATGGTTGCCATGGAAACAAAAGGATTTCTCAAACATGAAGGAATCAAAGCAACACTCCAGGTTTGTTTCTGATGAGGGAAACATGATGGAAAATTAAAAAAACAACTCAATTTTACATCATACTACCCCATCAAAGGTCACATGTTCTTCATGTTATTCATTCATTCAAAAATGTTAGTTAAATAGCAAAATATTTATCTAAACAGTTTAGCTAACTAAACCAACTAAATATTGAGACTGAAGCTAACAAGCCCTTGTTTTGGTTGTTTTTTCCCAGAATTCCCTGCACTGTAGTCCACTTCCTGCTTTTGGAGCGGCCTCTGGTTCACATTCAACCCAAACCAGAGTTCACTTGAACCGAACTCAGACCGAGGTTTGGAGGACCAGAGGTCAGAGGTCAATCAAAGAGTTTGTGACCAGCTCAGCGTTTGGTTTCCTCCCACTGACCAAGACCTGCAGGCCCAGTTCAGCTCCCAGTAGAAGAGAATAAAACGTCTGACTGGTCTTCTGACTCAAACAGGATGTTTCACTTTATCAGCGCCTTCAGAGAGAAACGATCAGAAGATGTTCTTCCTGTTTCAGAGACGATACGTGACCAACAAGGAGACATTTAAACTGCCTGTCGTTCTGCTGACTGAAAACCCAGAACCAGTCTCACATCCTGTCTGCTTTCCTCTTTTACCTGGACAGGTGCATGACGGCAGGCTAAACGTGCTAATGGATGATTGGAGAGATTCAGCTCCGTCACTCACAGACCTGCTGATCGACTGAATCAGACCTCTGAGCCAATCAGGCCGTCTAACTTTACAATCAGGTTCAACACTTTCTTCTGCTATTGCAAACAAAAGCCTGCGGCAGTCAAAATGACCTCACCAACACCGCAGGTTCTGTAATGAACAGAACCAAACAGAACCTCTGAGGAGACCCGACCTCAAACCCCAATTTTTATCACCCAACTCATCAGGAACATTCAAAACTAAAAATAATCTGATTTTACAGCCTTCAGTTTCTGTAATCCAGGTTGGAGATGAAAATAGAAGAAGCTGAAACAGCCAGTTTTTGTTTTCACAGCCAGATTGAACAGACACAAACTTCAGTTTTTAGTTAGGAATAACCAACTTCTGGTCAAAACAGTCTGAATGTGTGCAAAACTCAACTAGAAACTCTCAAAGAAACAAAACGAAATTTAAATTTAAAGAAATTTAATTTTGATGTGTTTTTCTGCTACAAATCAGACACCAACTTCAACGTCATTAGTAGTTCTGGCATCATAAATTTTACCTGATGATAAGGTCAATAAATGTTAAATTCTAATAAACATTTAAGTCTGGAGCTGGAAGACATTTTAAATATCCAAAATAAATAAACAAAAAGCAGAAACAACAAATAAAATGAATTATGAAGTCTCTTTCAAAAATGACTAGTTGAGACAAAAACAGAAAACTTTTATCGTCCAGTTTTTGGTAGAAAGAGAAAAACTGAAGTTATTGATCTTGTTTTAAATGTAATTAACTGATTTATTGCAACAGGCCTGGTCATCAGCTGAAAGATTTTCTTACAGCATTAATCATTTTTTTACATTTTTAGCATGGCTCCCCGTGTGATAAGTTACCTTGGGCAGAAAGCCACAGGACGCACAGGAATCACTTTAGAATAGTTTGAATGAATTATTCTTTATGAAGACGTTTTTATCCAGCAGTCACTGGAGTTTGTGTTCATTTAAATCCGAGTCTTGATGAAAGCCCGAGGCGCCGCGCTCTAAACCCAGACAGCTGATGAAACACCATCACATCAGAGCATGTTTGCGTGGGCTAGCTGAACGCTTTCCCATGCTGTTTACCTGCTCCGTGCACAACTGGCAACCCGACAGCCAGCCAGAGAAATGGCGTCTTCTGGGACCGGAGCAGATATGGACCATTTAAGCAGTAAAATCCCACGATAAATCGCATTAACACGCATGCACTGACAATCAGACGCACTCTGCATGAGACGAATTCGCCCCAGTAAATTCACAATGGAAATTTTCCACTGAATCAGCCACAATAGGAGAACTCCAGGTTTATCTCTGACATGTGAAATCCTCTGGGAGGCGGCGCTTGATTCAGAAAATAATGATCTGGTAGATGGAAGCACAGAAAGGTTCAGCCACCTGCTTCATGGCAAACTGAATGCATCATCAGAGCTGCATCGCGTCATAAGTCTGACAAATTACAGCATTCAGAAAAAACAGCATGTGCCAGAAAATCAATAAGAAGTCATGGCGGACAAAGCAGCTGCGGTCCAGAGGACAGCGGGCCGCTCGCGTTCATTAGCAGACGCCATTAGCAACACGTCTCGTTTCCATCAGAGAAACACAGCAAACAGTGGCAGCTGCTCCAGCTAACCGGAGATTTAATCCCCAAATCACAGAAAGACGCTTTATTTCCTCCCAACTACAAGAATGAGAGGTTATTATGAACACATCTCTGGTGTTTACTGACTCACTCTGAGTCCATAAAATAAATCTCAGAACTCATTTACTTCATGATCCTCCCCTTTGGAAGTACAGGTTCTGTTGCTGACCGTAACGCCTTCATTTGGATTAATTAATCACAGATTTTAACACAATTAATCACAATTTTTACATACAAGAGGTCTGACCAGAACTTTGTATTCACATGTTTCTGGTACAACAGTAAATCTGATGCACACCGACATCCGCTAACAACAAGCTGCTTCTCTGGTCCCACTGGGTTCATTTCTGTTTCTAAACGAAATGATTGGACACTAGAAAAGACTATTGTTGTGTTCAAGTTGTGCTAAAAGGAGTTAGCCTAGCGGCAAAGTTAAAATAGCATTTCAATGCTAAAATGTAGCAGCTAATGCTAATGTTAGCATCCACATTTCTACAGAAGCTCCACGAACGATCAGAGAAACTCTGGAAAGATGAACTTTGCTCCAATCTGACGGTTGAAGAACCTGAAGATTAAAAATTATAAATATGTTTGTTTGAGTTCATATTAATATTTTATTCAATTATTTAGCAGATGAAATGGGGTTTGAATTGAAAATTTAGCTAATTTTGTCAATTAAATGCAATTTAGCAATTATAGACCTTGAGATAAGTTGGATTAAACATTTTAATAAAGTTCCACAAAGAGTTTTTCCAGAATAAATGATTAAATGGCAGCTATGAAGGGGAAAGCAGGTGTCAGAGCAGGCAATGTGTACCTAATAAAGTGGCCAAAAACTTTAAAGTATATCTTTGTACTTCATACAAAGCGTTCTGCTGCTATGGTTTTACCGGAAGGTTCTGATCCAGGTTCTGGTCCAGGTTCTCTGGTCAGAACATTTTAATAACGGCAGTCCTCCGCTCTGCCACGTCTGACTCATTTTCCCAGAATCCACTGGGCCCTGGCCGGGCGGCTACATGAACTCGGATGATGGAGCGCATCTCAGCGCTGACAGGAGGTGTCCTCAGAGACGCCATCCAACAGGACATGTCCATTACTGTCCATTAGCAGGACGCCGCTCCTCCTGCAGCAGGACGACCCCGATGACCCCAGAGACAAACCCCAGAGCAAAGACCAGCAGCGGCGGCCGGATCCTCATCCCAAGCCGGTTCTGGTGGGACCAGAACCGGTCCGGTATGACCAACTGAAGCAGAAACCGGAATCTGTTTCCTGCGCATGACAACCAAACAGCATCTAGGAGAGACTCGATGCAAACTGCTATCAGTTCTGTTTTAAAGTTAAAAATTATGAGCAATAATTTGGGTCACTTAACCTGTTCTGGTTCTGGTCCCATCAGAACCAGAACAAGTTTAGAGGAAAAAATGGCACTCATTTTACATCATGTTTTTCCTTAAATGTCACAGTTCCAAACTGAATATTCAGTTAGCAAGCTAACCATTTAGCTAATAGGCAAATCTACTTATCGATGAAATGAAAATAACATCTCATGTTGTTCTTTATGATCATTTTCCTCCTTTCTTTCTCAACATTTCAGCTTAAAACAAATCGTTAACCAACCAACCAACCAACCAACCAACCAACCAACCAACCATCCATCCATCCATCCATCCATCCATCCATCCATGTATCCATCCATCCATCCATCCAATTTGCAAATTGTGAGCTAGCCAAGCTAGCTCTGATCTGAATATTTAACTTGGAGGTAAAGAGTTGGCTTACTAACTAAAAACTTAGTTTATTGCTAACTAAACATGTAGATTTTAGCTACATAATTAGACTGATGCTAACTACTTAGCTTGTTATCTAAATATTTAGTTTGAAACTGTAACATTTATGACAGAATGACTAACCTGATGAAAATAACTTAAAAAATAAATCCTCCTATAAATAACCCAAATTATTTCTGCTGATTTTTCCTGTAACTTTATAAACGTCGTTGCCATGACGATGACGTTCAGATTCTTTGGTTTGTCCTTTTTCACTCAGTGCTTTGCTGCGTTAAATGATCAGCGAGGCGCTCTGATTTATTCAGGCCTCCTGGATCGCAGGAATGTTTGCAGCACATTTGCTGCCAAAACAAATGATGAGGTTACGTTTGTGGAGCTGCAGGATATTTTGTGAGTGAATCCCACCATGAAGCCCGTGTTTGGCTCTTCAGCTGAGTGAGTCTGCTAAATGTCTGGATGAGGCTGTTAGTTACTTACAGCTCAGGAAGACGGCGCTCATCGTCGGTGACATCACACCGTCAAGTTTCATTTTCAATAAGATGAAACTTGAACCGCTGAACCACCGCGCATCCTGCAGCCTGAACCAGCGGATTTTAAACATTTAGTTTTCCGCCAGCTTCTCTTTTGCCATTGACGGAGCGGCTTCACAAAGGCCATCCTGTCGACTTCTGACCTCATTCCTGTTTCTCCGCTCCAGTTTAGTCAAATCCTGCTCGTTTCCCAGCATGCCTCTGGGCAGGGCTGGGCCAGCAGGTGAAGCTCAGATCCAATCTGACTTTTGGCTTGTGTCACATTTCATCATCTGAGCCGTGAAGAGGCGGAGTCAGTCTCCACTGCTGAATGATTTATCTGTTAACAACTAAAAGTGGAACTAAAACATGAAATCTGTTCTATAAGTGACACTAATATCTACACTCAATGTAAAAGGAACAAAAATCACTAAAACTTCTGGCTTCATTTGCAAAGCTAAACTTATAGCAGATGTTATACTGCAAAATACAATATAAAACAATAATCTAATGTTCCCGCGTCAGCGAACTTCAGCTCCTAATATACAGATTTAATAAGGTTTTTCCCAGTGTCACTCCGACCAATTAGAATCCACTGCATTCATACAAAACATATTCAGTCAGGTGAGATTCAGTTTGTTTCATTTTATAGATCTTGGCGCTCCGCCCCGTTCTAATGCCGCCCTGGGCAGCTGCCCTGATTAAAAGCCACCACTGCGTGCCACTAAACGTCCCAGCAACATTCATTTAAATTGACTTTCCATAAATATCAACACCTTTCCCATGGAAGAAAATGTTTCCATCTTCTTCTTGAAAAGGTTTTTTTATTTTAAAACTCCAAAATGGAAACAAGATGGCGGATCTTTAAAAGCAACCGACTTCCTGCGGGAAGCTGCCGCATCATCAGTGACTCTTTATCCAGCTGGACTCAAAGTTTTCCAAAGTAAACCGTTTTTGTTAAAATCTCAGCCATTTGGAAAAATCTTCTGAAACGTTTTGGCCTTTTTTCTCTCTGATCTGTTGATCCCAGCAGTCAAATGATCAAATCGTCATTTTATTTTCGTTTCATGTGTTTGACCTCATCAGGAAACTCAAACTTTCTGATCCTGTTAGTGACTCTAAACTTCCTGGTTTCATGACGGCCAGTCAGACAAAGCAGCAAGCTGCAGAAAGCAGACTGTAAATTTATTAATGTTTCTGCTCTAATGAAGCTGAATTATTGACCGGACTGGTTCTGCAGAACCCTGATAATGAAGCATTGGTCTGAGCATCAGAAATGTCCGGATCCGGATCCTAGTCCCGCTGAGGCTCGGTGGCTCCGCCTCGGAGGGCGTGGCCGTTCTCAGCCCCTCCCTCCGCTGGAAGCTGAGCGCGTTTCCTGTCCTCACTTCAAACACTTTGACTTTCCCTCTTCAGATGCTTCCTGCATGTCACCATGGCAACCAGGAGCCGCTTCCGCTCATTTTGACAAATTGATCTGTAATGAACTTCATACTGGAATAAAACCCAACTAGACCAGTAGAACCAGTTCAGGCCTTTAAATGAGTGGTTTTCCCTTCACTTCCACCATTCAGAGTAACAAACAAAAATCCTCCATGATTCCGATCACAGCTCTAAGATGTTAGCTTCATGGGAGTCCGGCTGCGTTGAGACCGCGCCCCGTACTTCTCCTGTGATGTCATCGCATCGTTACAGTTTCCATCTTTGATCAGAGAGACGTGAAACGGCTGCTGGGTCGATTCTGCAGCTCAGAACTGAAGACGATTTTATTTATTAAATCCAGAGCAGATCAAATCCAGCAGAACAAAAACGGTTTTATTATTTTCCATCATCAGAAGAGCCAACGCTGCGGTCAGACAAGCAGCCGGCAGCGTTTCTGCTTCAGCCACAAACGTCTTTTTCACCTCGGAGGAAAATCGAAACGTCTTTATGAATTCATCTCAAATATTCAGCAGCAGGTTGAATAACTTACAAAAGAAATAGTTTTTAATTAGTCTTATTGAAGATATTTTTTAATTCATAAATGTTTAACTTCTCTGCATTTGTACTGTAACATAACCAATAAATTAACCATTTTAAGCATCAAACACTTGACTTTCTCTTCATTTACCGCATAAATATTTACAATATTTCTGTAATTAAATGAGGTATTTACTATAAAAAAAACATTTTAGTCACTAGAAACGACTAGAAATTGAAACGTTAGAAACTGAAGAGTTTACCTCTAATTATTAACTTTATTCCATATTTTTTATCTATTTTACTGAGAAATAAACTAAATTTTATTTCCACCAAAAGCACTTCACTAAGTTGTCTAAAACTAAAGATCAAATTAAATTAAGTATTTTATCAGCATTGCTTACAGTAAAGTAATATTCTGTAACCAATATGAATAATTATTTGATCCAAACACAGCAGCTACAATAACTGATCCCAGACCAAACCTAAAACTCTGTTAATTTATCAGGTTTCTACTGACGCACCTGTCCAACCTGAACCCACCTGTTCAGCTACTGGCCCAGGCGCCCCCTGCTGGCTGAACCCATGAAAACAAACTGGAGTTAATGCTGCTTATTTATTTAAACGGAGACCATTTGCAACATTTCCTTCATATTTTAAAACGTGAGGTTTGAGTCGGTTCTGCCGTTTGACAGATAAAAACTGTTTAATGAGAAAAAAGTTCAGTTTGATCAGAAAAGATGCTGAATATGAAAATAAAATATCATGATCCACTAAATGCTGCTTTAGCTTCAGTTTTTTGTGTTTTGTGCTGATCGTCTGCTGAGAATCTGAAACGGACCCTTTGCAGCTACGTCACTAATGAACGCAGGCGCCATGATGGACGTGGGAAGTGATGGACGGCAGTAATGAACGGAGTTTTTGCCAGTTTCTCGTGGCTCCTTCTAGTTCCAGTCCAGCTAATCTGTCTGTGATCGTAACTCGCCTGATTGGCTCATCGGCGGCGGGATTTCTAAACGTTTTAAACAGCTAGCTTAGAAACCGAGCCATTCCTCCTCCACCATGACGTGTTGATCAAATTACCGACTTTTCCTGAATTCACACCACATGATTTATGTAACTGTCATAAACGGTGTTTCTCCTTAAAGCGGAGCAGCGTTAAAAACGGACAGAAGACGGGATGCTAACCAGCTGTTTCCATACATGCTAGGCTACATGACGGTGCACTGTCTCCATGGTTACCAATGGCTAGCCCTTCTCCTTAACGCCATATTTGATATCCTTCTAATCACTATAAAGTAAATGAATGTTAATCTTCTTACCTTGTAATAACTGTTTGCTGTAAATCCACCGAGGGCCGACAGTCATTATAACTGACGGCTGCTGGCATCGCCGCCATCTTTCCTCATTAAACTTTAGGCAATAAAATGACAAGTTTGATTTCCATCCTTGTCTGTTTGTGCAGCTGGCCGCGCGGCTCCAGGTGGCCATTTTAAAGTGAAATAAACTAAATAGAAGCGACATCAAGTTACAAAGTTACAGATTCTGTTTTTAGACGATGTAAAGAAGCACTATTAAATCAGGGAGGAGGAAGGGGGCGGAGCCAGGAGATGAGGGGGCGGAGCCAGGATCTGGATAAATTAGGTACAATTAAATGCAAATTAATTTAATGATAAAATAAATCTGTTAAGTCATTTAAAGTTAAACGTCTTAAAGAGCCGAAGATCCAAAGTCAGAAAGTATTCACACCCTGATGGATTTAGGTTAATTATCTTTTCTGTTTTTTTCTATTGACTGCTGGAAATAATAAAAATAGATGCCATTTTAAATCAAATAAATGAAATCTAAATAATATTTTCCTAGCTGATCATCTGTTGTTTCAATGAGAAAATGATTTTCTGTCTTTAAATGAAAATGATGTGAATCAGCTGCAATAAGAAGGTGAGCAAAGATTAAACTCTTAATTATTCCCTCTGTGGTTTGATTTATTGCTTTGCAAAGAAATATGGAGTTATGTTTTTGTTTTTCTCTTTCCAGGTTATTAAAACTCTGCTGTAGAAACACAAAACGTTTCTAAAGTTTTACACTAAAATCGAGGTCAATTCAGCCACATAAATGTTATTTTATTCATTATTGATGCTGCAGAATTACAAGGTAATTAAAGTTTCCATGTGTGAGTTTTATAATGTTGGGTTACCATGGAGACCAAAATAAAACGTTTGAGAATAAAAAGGTTCGGACATAATCTAAACATCCAGTCTAGTCAAATCCTGGCTGAACAATGTAGGATCATAATCTGACCCGAAGAAAGAAACTGAATAAAATAAAAACCGGATAAAATCAGCTTCTGTCTGCACAGCATGATGCTGCCACCGTTTGACCTTTTCTCTGCCAGAGGTCATCACTTCCTCTTCATTTCCTCCTTTTATAAATAAAATGGTCAGGAGTTTCATTTCCTCGTTGTGGAGGAAATGAAACTCCGGACCATTTTTTTGTTTTATAAACGAGGAATAAAAAGGAAATAATTAAAAAAGAAAAAATAATTTCAAACTGAACTCAGTCTGAGGTTCATCAGGATGGAAAAACTCATTAAATTAAATATTATTTCTATGCTTTAACAGTCCAGGCCGAGCAGAAACCTCCCCACCACAGTTTCACAGTTTTGGCCTGATGGTGTTGCCGTAGCGGCGGATGAATCACATTTATTCTGATTTTTCCTGCAGTGTAAATATCAGATTATTGATTCTAAATATGAACAGTGAAGTCAGACAGCCTGGTATTAATACGATTATAGAAAATGATGTAAAGAGTTTTTATTTGTCACGTTGGCGAATCAAATGCTCCGCCAGAAGCAACACGACCAGAACCAGAACCTGGCCAGGTTCTTATACAGTAGCAGCTTTGCTTTTATCTCTGGATCAATAACAGAAAAATAAAATCCTCCTTCTGGTGCCACTTGTTGCTGCCATGTGGAGCCGCTTCCTCTGGGATCAGCTGCCGTCCTGATCCAGCTAATACCACAGAACCGAGCCGAACCAAACTGAACCGAGCAGAACAGAGCCGAAAGTTCTTTAATTTTTCTGGATTTCAGGATGAAATCTAGAACCCATATTGGGTCGGTTCTGGATGCAGCTGATCTGGTACCGGGGGGATGATCCCCCCTAATGAGGGATACTTTCTATCTTTCTCTCTTTTCTCCGCGCCTCTCATCTTTTCTCTCTCTGCTTCTTTCCTCCAGGGACCAAACACACCCCTGACAGGTTGCCATGGAAACGCCTCACACACACACACACACACACACACCCGCTCTTCAGTCTCTGGGTTTGGTGGCGGCAGCAGCTTCCTCCGTCCATCGGCCTCCAACGGCTCGACGCAGGAAAACAAGAAAAAACTTGTGGACTCGGTTCGAGTCTCAAAACGATCCGAACTCGACGACCAAGTCGCTTCATCGCCTCGAATCGCTCCCAGGAGGGTTTCCCCTCAACATGCTGCCCGTCAGGAAGAATACATTTACAGAGAGAGAGAGAACAGACAGGAGGAAGAGGAGTCATTTATAATTCAGGTAGATTTCATGTAGTGGAGGTCAGGATGAGACGGAAAATCTGGGATTTTTTTGAAGTAGCTCGAAATGACGCCCCCCCTCCCACCCACCCCCCAAACACACACACACACACACACACACACACACACCGTTCACCCCCCCTGCCCAACCTGTGGAGTTTAGCATCAGCTGGACTCCATGTCCATCAGAACCACGGGCCGCTTCAGGGCCCGAAAACAACCAGAATAAAACCTGATATTAACCTGATTTAGCCCAGATTTAAACTCGGGTTGAACCTGGTTTAAATAAGGTCTAAATCAGGAACGAACCAGATCTAAACCCGCTCTCTTTTCTCCTCCTTCTCGCTCCCGGATGAAGGGACTCCGCCTAATTGTCCTGCTGATGAAACCAGGTGTCATCAGGTGAAGAGTGCGCGGACCGAAGCCCGCTGCAGGTGGAGCCCGCCGGTCAGATTCTTACCTTTACCTGCTCCTCCACCTGCCCACATCCACCTTCCGGCTTCACATGGCAGTCCGAGGCGCGCGCTGTGGCGGGAAGGCGCAGCGGCGGCTGAGGACGCAGTCTGCTGTCCGGGTTGGTCTCTGCTCCGCGGAGCCGCTCTTCCATGGAAACAAACCCTTCAGATGAACATGTCGGCTCCTCTCTGGAGGTTTCACCCGCGGCTCTGCTCGCTCTGCGGCCGCCGCGTCCCGCCTCACGGCTCCGGGTTGAAAGAAGAGTCGGAGCCGCGCAACGTGACAGAGGTGCTGGGAGGAGGAGGAGGATGAAGATGCGTCAAGCCCGCAGCTTCACAGAGACTGGATGAGTCAACCTTCAGAGTAAAAGCCTGTAAACTGTAAACTTACAGAGTTACACAATAAAAGTTTCATCTGATGCGATCAGAAAGAAGCAGAAACAATTTCAGATATTTGGGAGAATAAACATGAAGTCATATTTTCACCACGTTATTCATTTAGTTATAAATGTTACAAAATAAATGTTTCATTAGTGAGCTAAATATTTAGCATACAAAAATATTAACTCCAAACTAAATATTTAGCTCCTAGGTAGCTAAATATGATATTTACGTTAGCTCTGAGCTAGCTAAATATTTAATTTTCTAACTAAATATTTAGCTAGCTCAGTGCTAAATATGATGCTAATATTCAAATTAGCTTACCGGTGAACGTACATGGACTGTCAAAATAAAAGCTGCAACTTGAGAACTTCATCCTAAACTGAATATTTTGTTAGCAAACTAAACACTTAGCTTTAAACTAAATATTCAGTTTGAAACTGTAACATTTACTCTCTTTAGGTCAGAACAGATTGGCCTAGTCAAAGTCAAGAGTTAAGCTTGCAGACTGAATTAATGAAATCAGTTAAATCATTTATGATTTACAGTAAACCAGGAGGAGAGTCCTCGTCACGGCGCTGATGAAGATCCAGGAGTTTTCTTTGCTTTCAGCTCAAAGTTTAAATCAAACTAAACTTTTAGTTCTGATTTGGTTTCATTTCAGAATTTAAACCTCAAAAAGCCTTCAGACACGCTGCAGGGCAAACATCACCTACCTCCTTCAGTTAAACAATAATTACAGACAGACAGAATTCTTCATAAATGATTTATTAGCTTAAATTAGTTTCTTCCACGTTGTAGTTTGGCCTCCATCCACTAGAGGGCGCTGCTGGTTTGTATAAGCTGAGCCAGTTGATACAGAAATAATCCTGGCAGAGGCATCCCAGGACAGGAAACGATCTAAACAAAGTCTGATCTGGGATGGAAAATCCACTTTATGAAACATAAAAACTCAACAAACCTGTTCAATAATGATAGTAATAATAATAATAATAATAATCTTTATTGTTGTTATTAAACATGTAATGAAGCTGCATGCACTGTAAGGAAACTGGTTTCAGTCAGAGTTGTTAGCTAACTCGAGGCCAGCAGATTCAGGTTTGAGCTGTTTGGATTTTCATCTCCTCGTTATTCGATCCTTCGTTCCTCATCAGCCTCGTCTTTCTCGTCTTCCTCTCTTTGGGTTTTTCGTCAGACCTGATGAGTTTATCTGGAACCACAGCAGACCGACCAGTCTGCTGGGCTCTGAGCTAATGCTAATGTGACATTTTGATCTAAAGCACTGCTAGACACACAGTATTTAGCGGACGCTAATGCTAAAGTGCTAACATTAAATCAGTTATATCTGCTTTTGAAGGCGATGATCCTGAAGCACCGAGTTCATTTAGATGTTATAATTTTATTCTGTAACATATTTTGTTTCTGTCTTATTTTGTGTTTTATTTTGTTCCTGAATGTTTCTTGTTTTAAATAAAGTTTTTGGGGAAACAACATAAAGAGAGGAAACCAAACTGATGTGTAAACCGTTAACCTATTTCAAAATAAGAGCATAAATATAAAGATTTACAACCAAAACGTCAACACAGATGTTGAACTTTATTTAAACAGCCGATTAAAATATAGTTTATAATTTATCTGGAAAAAGTAATTGAATAATAATAATAATGTTTATTGTCATTATAGAAGCCATGCAATAAAATTACGTGGATTATATTGAAATTGGGTGATGAATAGTCCTACAGGGTATTTAATGCCGTTGTATCGGGTATAAACTGTTTGCTCCTGTGTCTGCAGCCAGATGGCAGCAGTTGGAACAAACTGAACAAGGTGAGAGGAATCTTTCAAATGTTCCCGTCTTTCCTGTGGAGTTCTTAGAGACGGCAGAGAGAACCGTCTGGGCAGACGTTACGGTTCTGCTGCTGTGGATCCACACAGAGACAACAGCAGATGATGGAGCATCGACACAAAAACACCAACAGTTTTGGAGAAATAACCCTAAATATTATTTAGTGGAAGCTAAAATATTTAGCTACAGCGCTAAATGTTTTCAAAGTTAGCAAGAGCACTAAGCTAACAATTAACTCCGTAATTAGCATGCTAATGTGCTCACCACTGCAGTTCAGATAAAAATGTCCCGTCTACGCGTCTCGGTGTCTCTGAGGAGTAACGATGCTAAACTCAGAGGCTGAACAGGCGGCCATGTTTAGCTGGCGGCTCCTTGGCTCTGGGCGCGCCAACACTGGGAGAGAGAGAAACAGGATGCTGAGATGCTAAATAACTAGCCTGAAGCGCTAACAGAAAACAACATGGCTGCTGCATCCAGAAACCACGTCTTCCTTCTTATCCGCTCCCAAAATGCTTTACATTAAGATAATAAACCTGTGCATGGACAGCTGCTTTCTATTTGTGAAAAATAAACCGTTTGTTGTTTTCTCTGTTTCCCAGAACCAGAACCAGAACCTGCTCCATTCTGGACCGGAGGCTCAGATCGGTTCTGTTCATCATGCTGCTGCTTTTATTCACCTTCCAGGGAAATGGTGACATATTAAAATATGTTTTTAAAAATATGAAACATAGAAAACATTCAAACACTGAACAGCCCATCCACAATCAACACTCAGAAATAAAATTCAGCTTAAAAAGATCAAGTAAAAAATAAATCCATAGATGAAAAAAGTACAAATGCAGATGTACAAATACACAGATAAATAAAATAAAGTGTCAATCCTTCAGCTCTAAGGCCTAGATAAAGTATCAGTCTTGTTAAAATATAATTTTTATGACTTAATATTAATCTGATTCTGTGATTTTCTTCTTTTCATTCATTTCAGTTTGGCTACTTTATAAAAATTGCATGAAAGTGTAATAAATCCCATATTATAAGACAGAAATGATTGAAAAACAACATGAATCTTTCTGGGAAACCAGAAACAAGAATCACCAGCAGCAGGACGGAAAACATGAAGCATCTGGAGACTAAAACCAAAAAACCCAAAAAACAGATCAAACCAGCCAGAGTGTGTGTGTGTGGGCGTGTGTGTGTGTGTGTGTGGTGTCAAGAAAATCCGAGCTCATCCCACTTCCCCATGCTGGAGATTTTAGTTT
Source organism: Xiphophorus maculatus (assembly GCF_002775205.1). NCBI lineage: Eukaryota > Metazoa > Chordata > Actinopteri > Cyprinodontiformes > Poeciliidae > Xiphophorus > Xiphophorus maculatus. Next base: position 713,771 of record NC_036461.1, read on the forward strand.
AACAGTAATAATAAATAAAGTTATCTTTAAAATGAATCACTCAAGTGACATCTAGGCCCAACAGTAGACTTAAGTGTCAATAAAATAAATCTGGTTGTGTGTGTTGTTTTTGTCTCATGCAAACTTTGCTTTAATTCTACTTTTTTCTATCTAATCATCAGAAATCATAGTCAGTCAGAAAGAGTCATTAAACAGGAAAAGCAGGTTTCCTGGAAAAAGAGGAAGTAAGTTTCCAGCCTGCAGATTTATAAAAATAGCTGAGACTATTCCTTATTTTAAAGCATGAAAGTTTTAAAGAATGAAAGTCTAAATATTTTGAGTAATTTGATAAGATTCAAAGTAAAATACTTATATTAATATTGATTTACTTATAATAATATTTACACGTACATTTGTGGGAACACTTACAAGAAAAACAAGTAACTGTAACTTTGGTATCAAATAATTAGAATCATGGATTATTCTTGGTTTCTTTTCAGAAAAACATCTGTAATAACTCACATTAAGATTATAATAAGTATAATTAATAAGTTATGGTTATAAAATCATAAATGAATGCTAAATCAGAGAAGCTAAAGAAAATAAATGTGATATAAATGTGATTTTGACATTGAACTTGAAATGGTGTAAAAAGGTGTAACTGCAATTAAACATCAATGATATGTTGGAGGTAGATGGTAGGTGAAAGGTCAAAGGTTAAGGGAAAAAGGGGAACTAACAGGAGAGCAGAGATGATCAACGCCTTATTTAGAAACAGATTGAACAACGTAAACGTTTCAGAGAAAAGGTTGTGCAGGCAACAGATGTAGGAGGTTGATCAACCCTGAGACATCAGCACAGACATCAGGACAAAATGTCTGTAAGACAGTGATGGATATGAGATCATCTGTCCAAGCAGACAGCCAATGAAACAAGCACAGCAACAGTGCTAGCCAATGCTAACGCACCAAAAGGTGGATAAACCCTATAAAAGGTGGGAGCAAAAGAGGAACCTTTGGTTGGATCCTCCAGGCAGCTTCGAGCCAAGAGATGGACAAAGAACTCTGCAGCTGAAGAAGAGCCGGGGCCACAGAGCCGAAGACTGTCCTGCTCATGGGGACCAACCCGTCAGGCCCCCAACCTGTGGCTTCACATCACACTTCTCTCATCAGCTGGGTTCAGAGCCCAAAGACAAAGATGAAGATAAAGACAAAGACAAAGGCAAAGACAAAGAAGAAGAACCGGTGCCTTTTTTCCTGCCAGCACCAAGTCCTGTGTGACCTCACCATCCATGTGGAGAAGAAGCTCATCAGACCTACAGAGATTCCTGCCTTCGCCGATCAACATCTTCCTCCTGCTGCAGCACCTTCTTCATCATCAAGCCAGGTCTGGGGTTCGAAACGCCAAACTCCGTCCGTCTCTCTCAAAGGTTCCTTTTTTTAGTTCTCAGTATCAGCAGTAGGGAAAGATAGACTAGATGACTGATTTTACTTATTTGATTATTTCTGCTACTGAATTAAGCTGTACTGACCCTTGCAAAACTGCCTTACTAATAAAATATTTAGCATAAAGAAAATCTAAAAGATGTTGTGGACATTCAGTTAATGAGTCGCCTTAAAGTTCTTTGATGGTTGTAAAATAGCTGTGATGTTTGATTCTGGAGAGGAAAAAGTGGAAAAGGTTTTTAGGTTGCTGGTAGCCCAAATGTAAAACATCATCCTTGGGACTCGCTGAGTCACTAAAACCTACCTGGTTCAATAACAAATGCAAGTTGTAATTTAGAGAAGGAGTGACCGTTAACAGGTGTGCTCTGTGAAACTAGTTGGCTGTAGGCTGCTCAGTCTGGCTAATTCACAGGGGGAAGCAGGGTGGGACACCTGGATGTAGGCCGTCAGAAAACCAGGCGAATCGTTTCTCGAAACCAGTTTAAACAGAGTTTACTTCAGTTCTGGATTAATCCCAGCAGATTTAGGAAACTCAATTAACCCGTTAGAAGGAGAGCTGGTAGCACATCTCCCCTCTCAGAAGAGGAAGTACGAGAGTGAGAGAGTAGAGACAGAAGGGGGGGGTGTTGCGCAACAACAGTGGTGTGTGTGTGTGTGTGTGTGGGGAGGGGGGGTCGCTGTGAAAGGGCTGACAGGAATATTGATTGCCTGTCTTTATTAGCATGTACCTGTGAGGGAATCGTCTCAGTGGGGTTCTGACTAGACAAGCCGACCCTCAGTTTCCCTCCTGCGGCGCAGCTGGACTGCCGCTGCTCTGCAGCCAGTCCCCTCCCCGGTTCTCCTCTCCATCCCCTCCCCAGTTCTCCTCCCCGGTTCTCCTCATCCCTGACATGTTGGACTGAGATCCGGACCAAAATAGCAGCAGAGTCTGATCAGGAGACCAAAGAGATTCTGACTCTGTTCTGTCATCAATGGCAACCGAGCCGAGCAGAACATGATGGAGACAAACCTAAAAATGCCGCGGTGCTGCTGATCCAAACGGTTCTGATAAAACCCAGTAAACACCGGGTTTACCGTCACGGAACCTGATCTGTCCCGGTTAAAGTCCATCACAGGGAGAACAAGAACTCCCAGCAGAGAGGATTCAAACCAACAACCAGGAACCAGGAACCTTCCTGCAAGGCATCAGTGAATTCACTTAATGGGTTCACTGCAGATGAATGAATGGATGAGTCATGAATTCATCAAAATGCTCCATAAAAACCACGTTATATTTGTATGGAAACCTGCAGCTGTTAGAGTCAACAATGAACTGCAATAATCTGGTTATTTAGCCTGATAAAGATTTAATCTCAGAACTAAATATTTAGTCAACCAGCTAAATATTCAGCTGTGACATTGATAAATGAATGAATGAAATGGTGAAAACATGACTTTGAAAATGAAAGTGTTATTTTCCCACAGATTCTGCCTGATGTTGGTCCTGAACAGAATCGGATCTTTACTCTGACCCGGTTCAGCTTGTTGGCTTCGTTCGGATCAGATTCTTTTCAGACGAAGTGAAACTAAATTATTTTAATTCTTTCCTTCAATGAATAAAAACGTCCAAAACCTTTAGAGATCCCTCCTGATCTCAGTATTTAGTAATCAGCGCTGAAATAAAATGTTTTTCACCTTTGCATTATTAACATAATTAGAGTCTCACAGAGACAAAAGTTATGAATAATTTAGGTTTAATCTGGTGAGCCGTCAGCACTTATTTAAGAGGCTAATCATCTCCTCTGATTTCTACTAATAACCAACTACAACAGCACCAACATCCACCAGCCAGTCCATTCATTTAGTATACAAGCATGTAAATAAAACATATATTTACTGAGGTGTAGAGTTGGTTCGACTGGAAATGAGACTTAATGGAAAATTAGGAAACCAAAGCAAAGGAGCCGCGAAGCTGCAGGAAGACGTGAAAACAGGAAGCAGAAAAAACGAGAGAAATATGAACTGGAATATGAGGCAGATTCACAATAAACTCCGTTTTTCTAACATTCTGCATTAAAACGATTCAATCATAAAAACAAGATGGCTAACTCATCATGAGCACAGCTAGGGGAAGCCAGATGTTCAGCTGGTGTCACTTTATTACCCATGATGCTTTGCATTGGTCATAGGACCATAATGTATGGAGCTAAACTGGGGCCATAAATTTGTTCAAAATGTTCTTTGATTTGAGAGTTTAAAAAAATTAAAGAGGAAAAAATATTTTGGACCTAAATGGATATTTGGATATTTTACTAAGATTTGCGTTTAAATATGTGGATCATATCAGTGACAGGTTTTGAAAACCTATTGATTAAACAGAATATTGATGTTTTAAAGACATTTCCAGTTTCAAAAAGAGTTTTTAACTTTTTAAAGATTCCATTTATTTTGTTTTCTTTTTTTCCCCCAATTTCTTTTATTTTTTGTTTCAAACATTTTTTCAATTACAATTTTTTCATTTTTCTTTTCTTCAGTTGACAAAAAGTTTTGAACATGCTTTATGGCCGAATTTAGCTAAAACATAAAGTTTTCCACTTCAAAATAGGCTGAAATAATTCCAGCTGCAGCTTCATGTTTCACTGAGTGGAAGGACGACATGCAGACGCTGCATGTCGGTTCGCTGAGCGTTGCTCTGAAATGTTTCTGCAGGTCTGAAGAGAAAACGGATGAACCGAGAGTCGGGTGTCGGCCGGTCGGTTTGCCACAGGAGCCTCAGGTCACAAACATCTGGCAGCCATCTTAATGTCACCCGTCGTCACAGAAATGCTGTGCAGAAAGGCAGAAGGAGTAGCATTTGGTTAGCTGCATCAGGTCAAAGGTCGCTGTGAATGAGCGGGCTCTGGGAAAACACCAGCGTTACCATGACGATGATGAAGCTGGCGGTCAGCTGAAACTCAGCGCTGGGTTAGCCTCAGACGTTAGCGGCTGTGACAGCCAGTGCTCCATGATGCTGCTGCTGCTTTCCAAGGGTTGAGTCAGAGCGCCGCAGGTCAAAGGTCACAACTTCAGATAAGTAGTTTGACTTTTCTGATAATCAGCCGAATGGCTCAAAGCCAAAACGTTACGTCCGACTCTGACATTTCAGGGAGACGATTTATTTTTCTCTTTTCTCTCTTTGACTTTTAAAGGAGAAAGAATCGATGAGACGTTTTAACGTCCACCACAGAAGAAGAAACAGATCTAAACCTGTTACTTTGACAGGGACAGAACCTGAAAACTGACGACTTCAGATACAGAGAAGACCTTTGACCTTTACACAGCTGAACCTGCATGAACTGTGGATGGATGGAACAGGGGGAACGGAGGGAACAGAGGGAACCAGGGAGAACCAGGGGAGTAGAGGGAACCAGGGAAAACAGGGGGAGTAGAGGGAACCAGGGAGAACCGGGGGAGTAGAGGGAACCAGGGAAAACAGGGGGAGTAGAGGGAACCAGGGAGAACCGGGGGAGTAGAGGGAACCAGGGAGAACCAGGGGAGTAGAGGGAACCAGGGAAAACAGGGGGAGTAGAGGGAACCAGGGAAAACAGGGGGAGTAGAGGGAACAGAGGAACCTGTTCAACACCATCAGATCACCATCACTGCTCCAGACTGAAAAACGGGACATTAATGCTGAGCGAGCAGATTGGTGGATTCATGAACGTTGTCCCAGTTGAATCCGTGAGGCGGATTATTAATCCGTTCCTGCTGGTTTTCCTGAGTTACGGTCAGATTATTCTGTCAGGCTGGAGCAACTAAAGCAATAAAAACAGGAAGCTGCCTTCTCGCTGCTCCTTCACGCCACAGTGAGTCTAAGAGCTGGATGAGGCGCAGCGCGCTAAAACAAAGGCAGACACGTTTCTGTTATCCACCTCTCTCTCTCCAAATTAAAAGCATCATGAATAAACATGTGAATAAATGAATGAGTGTTTGTGTCTGCATGCTTAAGCAAACAGAGCGCAGCGCGGCGACGTAAGGTTAAGGTTTCCCTGCAGGCCTGCTCATAAATATGCAAGTCGCTGTCATATTCACACATCATAAGTCATAAAGTCAGAACCAGATCTGCTGACAAAAAGCTAAAGATCCACTGGAAAGATCCATCAGTAAGGACTGGTTCATCATTCTAGATCTAGATCTACAAAGAGAGATTTAGATTTAGTTTGTGGAGCCATTTGCAAAGTTGCAGTGAAAAATGATCAGCAACAAATTGAGTTATTTAGTTGATCTATAAGAGAAAAACTGGAGGTTCATGATTCACATTTTCACCATGTTAATTCATTCATTCATAAACGTCAGTTTTCAAACCAAATATTTAGCTTGTTAATTAAATGTTGGATTTGAAACTGTGACAGTTAGTGGAAAGTTATTGTAAATAACTAATAACTGCTGTTTTTAGAGCTGATGATGTAATGAAGCTGGGATTCATTTTACCTGTCAGGTGTTCAGAGTGGGAGCAGCAGCTCTGACAGCGCCGCCCTGCAGGTCAGAAAGTCCAACACAACTTCCAGACAAAGTGATCTCTGATCGTCTCCTTCATGGATGGTTGGTGGTTAAAATCCATTCATGGAACTTTTATAATATTTTATTTTTCATATTTGTTTAAACTGTTACTGTCTTCACAGATAATCTGTGGAAAAAATATCCTCCATTAAGAGATGTTAATAAATTATAATAATTACTGTTTCATAAACCTGCAGATTTGGTTCATGTGTCACCATAAAAACATTTTTCTTCTTCTTGTCCCGTTTTAGTGCGTCTGACCCAAAAGGCATCGGCTGTCCTTCGTCTCACTGGAGAATATTCACATTACCGACCTGAGAAGGCGAATGAACCGTGACTGAGTCTCATTTGTCTCACATGAAGGGGGAATGAGGACAGGAAGGACAGGAAGGACGGACAGAATGAACCGTTCCCTTTAATCCAGGAGCTGCAGAGGAGGAAACACTAATTACCTGAACTCTGCCAGCTGTGACCTCACCTTGGAAGCTGCATGAATGCAGAGCTGCACTTAATGAGAAATCCTACTGATTGGCTATTTTAAAGTATTTACTGACCGGCTGGTCTGAGGAGAAACAACATTTATTTTCTGTGCTGCTGGTTTGGCTTCCAGCCTCTAATTGACACCAGGATGCCAGGTGAATGTAATTAGCTGCAATTAGCCACCAGGATGAGGGATTACTGGCAGCATGTGGCAACCTGAGGACAGAGTAGAAACAACCACAGAACTAATGAACTGGTGGTGATTTTTCAATTAGAAACCAAGGAGAAATTGACCTAAAAACAGCTTTTTTACTTTACATTAAGAAAATAATTTATAATTTACTCTGTGGCTTTCTGATTCCCATTTTTAGCTCATACCATTTTTCTTTTTGAAAAGCTGCTAAATTTCACAGGTATGTTTCAGCCAATTACTGATCTTCCATCATTAAAGAAATCTGAGTTTATTTATCAGGAAAAAGCCACACTGAGCCTCACCTACTTTAAAAATGGAACTAAGTTTTGTTTTTATAAAACCCTTCATGCAACAATTCACATATTTCACTTGTTGGATGTGATTTCTTCTTTATAACAGCGAATCAACCCAAACACTAATCCAGCAGACTCTCTGCAGACAACAAACCTGAGAAAGATCACATGACCTCTGACCTCTGACCTGACCCCTGGGTTCCACAGTGGGCCTTCTAGCAGCTGCAGAACATTTCCAGAACCAGAGACTAAAGTCTTGGATCAGAGAAACTCATCTAGACTTAAGTTTCTCTTTAATGGCTTTGATTCCTGCAGCAGCGTCTTCACAGGTCTGATTGACAACCCAGCGGTCCAGAACGCTGCTGCTGGAGTTCTGACTAGAACCAGGAAGATAGAGACACCATCCGGTTCTACACCACCGAGCTCTACGCAATACGGTTCTATACCACCCGGTTCTACTATACTAAATAAACTGGAGTCTCCATAATGTTCCTGAAGAAGCCGCCGTTTGGCTGCAGACGGAGAGCTGGAGGACAGAGGAAGATGTTGCTACCAGGCGCAGATTTCCACAGAGAGAATGAGGAATGAAGCCAGACTCAAGGCCATTTGATGACTAACAATATATATAGTGTTTCATATGTGCAGCGGATCCCTGAACAATCCTTTACTCTGATGAGATTTCATGGCATTGATGAGCTGGAGAGGCTCTGCCTCTGGGTCTCACATCTAGTTTAGAGAAATAACCAATTGCTGCCCTCAGACGGTGATCAATAAATGTTAGAATCAATCCTGCGCTCCGCTGGGAGCTAACTTGAGGACAATACGCCAGTTCTGCTAAGCTGGATGTCAGCAGTCCGTCTCGAACAGCTGTTCAGGGAATTTAGCGATCAATACTGTTAAGAAGAGCCAGAGCAGCGCTGCTACATTAACCTGTTAGCACGGCTAATCTGAGCTAACAGGCTAATCCACAGGGAGAGCCGTCTTCTGATTGGACCAGGCCTCTCCATCCATCCGTCCGTCCGTCTATCCATCCATCCATCCATCCATCCATCCATCCATCCATTCTGTCTGTTTCTGCTATAACTTAATTTCTCTTCCTACTGAATTGTGAGCATTGAAGCTGCAGGTAAGAAATAAAACACACACTCACAGAAGAGGTGTGTGTGTGTGTGTATGTGTGTGTGTGTGTGTGTGTGTGTGTGTTTGACACAGTGAGCCATTAAATCAGCCTTTTAGCATCAGAAGCTGCAGATTAAAAGCTGTAAATGAGATAAAAAGAATAAAAATCTCTTTCTGTTAATCTGGGTGATTTCATGATGGGCATGTTAGTAGATCTTGATGATACACAGATAAATGTTATGAGGAAATTCTGTCATATGCAGAAATCTTCATTTTTAATAGACTAGATTGTTTTTTATGAGGTTTTCACTTCATGCGGAGGAAGTTTAGCTACATTTGGCTGAATTGCTCCAGAACAGCTCAGAGATCTGAAACCTTCATGGAACCGAAACACGTCAGCTGATTCAGTCCTGCTTTAGACGTGGATTTAGAAAAAAACAAAGGAGAGGCAAAAAAGAGAATATCTGTTCAATCACAGCAGCAGCAGCAGCAGCAGCAGCAGCAGCAGCAGCAGCAGCTCCAGCAGCAGCAGCAGCAGCAGCTCCAGCAGTAGCAGCAGCTCCAGCAGCAGCAGCAGCAGCAGCAGCAGCAGCAGCAGCAGCAGCAGCAGCAGCAGCAGCAGCAGCAGCAGCAGCTCCAGCAGCAGCAGCAGCTCCAGCAGCAGCTCCAGCAGTAGCCTTCACTTTGGCCCCTCAGAGCGATGATGTCATCCAGAAACAGAAACACGCCGGGGAATAATTGCAAAACCAGTTTTATTTATATTAACACTCAAATGGATATGAGTCATGAAATACTTTAAAAAGGTTTCAACAATTCAAGGCACAAAAAAGCACAATCAAAAGGTTTAAGTCAGTAATAATGTGCAGGCAGATTAATATAATAAATTAAAGGTGTTTTAATGTCATTAAGGATTACAGCAACCAGAGGCCAGAACGCGTTCAGGATTCCCTGCCATTCAACACAAAACACGTTTAAAAATCAAAGGATTAACTGATCAGAGTGCAGCTCTGCGTCTCTCGATGCCTCTCTGTTAGTGTCATGGCCGCCGCAGACGGGCCGGTTCTGGTTATTTTGGCGTGTAGGTTGGACTTCCCTCCTCCTCCTCCCGATTGTTTTTCGCAGAGTCTTTGTAGCAAAGTAAACACCAACAAATAAAACAAGGAAAATGAAAAGAGGCACATGAGGCATTTTTCTCAGACTACGAATTTGTTCTTGGTGGTGGAGCCGCTCTTGGTGGCCGTGTCGGCGTGAGACTGGTAGCCGATCGTCATCTTCATGGGGAGCCCCAGCCGCTCCTTGTAAACCCTCCTGTGGGAGAGGAAGCGTAAGCGGCGTGGAAACAGGTCTGCACATGCTCAGTGCGGCGGCCCGCCTCACCCTATGTGTGTCACAGCCTCCCGGTTCTCGTAGTCAGAGGTCCACACGGCAATTTTATCCCCTTTGTTGCGAATGTTGACGACGGCTCCACAGACGTCGTCGCTGTAGTCGTCAAAAGCCTCTCCGACTAAACACAGCAGCTGATTGGAGGAAGGAAAAGACTCCATGAGTCAGCGCTTTTGACTGAGATAACCTCCGCTAAGTCTGTGCTAACTTTGGAAACGTTTAGCGCTTAGCTTTCCACAAATTAATCTTCTAATTTACTCTGTTTTTAACTTTCAGTTGAATAAAGTTTTGCATCTGTGTTGCAGTTTTAGTCATCGACTATTAAACATTCTTCAAGAATTTACATGTTTATGTTCATGCTCTTATTTTGAAGTGGGTCTGTTTCCTGTCCAGCTGAGATGCAGAAATGGTGTCAACATAAATAAATGTAGCGGTTTAGCATTAGATTCCACTACATGTCTTGTTAGTATAGCACGTTAGCCTTAGCTCATGCTAAGTATAATGTTGGTACTTCTCTTTAGTGATACCATATGGGTATAGGAATTAGCATTAACTAGTTATTACTGATAATTACCATGTGGGTATAGCTCTTTAGCTGAACTAATCTTCATGAATAGCGGTTTAGCATTAGCGTATCTTAACTTTTTAGTTAGTGGGGCTCACTGCTGGGGTTACTGATACCAGTACACCCCTAATGTTTGGTTAAATTCCCTGGTTGGACTTTGATCGCATCATTTTTGCTGCCATCAACAAGCTTCTTGTATCCGGGTTCCTCTCAGCATTATGCCATTATGCTGCCTCTGCCGTGCCTGAAAGCTGCTGTCAGAGATCCCAGGTCTGACGGTTTGATGGATTTCTCATCATGGTTTCTGTCTAATACTCATGTTACCTGCTGCTGTAAGCATTATTCTGAACAGTTTATAAACTATTAAAAGAAGTAAATTAATCTAGAGATCCAGTCCAAAGATCCAAGTACAATATTCAACCCTTCACTTCATTTGGACCAGATTTTAAACAGAACCAGAACCGGCTGCTTTGTGAGAGACATGCATCAGACTGAAGGCAGCACCACTAAAAGCCTCTGATCCATGGCTCCGGGGGTAATCTTCCATTTCTGCCCCCACCAGTGGAACAGCAGGGTATCGGTGTGTAACAGTCCAGCAGTAATGGCTGCCGTCCTCCCGGGAGGCCCAGGTCCGCCTACCGTCTCCAGCCAGAAGCGGTCCAGGTCTGATCTCCGCTGCTGCTTGGTGAGCGTGATCAGCCAGCGTCCGCCACGCTTGTTCCGCTCATCCTCCCACATGGGCTCGATGCCGTCCTGCAGCAAAACATCAGCATGTTTCTACTCACATCTACAGCTGACAGCAGAGACTCAGCAGCAACGAGGCGTTTCTCAGTTAAACTTTAAAAAATCAGCAAAACTGCTGAGAAAAGCTGCACAGATTTCAATGATCTGAATTCAAACATTCAGATCACAGCTAAAAACTGGTTTCCTTAATCCAGTTTCTGTTTGATGATTCCAGATTGTCCCAGATTTTAATCTGTCACTGATTATTGTCAGATAAATTAACCAATGGAAAAAATGTCTCGTTATAAGTGAAATAATCTGAAAATGGAATGGAACTTTTTCATCAATATTAAAAAATGATTTACTTAAAACCTCTCTATTTTTCTGAAAATGTATTTTCAGTTAGTTTTGCCTCATTTAAAGTGAACTAAAATATATGCATTAGAAATTAGACCAACTTGGTAATACTCTGTGTTTTTGCAGTGTAGGCAGAAAGAGGAAGCTGTCAAAGCTTTTGCTGAATTTTGTAGAATTTTCAATGATATTCAAATTATTTTAATACATAAAATTTTTTCTAAAAGTGTAATAGCTGAAATCAAGAAAAGTCCTATTGCACTTCTAGAGAAGAAGCTGAACATTTTGATATATGAATGACTTATGACCTGAACAACATACGGAGCAAAATCCAAAGAAAAACAGACGCAGTCAGTGAAAATGCTTCATAATTACTTTCCCTGTCTTTAGTAACTTTGCACCACTGCCCTGCAGGTTCAGCACATGATGCGGTGAAGCCACAGACCTTGAACAGGGAGTAGTCGCAGCCGGACATGAGGTTGCTGGACAGCTGGATGTGGTTGTAGAGGCTGAAACACAGAGCAGCCGTTAGCAATCCCTCCATCACCGGAGGAGAAACTGACATTAATTGCTGCTTACGCCCAAAAATCTTCCACCGTGTCAAACTTGGAGATGAGGCGCAGGTTGGCCTGCCATGTTTTGCTCTTGTCGTTCTTGAAGAACCACAGAGACCATCTGTTTGGAGCAGGAAATAAAAAACAGGAGAGAGCTGCTGAATGGATCTGCTGGGTGCTTTGGAGGGAAATTGCTCCGTGAATCATATTTCCACTCTTAGTTGAATAAAAGGTGACGCTGCGTCTTCTCTACAGCCCAGACGGCGACAGGCTGAAGAATGAGGAATAAAACAAAATGAGAGCAGAGCTGAAACTGAAGGTGATACGGACAGAAACAGTCAGATGATGCAAAGTGAAGGGCCACCAAACAGACGGACAGATTAAAGCCGTAATCTGAGCTAATTCCTCCATCTTTACTCTGAAACTGATCCTGAACCTCCACCGGTTCAACATCCAGAAGACTGGCCCTTTAAGACCACCACAAAACATCTGAAAGGTCAGAAGGTCAGATTAATAACTGGAAGATTTTTAGATATGGATCAGTTGGATGAACAGTTGGATGATCCAGCTCTAACTGATCTATATTCTGTGAAGTAAGTCTTTATTATTATTATTAATAATAATTATAATAATAATAATAACTGATCTTGTGTTTGTGAATAAAATCATATTCCAAAGGAAATCTGGAATATTTAAACACAGCTCTTCTTCTTCTTCTATAGAAGGTAGCTGCTGTTTCTACCTCCTTGTCACTTCCTTCCCTGTGGTGACCTTTGAACCCGTGACATCACGGCTGTGAACCTGTGGGTGTGTGATGAGGAGAAGCTGACCTGTTCTGCAGCGGATGTTTGACGTAGGCCTCTGGGCTCACCATCTCCTTCCCAGAATCCTCAGCTCCATCTTCCTCGGCGTGGGGCGGACTCGGATTGGTTTCCTAGGCAACAGACGGGCAGAACCAGTGAATGGACTCTATGCAGCTCTACACCCCCTGACCCAGCAGCGGTTTCCTGTCCGCCATCTTGTTTCTACAGAGAAGCCTTACTGCTGCAGGGTCATGACCTTTGACCTGCTAATTGAGGACTGTAGAGTCTGACATGGACTTCCTGGTCTGAATCTGCTGGAACGTCCGAGATGTTTTCCTCTTGGCAATACGTTTCCTCTCTGATGGACATGACCTTTGACCCTTCCCAGGTTGCAGTTTTCTGCCTTTGAGTTTCAGAGCAGCAAACAACAAAAAACCAAATCCTGCTTCCTCAGAGGTGGTGATCAGTTAATCAATGAGTTTGATTAACTGATCAATAGTTTGTCTGCTGCTGTATAGAAATAGAAAAGGTGCAAATAGTTTGTTAAAGCAGCTTTTCTATTTTTGCTTCATTTCCACTATTTTTCATATCTCTGTACTTTCATGCAAATGTTCTAACATTATAAAATCTGTACTTCTCTATCCAGCAGTTTATATTTTATTAAACTACACATAATTTAACCAAACCAGCACTCAGATCTCTCTGTGTGTCATATTAGCTGTTATGGGTATTTTTATTATGGGATTTGCATAAATATTGTTGACTGAAAGCATGCTGGGTAATAAAATCTTTCAGATTCTGTTTTTGTTTCAGAAATCATAAAGTGGAATTAGATGTTTTATTTACACAGGAGCTAAAATGCAAACATCAGTTTCTGTTATGTTTCAGGTGTGATGTTGTGAGACAGAAAGGCCAGATGGATCCATCCTACATGCACACAGGAGCCTCACCACAGATCCTTCCTCCCAGCAGCTGTTAGACTCTACAACCATCACTGCTTCAGGAGTTTACAACCTTGGTGATATTTATGGTTTTTTAAATTTCTTGTAGTCTGTTGATATTTTCTATAAAAATTATGCACTTTTAAAAAATTTACCTACAGAGTTGAATATTTCTTTAAACCTGAATATTCCACTTTTAATAACTGTATAGTATTATTTTCCTTATGTTGTAAAATTTGCCCTTATTTTCACTTTGTTGTTGAAATGTTATACAAATAACTTACTGTCATGTCCTTTATATTTTTCAGTTTTATATTTTTTTACTTTAATGTGAATCTGCATGTTTTCCTTTTAGGGGCCCAAAGACATTTTTTCATAAATGAAAGTTTTGTAAACATTGTATGTATATTTATATAAAATAAACATAAACAATAAACATAGTGCTACCTTCCCTGGAGATGTATTCAACCAACCATGCATCAATTCATACCTGCTGATGTGTAGCACTACCTATTAATCTACTGTAACTTGCATTAATAAAATATTTTTTCTTTTGAGGATGGGGCAACAACACTGAGTTCAGCCCAGGGGCCCACATCCTTGTAAAAACTCCTGGTTCGAAGTAATTCAGAGTGAAATTACATTAAAAATAATGAGCAGCTAGCTTAAAATAAAAATATATCCTAAATCATATCATTTAAGCCAAAAACCTTTAAGTTGGGGGCATTTGGAGCCGAAAGCATCCCGGGGTCAGCTCGGACCAGTGCAGGCCAGTTGTGACAGCTGAAATGTTTCCTACACTTTAAACAAGAAGCAACACGAACATTTTGACGGCGCTCAATCAGCGAATAGTTCGTACAGCAACGTGTGCGTCGTTTTAAAGCAACATGCAGCATCCGAGCAGAGATTAATGTTCAGAAAGGATCTCATGTTGCTGCTCGTCCGCTCGCTCGAAGTTGGGAGATCTCCACATTCCTCCTCAACGCCCAGCAGGTCGTGGCACAGACAACAGCTTTAAAACTCCCCCAAACACCCCATGTAATCACAGCAACTTCAATTCACCAGCGTGGAAACGCTTTGTAAGGCTTCCGGTCAGCTCTGGGTCTAACCGGAGGCTCTAATTTAGACCAGAAGACCCTCCATATGCTTTGAAACGTTCAGAGAACAGAGAAGTACTCACCGGTTCGGCGGTAGCCATCTTACAAATCTCTGTTAGGAAAGTGCGCGCTGATTGGGCCGAGCTGTGCCACGTGACTGGGCTGCAGTAGCTCCGCCTCTTCCCCCCCGTCCTGCAGACGAAGGCATGGCGAGCACGGAGGCCAGGAGGGAGTGTGAGACGGAGGGCTGCAGCAGGGACGCCAAACTTCAGTGTCCCACATGTATCAAGCTCGGTATTCAAGGCTCCTATTTCTGCTCGCAGGTACGGCTGCTTTTCTCCGCTCTGCCCGGTCGGGAACGCCCTCACCGGGGCAACAGACCCCGGCCGGCCGGGCCCGCTGTCACATCACGAGGCTGCTAACTGAGCTGTTAGTCTGCTAACGTGTCTTCAGGCTGCTTAAAAACGTATTTACACAACGTTTGTGTGCATATTTTAGTCGTTTAATAGTATAAAGGCTGGAAGTTATGTACAGTGTGCCAGTGACCGGTTGTATTATGTTGTTTTTAAATTTGTAAGGCCCAGGAGAGACGTTTAGCGAGCTAACTCGCTACAGTGAGTGATGGAAGAGCCATCAGGCTCACATTACTTATTAAAAGAGACGCGCTGTGTGAAAACCTCACATTAAAAGCCTTTAGCAGGGTACTCTGCTGAGCCACCCTGCTGGGTCTGTGTCTGTCGAAACCAAACCCCTCCCAGACATGTGAATGCAACTTTAGGGAGGCTATCACTGGTTTTACTGGTAACACTGGAGTCTGCTTTCTGCATCACTGCGATCAGATGAGCATCTGTTGTTTTGGTTCTTTATCGTCCAAAACGGACAGATTTTAGGCTAGACGGGTTTCATTGATGATATCCTGAGTCTGCTTTGCTGATCGCAGCCTGTTGATCCGGAACCTGCTGTTTGTTCAGTTCAACCTAAAAGATGCTCCTTTCACCCAAAGGGAAATTAAATGAAGCCCGTCACTAGAAGCTGTTCATCCATTAATTACATGATAAAATAAACGAGCTCCATAATTTCAATTTGGACCACAATCATAAAGAGATGCTGAAATGTTTTCTACAAAATCCAATTTTACAATTTTAAATGCAATTGAAAAGCCGATATTTTGAAAAAATGCTGCAAAGATTTGACACCCAGTAAGAAGTGCTTCGTTTGCACTTTCATTTTTAATAAACTGGCTCTTTTGCTGTTTTCCTGTGTAAATCTCCTTTTTTGTTCCGGTTGGATATTTAAGATGTTTTCCACTTCTATGTTACATTTTTAAAATAAATTTAAAGATCTTCTTTTTAATCGTAGAGGATGTGTTTGCATTAATATACCTTTCAATGTTATATTAAAATTGTATGAAATTGACAATATTGTTGTTTATTACAATCATTTCTGGGCCAGTTTATCGTGCATCAAAATCATATCATCCAAGATTCTTCAAAGAGTTGCTGTGGATGGTGATGCTGTGACTCCAGTAGCAGTCAGTCTTCCAGCCAGTCTCCTAGGCCTCTGACTGCAGACTGTTGCTGTTTAAGGTCTCATGACCAACATGCTAGGAGCTCATTATCCAGGCAGCAGAGAGCTACCTGTCAAGTCTCCCATTTATTATTACCGTATTTTACCTCCCGTATTAATATCTTCCTGTAAATATCCTGTATATTGTTCCCACCCCCCCGCTGGCATTACTTGCGTCTCACGTTAGTTTGTCTTCCTCCTCACGTTGACGGTAATGTTATGTTACACGTAGGCCTGTCGCGATAAACGATTAATCAATTAATGTACAATAAATTAAAACTATCCACATCATTTTAATTATCGGCATTATCGTCTCTTCCGACCTTTTTCTTTTTCTGTTGATGACACTGAATGAAAAAAGGCTCAACTCCGGTGCTCTCCACTGACCTCTGACCTCATTTCCTTAGTGTAAAGCCCAGCGCAGAGACACAATCTTAGAGTTGTCGGCCGATTGTCGGCCCACTTTTAAAACCTGACAGACCAAACATTAGCCGACAGAAATCCTAGGTATAACGGTTCCACCGGGTTCGGTCCTGCCGTGTGGTGTCCAACAATGGGCACAAAATAATGGCTACAAGTTCAGTGAACTAATTTTAAAACCAGGCATTAATCAATGCTTTACTACAATCTACCTGCAATGCATGTGGCTAGTGTCGGAGTAAAGTCCTGACTGAATGAAAATCATTAGAACCTGTTTACGTCACGTTAACGAAGAACAGCTGAAAAGTTACCGGGTTTATCAACTGCGGTAACAATTTCGCTCCAACTCCTCCTCTTGTCATTTCTATATTCTTTACATATTGAATAAACATTAATGTTGTTTCCACATATCATCTCCAATGTCCTGGACTTCGGGTTGCGCCGTGTCAGCTGTTTGGGATTCCCCTCCGTAATTTCCCCTCAGAAAGCAGGAGGGGAATCCTGGCTTTCTGATTGGCTGCCTGTCACATTCAACAGGTGGAGTTAAGATCCCAGTCGGGAAAAACCATGATTTAGATCGGAGGGCAACGATGATCTACCGTAACACACCACACAATCTTAGAAAGACCAACATGCTAAGATTGTTGTAAGAGGAAAAATAGGAGCAAAAATCATGTAGTGTGAATTATTGCATCAGGTAGTCGATGTGCCCATCTTCTCTATTTAAATCTAATTATTACTGAAGGGCAACATAATATACAGACTTCATAATCTTTTGGTTGAATGCAGTATTTATTTCCACTTTGGCTTTATGTTGTTTAGTTTTTATTCAAGTACATTTTTGTTAATGGAGACTGAGAATCCATTTTATTTTTGTTTTTGGTTGTTTTGTTTATTTTGTTTATCAGCTCCAGTGTTAAATATTATTTTGAAAATAAAGTGTATCTATCTTTGGCAGGAAATCACATGCATTATTACATCATTTCCATTAAATCAGTGTAAAAAGGTCTTCAGACAATATTATCGTTTATCGCAATAATTTTTGAGACAATTAATCGCTCAGCAAAATTTGCTATCATGACAGGCCTAGTTACACGTCCCCCTTACGTTAGTGTCGCTCTGACAATAACACCAGACGGCGACATTTCCTGTATTCTCAAATCCAAAACTTGACAGGTATGAACAGAGATGATATTCTGCAGTAATGTGTCCTGGATGGATCAGTTGTTAGCCAGCTCTGCTAATCCACCTCCTTTGCTTTTTAAACTTTAATCCAGGCAGAGAGATGCTGCAGTAGGGGATATGATCCTTGCATATTTCAGCCAGTTGAACATGCTTCTCTCTGCAGGAATGTTTCAAGGGGAGCTGGACGTCTCACAAGCTGCTCCACAAAAAAGCAAGTATGTTCCCCGGCTCTGTGCTTCATGGAGTCCTGTTAAAGTCCAGACCAAGTCACCTGAGTCACGTTTTGTTTTTCCAGAGGAAGACAAGCACCAGACTGAAGCTAATAACTGCGTGGAGAAGGACACCAACACAGATCCCTGGCTGGGGTACCGCTACACAGGCAAACTACGGCCACACTACCCACTGGTGAACTCTCCCTCCGTGTCTGATATTCACTCCTTAATAATGCAACTTCCTCAAATGTCTGGGAAAGTTTGGAAGTTGATTTAGGAATCATCTGTTGGAGGACAAAATGATCTGGAAAACTCTACCTCCTGTCTTTCTCTTTAACGTTGTCTAAATGATCCATCCATCCAGTTAAGCTCAGGATTATTGTCCCCTGATGAAATCACACAAAACTCTTAGTGTTTCCATGGAAACCACTGTAATGGAACAGGGTTCCCCAGTGTATTTTAGGTCTGGCAGCCCGCCATGCTTTACTAGCCCCACCGCCAGACTAAGCCTTTCTTATTTATGTTTTTCTGAAAATAAAAATAAAAAATTGCTTCTTTTTTTTCTGTTTTCTTTTAAGCCGGATTGCAAGCGTCTCTGTTGCTCTGAGCATTTCACTGGCGTAGCAGAATTATTCCTAAAATATATGTTTATAGAAGATAGCTTTATAGTTTATGCATTTAAAGCCGGACCAATCACACCGCTGGCGGCTCTACGCGTTGCCTCGCGCCGCAGCAGCTGGATGTCTTAGTAACCTCAGCAGGATCGCGCGCCTCCTTTCACTCAGACTGAACACAGACTGACCTGTATGGATATTTACATCAACCTCCTGTGAGGAATTATGTTTCTTTCCAGAGTTTTTGATCAAGGTAGGAGTTTAAACCCCAACGCGTTAGCTCTGGTTGCGCAGCTCTACGTGAACCACAGGCTTTCAGAGAAGCAGTGAGAATGATTTATATTTGTGGAAAAAGAAATTTGTGCGTCTTTTTCATCTCAACACGCTGCCCAGCGCCTGACGCTGTCTGCACCGATAAAGTTCATGTCTGTGTTTCCGATTAGCCGGAGCGTTAGCGGTTAAAGAACCAGCGCTAACCTCATCATGTAGGTTCAGCCGGTGAGGAGTTGTCACGCTCCTCGTAGTCACGCATCATGCTGGTTTTATATTATTTTATTTTTATGATTACATGATGCATCAAACCATATCAAATGCTTTGTCCACTTAGAGTTAATGAGCGCTGAGATCTGAGAAACTGGAGCAACCAAAACAGTTTCTGTGTCTTATTAAAACTCAGAAATGTTAGAGCTGCTAAAGCCACATTAGCAGCACTGAATTAAATCTCAGCTTGTTGCTCATCTCTGCTCAGTGCAGCAGATTGAACTCATCCTGCAGGGCCGGTCCAAGGCTGCATGAGGCCTGGGGCAGAATCTGACCTAGGGGCCCCTCTTGCTGCTAAAACCATCAGCACCTCTAACAGCTTCTGGGTTGGATTTAATCTGGGAGAGAGAGAGTACAACCCCTGGCAAAAAGTATGGAATCACCAGTCTTGGATGAGCACTCATTCAGACATTTCATGCTGTAAAACAAACTCAGATCAAAAACATGATACAATATTAAGGTCGTTCCAAAGTGCAACTTGTTGGCCTTCAGGAACACTCAAAGAAATGAAGAGAAAACATTGTGGAAGTCAGTGAATGATACTTTAATTGACCAAACACAGGGGAATAAATATGGAATCACTCAATTCTGAGGAAAAAAGTATGGAATCATGAAAAACGCATAAACAAAAGACCATTCAAAATACATCACTAGTATTTAGTTGCACCACCTTTGGCTTTTATAACAGCTTTCAGTCTGTGAGGCATGGACTTGATGAGTGACAAACAGTATTCTGCATCAATTTGGTGCCAACTCTCTTTGATAGCAGTTGCCAGATCAGCTTTGCTGGTTGGACCCTTCTTGTGGACCATTTTTTTCAATCTCCACCACAGGTTTTCAATTGGGTTGAGATCTGGACTATTTGCAGGCCATGACATCGACTGAATGTGTCTTTCTTCAAGGAATGCCTTCACTGTTTTTGCCCGATGGCACGATGCATTGTCATCTTGGAAAATTATTTCATCATCACCAAACATCTGTTCAATTGAAGGGATGAGAAAACTGTCCAAAATGTCAATGTAAACTTGTGCATTGATAGAAGAATTAACCACAGTCATCTCCCCAGTGCCTTTGCCTGACATGCAGCCCCATATCATCAAGGACTGTGGAAATTTGGTTGTTTTCTTCAGGCAGGCCTCTTCATAAATCTCACTGGAACGGCACCAAACAAAAGTTCCAGCATCATCACCTTGTCCAATGCAGATTCTTGACTCATCACTGAAGACAACTTTCATCCAGTCATCCACAGTCCATGATTGCCTCTCCTTAGCCCATTGGAGTCTCGTTCTTTTATGTTTAGGTGTCAATGCTGGTTTTCGTTTAGCTTTCCTGTATTGAAATCCCATCTCCTTTAGGCGATTTCTTACGGTTCGGTCACATACATTGACTCCAACTTCCTCCCATTTATGCTTCATCTGTTTAGTTGTACTTTTTCGGTTTTCAAGACAAATGGCCTTAAGTTGTTTGTCTTGACGCTTTGATGTCTTTCTTGGTCTACCAGTACGCTTGGCTTTAACAACCATTCCATGCTGTTTGTATTTGGTCCATATCTTGGATACAGCTGACTGTGAACAGCCCACATCTTTAGCAACCATGCGTGAAGGGTTACCTTCCTCAAGAAGTTTCACAATCCTCTCTTTTGTTTCAAGGGACATTTCTCTTGTTGGAGCCATGGTTCTCACCACTCCACTTCATCCAGCAGCCCTCCAAGGTGTCATGACTGCAGGTGTTTTGAACTGCACACTAACGGGCACATCTAATCTGGGGCAGGTGTCCATTTAGGGAAAGGAAATAGACTGGGTGTGTCCTTTTTTTTCTACCTCCAATTTGAGTGATTCCACACTTTTTTCCTCAGAATTGAGTGATTCCATATTTATTTCCCTGTGCTTGGTCAATAAAAGTATCATTCACTGACTCCCACAATAGTTTCTCTTCATTTCTTTGAGTGTTCCTGAAAGCCAACAAATTGCACTTTGGAACGACCTTAATATTGTATCATGTTTTTGATCTGAGTTTGTTTTACAGCATGAAATGTCTGAATGAGTGCTCATCCAAGACTGGTGAGTCCATACTTTTTGCCAGGGGTTGTAGATTAACTGGCCAACCTGAAAACAATCAGTTATAATTACAGTTTATTAATTTGTATTTATGAACAAACAGCTCAAAGTCAAAGATTAAACTCACAGCATCAGATTGTTGCTATGGTAACAAAATAATCTGAGTATGAAGATTGGTCTTTGAACTTTTAGAAAGTAAACTTGCCAGCTCTTTAAAATCTGACATTTAAATGTTAAACAATTTAAAATCTTTTAATTTATGCTGAAACCATTAAATCAAATTTAGCAGCATTGATAATCTCAATAAATAAATGTTACATTTATATATCTGTGTTAAAATATCAGCCTTTATGGCCCCTGAAGCCCTGGGGGCCCGATGGAGCCGCTGACTTCATTTGGATTAAACAGAAGTGCAAATAATTCATATTCATCTTAATTGTATTTTTTGATTAGTTGATTTTCAGACTAGTTCTGGGTTTAAATATCGTTTCACTGCCATGTTTTCCTGTAACATGTAATAACCCAGTAATGTTTTTACTTTTCCTGTCAACTTCACATGTTTTAATATAAAAACCCGGCGGGCTCCTCGGCGCCGCCCGGCGGGCTGAGCAGGCTTACTGGGGGAAACTCTGTGGAAACTGTTCATTACTGTATTGTTTCCAAAAGAGCAAAGAGAAAATTGCCACAAAGTTTAATCTGCAGATTTTATTACGATGGAGTTTTAGGGCCAGGCTCAGAAAAAATAATTTAAATAAAGTCATAATATTGCAAGAAAAAGTCGTACAATAGTCAATCAAAATACTATAAATAATGAAGTCATAATATGAGACTGAAGTTGTTATTAAATTTGTAATAACATCAGAATAAAGTCACACATGGACTCGAACCGAACCAGAGTTCACTTGAACTGGTCCCAGAACAGATTACAGGTGGACCAGAGTTCGCTTAGCATTCACACTTCTCCAAACAAACCGGACTTTCTAAGTAAACGGACCGGAGTTAATTAAAGCGGACTAATTGTTGTTGCTGTGATCTAACTTGTGTTCTTGGTTCCTCTGCCAGACCCCCATGCGACCGGTTCCTGGTGACATCCAAAGACCCGACTATGCGGATCATCCCAGAGGTAACAGAACTTTCTCATGGTTCTACAAAATCAGAACAGGTATCAGGCCAGCTTTAAGGTGTTTGTCAGAGCAGTGGATTCTTTCTTGGTTGGCACTGCCTCCATCCACAGTGGTGGTAACTGGTTTTACTGTGGACAGATCCACTGGTTTCCAGTTGATTAGCGTCTCCTGGTTGTTGATCATCCTAACTGATGTCTTTTCCTCTGGAGGTGACCGTTTGGCTCTAAGTGGACTGTTCAAACCAGCTGCTCAGACTCTAAACTGTAACTGGACCCATTTTTTGATAAGTTGCTAGATTTGTTTCTAGTTGCTTTTCTGAAAGAAAAAAAAGTTGCTGAGTATAGCAACAAAGTTGCTAAGTTGGCAACAGGGCTTCTGTCATTCGGACCAAACCCACTCTTGGCCACGCCCCTGTGTGTATTTAGGCTCCGCCCACTTTGGCAGGGCCATGGGGGTTTGTGTTCAAAACCGAACCAGTTTAACTGAACTGTCCTGGTTCTGGTCAGATACTCGGACAAGATGGAACCACACAGTTCCGCTGCAGCGTCCTGGGTCCAATTGGGTTGGTATCAGAGGGTTTGGTCCGCTCAGATCCAGTTGGGTCCGGCTAGGTCTTTCGGATCCGGTCAGGACCGGTTGGTTCGGATCCAATCCAGTTGGGTCAATATCATAGGGTTGGGTCCGTTCCGGTTGGTATTGTCGGGTTGGATCCGGTCGGGTCGGATCCGGTTGGTGTTCTCCATCAGGACGGTTAACCCCGCCTCTCCCTGTGGTTCTGATCGGTTTCCCTGTCTCGCCCGGACCATCTTGTGTCGCCTCATGTTGGGTTTATTTATGAGCCGAGTCGTAGCCGTGGCAACCTTTGTACCCACAGATCTGTCCGTACTCAGGTAGCCATGGTTACCGCCTCCCTTCGGAGCCGACTGTTTGTTCGCGCGGACTAATGTTTCAGAAAGCCGGCCGGAGCGCTGTGAGGCGTGTTTTACATGCAGGTGCTCCGAAGCGCTCTGTTCCTAAGCAACCACCCAACCTGCAGCGTCCTGCTGGGCGCTGGACGTAATCAAAGATTAATGAGGCCCGTTTGGGCCAAACGGCTGTTTTGTGAGTAAAACTGCTCGTGTTTTCCCGTTCCTCCCGCCGCAGTCGGACTCGGCAGCGTGAGTGTCATTAGAGCTGCAGCTGAGCGCAGCCCTGCAGGAGCAGCCAGTTATTCATAGCGCCGCGAGGAGCCTTTCATGCTTCTACTGTTTAGGATTCAGGCTGGAAGAGCTGTCACAACGAGACGCCTCGCTATCAGCTCTTCATGTGCTGCTCCAGTCTGCTCAGGCTTTCTGTTGGCTCTGCATTCATTAGAAGACATTTTATTATTTCTCCCTGTAGCTTTACAGAAAACACTCTGCAACAATCTGAACTATAAACTGAAACAGTTCAGTTGATTCTCCTGCTTCATATTATATTAATAACATTCTGAATTGCTGGAGCTTCATGAAGGGTTTCAACTCGGTCTTTGAACAGTTTCCACGTCTCAAAGTCTTCCAGAACACAAAAACCCGACTTCATTTTCATGTCGCCTTTCCAGACTTCCCTCTCTCTCTTCAGCCGCCTGCCCCACCAGGAGAATCCCAAAGCGCTCCCTGGTTCCTGCAGCGTTTCCTGGATCTACAGCTGGAAGACACAGGAAAAGCTGCAGGGACTCGGTCTGTTTTCCTCCTGATGGTCCGGTAGACCCGGTTCTGGAGCGGTCTCAAGTCCGCTTGGCATTCACATTCAAACCGAACCAGAGTTCACTTCAGCCGAACCCAGACCGAGGTCTGGAGGACCAGAGGTCAGAGGTCGATAAGCGTTCACACCTCACCAACCGAACCGGACTTTGACTAGGCAAACTGACTGGAATTGGATCGAAGCGGACCGGAGTTGATCATTCACTGGACTGCAGTGAATGATGAACCCATAGAAACTTCTGTCTTCTGTCGGTTCATCAGGCGAACGTTAAACATTTTATTCTGAAAAACAGATTAAACTAAAATCTGAGCCTGGAAGGTTGAAACTGCAGAGTGTTGCGTTCAGGCTCCTGTAGGAAATCTGCCTGTAGGGATCCTGGCTTTGCTTTCTGGTAGTACCTGCTTATGCTGTAGTTCATTGGTCCCCAACCACCGGTCCAATTGGTACCGGGCCGCGCAAGAAATAATGAACTACTTCCGGATGTATTATGGAGTATTTTATTGTATAATAATTGTAAAAAAATAATGGTTGCTACTTCGCGGATTTCGCCTATCACGAGTTCTATTTGGAACGTAACTGCCCCGAAAAACGAGGGTTCTGCCCTTCCCACCCCCCGACTCTATACTTACCCCCCCCCCCCCCCCCAGCAAAATTGCGAAGGGCTGACCGGTCTGCGCGGCTAAAAAGGTTGGGGACCGCTGCTGTAGTTCATGTAGTTTGGTCTCTAATTATTGTTGAACCTCTCTAAGCTTGCAGGAGTCAAACGCCACAGAAGGTAAAACTCAGTAAAGATTTTATTGTAATGTCTATTTACAGTGTAAATGAGCCCTTCAGCTGTGATGGAGTCAGAGTTACTAAAGCCCTGCTGTGTATCAGTGAGGACAACCAGCAGCTGCTCTTAGAGGTCGTCCAGAGGTCATGTGACTGATGGTGTTTGTCTCCGTCCCACAGGGATGTCCGAGTCCGAACAGTTCCTGAAGGGGACGTCTCAGATCAGGATCCTGTCTCCTGAGGACATCGAAGGCATGAGGGTGGTGTGCAAGGTAACTCTGCCGACCTCTGACCTCTCAATGTGTGAAGCTGCGCTCTGACCCCTGACCTCTGTGCAGCTGGCGCGGGAAGTCCTGGACATCGCCGCCATGATGGTGAAGCCTGGCGTCACGACGGAGGAGATCGACCACGCCGTTCATCTGGTATGGCAGCAGAAACACGATTTCCTTCTGCTGAGTCACACTAAGACCGAAACATAGAAAACTATCAGCAGATTTCAGGTCATGCTGGAAATGAAGAGGGAGGGAGAAGCTGCTAAGACGTTTCCTCAGCTTCCAGGAGAATCAGCTGCTGCAGCTAAGCTCTTTCATTAGCATCATTAGCATCATTAGCCTCGTGTTTTCACAGCGTTTGGCTTCAGGCTGCAGCAGGGCGGCTCCCCAGAGGGAAACCTGCTAACGTCTGAGTGGCTTTATGCTCACATTATCTGTTTGCCGAGAGCCTCACAAAGCGCCGTCATCATAACAGCTGATCAGTGATGAAAGCTCTGATTGGTTCTACGTGGCTCTGCTCTGATGCAGCCACTGCTGGTTCTGCTGCTAGTTCTGGGTCGGTGCCCACCAGCTGCTGGTTCTGTGTGTTCCAGGCCTGCGTGGCGAGGAAGTGCTACCCGTCTCCTCTCAACTACTACAACTTCCCCAAGTCCTGCTGCACGTCTGTCAACGAGGTGATCTGCCACGGCATCCCGGACCGGAGAGCTCTGCAGGACGGAGACATCCTGAACGGTCTGCTGGGCGGGGCATTAAAAGGGGCGGGGGGTATTAAGGGTATTAATGATGAACGCTTTCTCTCTGATGATGAATGTTTTACCCAGTTTTAGCCTCTTTCTGCTGCTGCTGCGCTCTGACAAGACGGATCGTTTTATTACCCTTCAGTCAAACCCCCACAGTTTCTGCTAACCTCCAGCCTGGAGCTGCAGCTTCTGATGATTAATCGGATAAAAGATTTCCACACTCTGCAGATTTTTAATTTTTAACTTTTCTCTTGAGCCTTTTTTATACATGACAAATATATTATTCAGTCTCACCAGTTTTTCACCAAAAACAGCAAATGGCTGCATTTTTTTTCACGCTAGTGATTAATTCTGAGTTTGGTGCAAAAGTGTTTGAAAACTTTGGGTTGAAGTGATTCCAACTCCCACCTGCAGGTGGCAGTATTTACTCTACGACTCTGCCGTCTCAGCCTGACCTCAAATGACGAGTTACAAAATTCACATTTAGCAGAAATGTAGAACCACAAAATCAGTGAGTTTGACTGGAAAAAATCACAACAATCCCAAAGTCCAGGAGGAAATGATTAAAAGATGCAAATGATCAAAAAAATCCTTTTTGAAATGAGAAATAAACGTTTTATAACAGCATTCCTTTAGTAAACACTTCATAATTTGTTGCAAAGGATGCTGATGATGTTTTTACAGTCTGTATCCTCCAGTTAACGATCAGTCGATTACTAAATTAGTCGACAGTTATTCCAGTAATTGATTGATCTGGTTAATTGTTTTTGCCCTAATTGAGACAAGCATGTTTGTCTTCCGCAGTGGACATCACTGTCTACCATAACGGTTTCCATGGCGACCTGAATGAGACCTTCTTCGTGGGCGAGGTGGAGGAAGGAGCCAAGAGGCTGGTGCAGACGACGTACGAATGCCTGATGCAAGCCATCGACTCGGGTATGAAGGCGCGCCGCCGCCGTGTGTTTGGTGTGTGATGGTGTCTGACCCCAGTGTCGCCCCCGCCCACAGTGAAGCCCGGGGTGCGCTACCGGGAGCTGGGGAACATCATCCAGAAGCACGCTCAGGCCAACGGCTTCTCCGTGGTGCGCAGCTACTGCGGCCACGGCATCCACCGGCTTTTCCACACGGCGCCCAACGTCCCACATTACGCCAGTGAGTCGCAGCGGGAATCTACGGCAGGCCAGTTTAACATAAAATCACCACATTCCCCAGATCTGAAAAAGAATTTTACTGCACGCATTTTAATCAAAACATATTGACAAAATATGCAACATCTTCAGTTCAAAAGCTTTTTGTTGTGAGTGAGCTAGAATCTTCAACGCTTTAAAGGCTCAGCCGTGATTATTTTATACAGGAGTTAAGAAAGACCCATGTGATGCCACTGAGCTGTCCCATCAGCTGCCTGCAGAATTTTGGGTTTTCTGCATAAAATTGTCTGAAAATGTCACCAAATAGAAAACTTGAAGACTGCTCCAGAAATCTGGATGTTTTCTGTCCTGTTTATCATGAAACTGAAGTAAAAAAAACATGGTGGATACAAGAGGAGTGCTTTTATGTTGTCTCTCCCTTCATATCACTAATTTCACTCTCAAGATTTTAAAATGCGCTTCCTTGAGCTGAAAAAGACTAAATCTGTGCTTCTTGTTTAGCCTGAATATAATTAAAGATATCTTAAAGATATCATGTAAAATTAACATGGATTATAATATTAATGTTTTTCCCTCATCAAAACCTGTAGTGTTTCTTTGATTCTTTTATGTTTGAGAAATACTTTTATTTACATGGCAACCACTCAGCTGTGCAAAACGCCTGGGTAGACCTAGCCCCGCCCTCGAGGCGCAGCTCCTCCCCCACTCAGCTCCTTCAGACTAGCCGGCAGCAATTAGTAAACAGCAAATGGAGCTGCTGCTCAGAGCATTAAAGGGTTAATAGAAGAGCCATGTTGGGATGACTTCCTGGAGGCGGAGCTTCAGGAAGAGCAGGAGGTTTTAAAGAGACAGAGCAGAGGCGTAAATCCCAGGGGTGGCAGGGGTTCCGGACCCCCCAGTCTTGGAAAAGTCTGGAATTTCCCCCCCCCAAATCATTGAATACATGTTTGCATTTAAATAATATAATTATGAAAAGGCAAAAGAAACGAAGAACAAAATAAATCTGTCATTTATCTCAGAAAAAAAATGAGAATAAATTTTTAGGTCCCCCCTACCATTATTAGAACAATGGTTCAGTCCAAAGTGTGGGAGGAGCAAGAGCAGCTGAACGGTACCGGCTCCGTTAGAGCCACTGGAGCTAGCTGCTAGCTGTTAGCTGCTAGCTGTGACTCTACAGCACAAATGAAAATCCCTCCAGTCAGTAAATACTTAAAGTAAAAGACATGTAAACATTTTATTTACTTTCACTGCTCAATAGAATGAAACACATGAACAATAATCAGACTGCAGTTTGTTATTTCATTACTTTGGCTGAATCATGATGAGCTGCCTCATTAGCAAAACTGCTACACTGTTTTCATAATGAGGCAACTCATCACAATTCAGCTTTTTTATCAAAGGTAGCAAACATCTCATTCATATTTAACTCTTTAAGTTTTAGTTAATTAGAGTTTGAAACTGGAGGGAGGGGCTGAGGAAGTGGACCAGCTCAGAGTGGAGCAGAGAACAGATAGAAGAAACAGAAAGTTATGGCTTTATTTCTCACTGTCTTCAGCCTTTAAAAGTACAAAATAAAATCTGAATATTTTTCTACATAAACCTTTAAATGTTACGTTTAAGTTATGATATTCCCCAGATATTAATTTTTATCTACTTGTTGGCTCTCAGTCATCCAGGACATGACAAAACTAAAAAAGGCTTAAAAATAAAGCAACTTAACAAGTTATTATTTAAACAGCCCATAACTTGTATTATGAGCCATTTCAATAAATCAATGTTTATGAGGAATTTTATTAAGATCAGTTACTCATTAAAGCTTTTTTATTTAGAACCTTAAATGTTTGTAAAGATGCAGCAGAGATTAGATCAGACTGAACAAAACTCATAGAAGCAACATTTAAATTTTAGTTTTATTTCTCTGCAGGCTGTTTACTGAGAATAAAACATGTTTGATCATTTTTGGTCCTGCAGCTTGAATGTGGTTTAAAAACTTATTAAACCACATTTTATGTTACATTTCGCTGTAACTTTGATCCTCCCAAAATTGGTCTAAAGAAATTTTTCTGTTAATAATGAGATGGATTTACGCCCTGGAGGCAGAGGCCCAATTTAAAGCGCTAAATCAGGAAGTGAAATTTCTTTTAAGTTATATTCGATATTTACATAATTTTTATAATAACTGAGAGTAACATAGTTACTGGATTGTTCTTTAAAATGGAAAACTCGTATTACTGCCCCTTTAATGAACTAACATGTTTGATTTCTGGAATGTGTGATAAAGTGGATTTTATGCTATAACGGCCTGCCATAGGGAATCAGGTCGGGACTCTTTCCATCACCCTCATTTCTTTTTTTTCCCCCAGAAAACAAAGCGGTTGGGGTCATGAAGCCGGGTCATGTGTTCACCATCGAGCCAATGATCTGCGAGGGTGAGTGACGCTGCGGGTCGCCTGCAGGACGGCGGTCCGGCTCTGGCTAACACCCGCTGTGTGTGTGTGTGTGTGTGTGTGTGTGTGTGTGTGTGTGTGTGTGTGTGTGTGTGTGTGTCCAGGCGGCTGGCAGGATGAGACGTGGCCCGACGGCTGGACGGCGGTGACCCGGGACGGGAAGCGGTCGGCCCAGTTTGAACACACCCTGCTGGTGACGGAGACGGGCTGCGAGGTTCTGACGCGCCGCCTGGAGGACAACGGCCGGGCTCACTTCCTGGCCCAGATGTAGGCGCCGCCGGAACCGGCGCCCAGGACTGGACCCGACCAGACGCCCGGCACCGCAAACTCACTCACAGCTCAAAGGAAACTCTGAATTAAAGTGGGTTCCTCAGATGAAGTGGAAGTTCTGGAATGTGTCTGTAAAGTTTTCTGTTTGGTCTGGAGGAAGCAGATATTTATGAAGTTCACCCACGCTTTGCCAGAACTTTCCTCGAGGTTCTTCTCCAGGTAGAAAAAGTTCCTGGAAAGTTCTGGAAAAGTCCTAAAAGAATGAGTTTAGGTTTGGAGAGACAGCAGAGTTTAAATCTTTATTTCCAGAGCAGAATGCGGCTGCAGCTTTAACCATCATCAAACGGCCATCCTGAGCTAGCTTAGCTTACGATGCAGCTGCTGCATGACGGAGGTTCTGGAGGTTCTGGTACCGTGAGCGCTGGTGTAGCAGAACGAGCCTTAACGTGTGGATGTGTGACCTCTGACCTCTGACCTGCTCGTCTCACCTTCATCCTGCGTCACCTGGATGCCGTCGTTGTTTCTCTGCACTCTGTACTTCTGATGGAGTAATAAATGACTCTTCTGTATCTCCGTGTGGCTCGGTTTGTCCTGAGATCCGAACCGGACCGGCGGTCAGAACCGGACCGGCAGACTGGAGGCGACGCTCCAGGAAAAATAACCAGGATTTATTATCAGCTTCTAACTTTCCCAACTTATTCGATTCTACAGTGTGACGTAAAGAGATTTATTTTTTATATATATGGAGAACCAATCCTGTCAAAATTGGCAAACAAAATAGAAATTAATGATTTGATTATACAGTTTGACAAATGTATCATTCAACAGTATTAAATTAGCACTATTACTCAGTTTTCCACTTTATTTCCAATATTTTATTAATTGACTTCCTTGATTTATTGTCCTTAATATTCTGTTTTAATTTTTTTTTTTTTACATTGATTTTTGTCTATTTAGATTTTGTGTTTTCATTCCAGTCAGCTTCTCCTATTGGTCAACATCTATAGCCAAGCACAAAGTTGAGATTTTTTTTTGGATGCAGTATTTGCCATATTACTTTATTAAGCCTTTTATTTTTATTGCCAATTGTGGCAGGACCAGTCCTCCATAGATGTATGAATGAATTCCAACTCAAACACATAAATTCAATGTTTTATCTTTTTAATGTGTAATCATTCTCTGGGAAACGGTTCATTTCAGGTGAATATTAATGATTAAAGACTAAATGAATTTTCTAACGGAATCATTTCTTCCGAGACGTTTCTCGGTTCTTCTCCCTCCATCCCAGCTCCAACTGTCCAACTGAAAAACAGGGTTTCCTCTGGCTGTTTGAGGCAATTTAATCTAACTTCATTCGTTTCCTGTATCACCCTGAAACGGAGGACGTCTGTCGGAGTGAAGCTGACGGACGGATAAAAACCCAGAATTAAACCAAACATCAGAACCGGCTCCGGTTCTACTCGGCAGAAACCTTCATGACGACCCGGACGCTGTGGAACAAACACAGGAATAACTGAGCAGCTGCTGCTGTGTGAGCATGTTGGCGACGAACCGGGTCGGTACCATTGGGAGTTCTTCATCAGCTCTATGGCGTCGTTGACCTGGTCCAGCTCCATGTTGTGGCTGATGAACTCGTCCAGCTTCACCTTCTTCTCCAGGTAGGATCTCACCATCCCCGCCACGCCGTCCTTGGCTTTAAACCCTGAGGCGGATCAGAACCGCACAAGGCAACGAGACTTTACTTATACAGCAGCTTTCAGCCAGAGACGGTTCCAGGTGAAAGAAGTTAAAACATAATAAAACACAACAAACAGATTCAATTTAAACAGGTTTAGATAAGAAACTTTTAAAATGTTTTGTTTTAATGACCTCATGGAGCCAGAGGTCATTTACTGACACAATAAAAACTGAAGCTGCTTCGGTTTCACTGCTGGACTGAAAGGTCTCAGTGGCTAATGGAAGAAAATCAGAAATATATTCTGGGTTTTTATTAGTGAGTGTTTTATAAACCATTAAAACTTTAAATGTGTGAACAGCAGGAAGTGGAAGGATCTCGGATCTGGACTGATTCTGATCTTCGTTTTGGTGAGGACTCATTCTGCAGAAGAAGAAGATGTTTTATTGGGTTTTTTTATTGTTTATTTTTTTGCTAATCCAGTAAAAATAACGTTGCAATAATTGAATCTACTAAAAGCTATGAAGTAAATTTTCAGAATCTTGTTGACATGAGTCGTCTAATTCTGCCGACATTTTTAGCTGGTAATATTGTGTCTCTATGATAAATTTGATCTGGTTGTGAAGGATCAGGTCAGGATCCTGATCCCCACTGACTCATGGCCTAGTCAAAGCATTTTAAACCAGCAGGCTGGAAGTGGGCGATCATTTTTAACCGGAGCTCTTTGGGCCAAAAACTAAAACTTCAGTTTTATCTTTATTTAGTTGAACATTTTGGCCCATCCAGATATTAAAGACTCGTCAACAGCTGCTGGCATCAGCATGACTCCATCAGCAGAACCAGAACCGCAGCAGAGCGACAGGCTCACCTCCAAACATGGAGCCCTTCCAGGTCCGCCCGCAGATCAGGTGGCGCGGTCGGATGGTGATGTCGAACATGTCGGTCCAGCCGACCACCACGCTGACCCCCCAGGCCTCCATGCTGGACTCCAAGGCGCTGCGCTGGACGGACCAGCAGAACACGGTCAGCGCCCCGGTTCCGCTCTCCAGACTAACACAGAGCATCGGTCCCTCACCATGACCTCCACGTTCCCCACGCACTCCAGGGAGAAGTCCACCCCTCCTCCGGTCATCTCAGAGATGACCTCATGGACGGGCCGGCTGTGGTCCTTTGGGTTCAGGAAGTCGGTGGCGCCCAACTCTTTGGCCTTCTCCGCTTTGTCCGGGTTGATGTCGACGGCGATGATCCTGCTGGCTCCCGCCGCCCTGCAGCCCATGACCGCGGCCAGGCCCACGGCTCCCAGACCGAACACGGCGCAGCTGGAGCCCGCTTCCACCTGGACACACGGAGAACCCCTGAAATACGGAAACACAAAGTAATCCCAAACTTCTGCAATCTGGGAGCGGATTAAACAGAACAGAGTTAATCTCATGGTCTGTTATTGGACAAAACGATAATTTAAAATTGATATTGGTATTAATAGCAAATGCTAATAGCTTATGCTGCCGACATATTAGCCTATGCTAATATGTTTAGCTTGTGCTAAACATATTATTTAGTGTAAGCTAACGGTAAAGTACTATACCAACGTATTATTTAGTTTAAACAGACACTAAGGTACTATACTAACTCAATATTTAGTAGAAGCTAAAGCTACACCTTGTTGACATCCAGGGTCATTATTATCGCCCTGCTATGTAAAGTCCTGACTCATTTCAAAGTAAAAGCATGAGGTCTACATACTTTAAGACTTAGACGTTCCAGTTTAACCATTTAAAACCAAGAAACAAAAAGTTTTATTTTTCAATGAATAAAACTTTTACAAAAGTCAAACTTTATTTAACTGAAAGTTTAAAAACAGCTGAATTAATTAGTACTTTAGAATTTATCTGGAAAGAGTAATTTAGGGGAAGCTAAGTGCGCTAAATAAGTTTCTCTGTGCTGTTAGCGGACTAGTGGACGCGGCTCTCCCACCTTGGCGGTGTTCACCGCGGCGCCGTAGCCGGTGCAGATCCCGCAGCCCAGCAGGCAGACCTTGTCCAGAGGAGCCGCGGGGTCGATCCTGGTCACAGCGATCTGGTTGATGACGGTGTACTCAGAGAAGGTGCTGGTTCCCATGAACTGGTGGACCCTCTTCCCCTTACAGGTGAACCTGGATTCCACGCCGGCCATAATCTCTTGGCGAATTCTGGTCCTGGTGGAGACAGTTTCTGAGCTAAAGAACTGTGTTTGTCCTTTACTGGAAAAATGCCACCATTAAAGGCTGAGGACCAGGCCAGTCTCACCATGCTCTCTCACACTGGTTGGTCCTCGGACTCTTACAGAACCGACATTCTTTACACTGGCAGAGGAAAAGAGGAATCACCTTGTCTCCTAGGAGACCAAAAGGAGACACTAAATATTTACTTTGAACCTAAACTTTAGGTACAAGCTACATATTTAATTTGTGTATGAAATATTTAGCTTGCGAACTTAACATTAATTTAGGAACTGATACAGTAATGAATGATTGACATGGTGACAAACCAGACGATCTAAATAAGCCAAATTATTGATGTTCATTTCTGACTGTAAGTTTTAAATGGCGTCTCCTAGAAGGAGAACCGGCGGGTTTGGGCCCGAAACCCGCCGGTTCTCCAGGACGGAGGAAGGAAAGAGGCTTCATGCAGCGTGTCGAGGCAGCAGCAGGTGACCTGCTGTCACATCAACATCAGCTTCCGGTTCGGACTGACCGGGCTGAAACTCTGTGACTCCCGGTCCGACACTCTCCACGATGCCGGCGCCCTCGTGGCCCAGGACCGTGGGGAAGCCGTCTGCAGTCATGCTCTCCAGCAGGTGGTACAGGTCCGAGTGGCACACCGAGGTCGCCACTATCTGCGCCAGGAAGTAACCATGACAACGGCCACGTCAGCGGCTTTAGCGTTACGAAAGACCTCCTGGTGAGACGAAGAGGCGCCTCCCACCTTGATGCGGACCTCACCGGCCTCAGGAGGAGCCACCTCGATCTCCTCCATGGCGGCCGGCGTGTTGGGCGCCCAGGACACCGCCGCCCTGCACCGGATGACCTGGCGGCCACAGAAACATCCGGTATTAACCTTTAACCTTTAACCATGGAGTTCCTGCACAATGAGCTGCTGGTTGTAAAAACGCTCAGAAATGACAGAAATAGTTTGGGTGGTTTACGTTCATTTTTCAGGCATATTTTAATCATATTTTTTATTCATTTATAAATGTTTTTAGTTTCAAACCAAATATTTAGTTAGCTAGCTAAAAAAACCTAAATATGTAACGTCAGAATGATGACCTGTTTCTTTCCCAAATCCTCTTGTAGGCAAACATTGATTTATTTATTTAAGCTTTTAATCATCTAATTGGCACATTATTTCAAACATTTCCTACCTGGTGAAATAGATACATTTTTATTGTATATTTTGGATAATTAACCTTTTCTGCTTGCTTGTTCATGACACACAGGATAATAATTGGTATGCTAATGCTATCCAGAAAGGAAACACTTAAAAAAACTACAAGGTTTGAATGACTGGCAGAATGTTCTGGTCCCAGTTTGAGCGACTTTTTAAACCAGAGCAGATTAAAGGTTGGTAAAAATTGGGCGGACTATCCCTTTAGTCCTTCACTGAATCTGAAGCTGCATTTAGAAGCCATTAGCTTCAGAGTACCAGACTTACTGTGTGAAGGCTTCATGATCAAATCAATCGCCTGCCGCTTTGGTCGAGTTTACAGAAACAAAGTGATCGGGGCAGAGAACTTCCGGGTCAGACCGCTGTCAAAAATGAAGACCGCTCGTTGTCCTGAAAACACGGACCGCCGGTGGTCTGTGTGTTTCCTCTCACCTTCCCAGCTGTGGACATTTTTCCTGCAGAGATGATCGATCGATCCGAGGCCAAAGTTTCAGCAGCGAAGGAAAAGAAGAGGATCAGTTCAATCAGGCACACAGCGAGACGAGCAGGGACTTTAACCTGCAGCTGTTATCAGGCGGGGCGGGGCGGGTCCGGTCCGGTCCGGTCCGGTCCGGTCCGGTCCGGTCTCACCTTCACCCGAGACGCCGCAGCAGAAAGAGGAAGAAAAACTTTTGGAATAAAATGTGTTCCAGTCACAGTCTGGTGAAAACCAGTCG
This sequence comes from Xiphophorus maculatus, assembly GCF_002775205.1. Taxonomy (NCBI): domain Eukaryota; kingdom Metazoa; phylum Chordata; class Actinopteri; order Cyprinodontiformes; family Poeciliidae; genus Xiphophorus; species Xiphophorus maculatus. Next base: position 749,116 of record NC_036461.1, read on the forward strand.
AGTTTGTTTAAAACCAGAATGAAACCAGAAACCAGATCAGGAAGTCATGAAGCGATCAGACAACAAAACCATAATAAAATATAAATATATTATAAGATAATAAACCCCTGAGCCGCTGCAGTAAACAGTATCTAACCCTGGCAGGGAGGGGTCAGACCTTCATAACTGGCCGTCAGATTATTAAAATCATAACATGATTCTTTAAACAAGCCATTTAATTTGATCTGCTGGTTGAATCTTTATTTTCTCTCAGTTATAAAACAATAAATCTTGTTTACATGTGAAGGTTTTTATCTTCATCCTTTTCTCTGCTGATCAGATGAAGCTTCATTCATTTCAGCTGAGGATTTCATTTCCTGATCCAGTTTGAGGAGATGACCTTTGGCTTCAGAGAGTAAAATGTCTGGAAATGATTTATTTCTGAGCAGGTGAAAGTTTATCTCTGCTTTACGACGTCACAGAAGGGCCTGGGCCGGCCCAAAGTAGAAGCAAACTTTGCAACTGCTGAGGAGAAACTGGTTGGAAAAACTTCAGCTGGAAAATCATCTTCATATATTTCTGATTTAAAGAGAATTGAGATATTTCTGCAGCTCTTGCTAAAGCTGTGGAAATATTATTACACATTAATAGCAGTTTTAATGTGAAAGTATAACAGATTATGAGGGCAAGACTAAGAAACAAATATGAGAATTAAGTCATAATCTTACTAGAATAAAGTCGTATAATAGTCATAAAGATAAAGTAGAATAAAGTTGTAATGAGTAAAAAGTCAGATTGCTGCAAAAAGTCAAGAATTAAATGATAAAATTACAAGAATAAAGTTTTATGACAGAAAGTCCAAATAATCTGAGAGCAAACAGTTTTATGATAATAAAGAAAAAAGTCTCAACAAATAGTTGAACTCAATAATCAAAGAAATAATCAAAAATTAAAAGAATGTTTAGTGAAGTTTCACTTTATCACCTTTCATCTTTTAGGACGTCGTCATCAGATAATTATCATCAGACTGAGATGAACATGATTATTATATCGAAGATTTGTCTGAAGACAAAACGAGAAATCAGCTTCTAGATACGTTCTGCAAAAGATCAAAGTAGAACTAGAAACATAGAGTCAGTCCGAGGCAGAATCCAGATCAGCTCCTTTATTTTCTACCATCAGGCAACAGGATGGAAACGTTCAGACGCTCGATGACGTCACTGAGGAGCGACGCTCAGCACGGCCCGGACGCTGCGGAGACACAAACACCCAGTCAGGACCGTTTCAATCATGAAGGGAACATCTGAGCTTCGGGTCGCACCACCGGCCGTTCTTCATCAGCTCCACGGCTTCGTTGACCTGGTCCAGCCTCAGGTTGTGGGTGATGAACTCGTCCACCATCAGCTTCCTGTCCAGGTAAGCTCTGACCATCTGAGCAACGCCGTCCTTCCCTTTAAACCCTGAAGCAGAGGAAGCATCATCAGGTACCGTCCCTTTAAGAACAGGGCCGTGTCCAGACTGAAACACACGGGGGGCTGAGCATGACGAAAAACTTCATCTGAAATCACATATTTACATAAACCTTTAAACCTCCAAACGTTTTTCAACAAGATGATTTATTGTTGCTAAGCGCTAAAAATAACTAGAGAAATTCTGCATTAACTTGTTTCTAATGCAGAAGTTTATTATTATGATTCATTAAAACAGTGATGATGTCATGGCTTTGGGAGTTTCTGATTGGTTAATCAGTGTCACCTGATGTGAGGAGCGGTTAGCTAATGCTAACGCTAACTCCAGAAGCTGCTGGTTCTGATCGCTGAGGTTCGTTTCTCACCTCCAAACAGAGTTCCCGTCCATTTCCGTCCAGTCATCAGCTGGATGGGCGGGGAGCTGAAGTTCTGCATGTCTGTCCAGCCGGCGATCACACTGACCCCCCAGCCGGCCGCACACGACTCCAAGGCGCTGCGCTGCACGGAAACACATCGCTGATCAGTCCGCCCGCGTCATTCACACACCGTGAGACCCTGACCCTCACCATGACCTCACCATGACCTCCACATTCCCGATGCATTCGAAGGAGAAGTCCACTCCACCGCCGGTCATCTCCTGGATGACCTGCTGGATGGGCCTGCTGTGGTCGTTGGGGTTCACCACATCCGTGGCTCCCAACACCTTGGCCTTCTCAAACTTCTCCGGGTTGATGTCGACGGCGATGATCCTGCTGGCTGCCGCCGCCCTGCAGCCCATGACCGCAGCCAGGCCCACGGCTCCCAGACCGAACACGGCGCAGCTGGAGCCCGCTTCCACCTGGAGGCCACGGGTTAAAGCCGGTGAGGGTTTCCCTCTCTAACCTGAGCGATCTGGACAGTGAGGTTCGTGTCGGGGCACCTTGGCGGTATTGACGGCCGCTCCGTACCCGGTGCAGATGGCGCAGCCGATCAGACAGACTTTGTCCAGCGGCGCGGCCGGGTCGATCTTGGCCACAGAAATCTCCTTCACCACGGTGAACTCAGAGAAGCTGCTGGTTCCCATGAACTGCAGCAGCTTCCTGCCCCTGCAGCTGATCCTGGAGCGCTCAAAGCTCCGCTCATCTATTCGACCGGCCGACCTGAACACCACATATGATCCATTAGTTTCATATCGACCTAGAAACTAATAAAAACACCAATAAGATCTGGAAATGACAGAAGACGAGGGACACCCGTTGACGCAGAGGTTGGTCTTGGGACTCTTGCAGAGGCGGCATTCCCGACACTGAGGCATGAACAGCGGGATCACCGTGTCTCCTGGATCACAAACATGCCAGATTCAGCAGAGTTATTAAAGCAGAACCAGGCGGTCCGCTGGTTCTACTGACCCGGCTGGAACTCCGTGACCCCGGGTCCGATGCTCTCCACCACACCGGCTGCTTCATGGCCAAAAACAGCCGGGAACATCGTCTGATTCAGACATTTGCACAGGAAGTAGAGATCCGACTGACACACTCCTGTTGCCACGATCTGCAGAGGAAACGACACAATAAAGTAACGACAGTCAGAAAAGAGCTTCGAGTTGCATTTAAGGCTCAGATGATTCTGGCTTTATTATTCACATTTTGCTTCATTTGCTCTGACCTTGATCCGGATCTCCTTCTCCTGAGGCGGCGCCACCTCAACCTCTTCAATCACCAAAGGCTGGTTGAACTCCCAGGCTACTGCTGCCTTGCACCTGATGACCTGCAGACAGGCGAAAACCTCTGAACCTCACAGCCGTTAGCAGCATCAGCAGCTAGCAGCGAAGCTCTTTGGATGATCCAAATAAACTAGTTAGTAAACTAATTTATTAAACCTCTGAGGATTTCAACACTTTCATATCCTGTAAATATTCATCCATCTTCCAGCCTTATCCTATCAGGAGGCTGAGAGGCGGGGTCACCTGGACAGGTCACCGGTTCATCGCCAGGGCACAGGACAAACAACCACACTCACACCTAGGGAGAATTTAGAGAGACCAATTAATCTGACAGTCATGCTTTGGACTGTGGAAGGAAGAACCCACCATGCACAGGGGGAACATGCTAACTCCATGCTAACTCCATGCAGAAAGACCCCAGGCCGGGAATCGAACCCAGGACCTTCATGCTGCAAGGCAACAGTGCTACCAACTGCTCCACTGTGCAGCTTCCTGTAAATATGTAACCTAAAAATCGAATATTTACTTTTGCTTAAAAAAGAAGGTAAACTTGTGACCCTGACCTTGAATCTGACCTCACTAATTGTTTTGTTTGCTAATTTTTGTCCTTTTTTATGTCAGATTTATGATTTGCAGTGATTTCACCAAAAGTCGATTTAGTTTGTCTCCCTGATGTTCGCAGCTGAAGGTGAAGGACGCTGCGTCTCTTAAAGCTGCGGCGCTGCGGCTCCTTCAGGGTCGCTACGTGTTGAGCAGCCATGAAAAAGTTTCTTTGCATTTTCCTTGATGAAGAACTGAACTATAATAAACACTATGAGCTACCTGGACCAGAAAGCATAAAGCATAAAGCTGCAACAATTTCAGCTTTATTCACAAGAAGCAACGTAAAACTGAACTAAACACAAAATTTACACATTTTTGTGCAAAATTCAAGGTTTATTAAAGACTCCGTTCAGTGGCAGGTTGGCTCATTTGCTGCAAAATTAGATGGAAAATCTATTTTCCAAACATCTAGCGCTCTAACACCAGGAACATGAGACCAGCTCTTACACAAGCTGCAGCTTAACGTCGACTCATCAGAGCAAATATGAACTTTACTGCTGCAGCTTTCAGCAGAAAACATCATTTCACAATAACGCTGTTATTGCTTCAGAGTTGAGCTTTTTTACTTCTGCATTTTGTTTCAGGATTTCTCACTTTGCTTCTTTAAAAAACATTTGAAATCGTTTTAAATGTTTTATCCAAACTTTGCATTATGTAACAAAACAGGATGAAAACTTTGACGCACAAATATTTACTGAAAACTTTAAAACTGGTTGTGAAAATGACCGAGACACTAAATCTGGTCAAACGTTGAGGCGGTGAAACATGCCGTCCTGCTTACCTGTCCAGCTGTGGCCATCTGTCCTGCTGAAGGGGAATGTCAGCAGCTCAGATGGAGGCTGGGACTTTAACCTGCTCAGGTCAGACCAGATTATCTCTGTTGCATTTTGAACAAAAGGTTTAAAGGTTTTTAGAATAAAATCGTTGCCAGAAGTGATTCGTTCAGAGCTGGAGGCCTTCAGGTGACAAAGATCAACACGCTTCAAAATGTGACGACTTCATTTCTCATCAGATAACCTGTAAATTTTATCTGCCATTATTTATCTTGTATTATATTATATACATATATAATTCATTCCCTAACATTCTTATATATTCTGTATAATCTGTGCATATAGCTCCCATATTTATATTTATACACAATATCTATATCTCTTGCTATAACCCCTTATAGTCCATACATACATAGTCTTGTACCTCTGTAAATAAATATTATATCTCGTTGCTTGTACTTGTGACAGTGCAATGAATATAAAGTTGAATTCTATTCTATATAATCTGACATTTCTCTGTTGTCCATAAACCAACAGGCTGCATCGATCAGACAGACTCTGTCCAGCGGCGCGGCCGCAGAAATCTCCTTCACCACGGCGAACTCAGAGCTGATGCCCCCAGCAGCTGATCCTGGATTCATTCAGAACCATCCATGAATTCATTTCTGCAGCCTAATGAACACATGATGATGCAATGAAGGGATGAGCTCCGTACTCGCCGACACACATGTTGGTTGCAGAAGCGGCATTCCCGACACTGAGGCATGAACAGCGGATCCCCGTGGTGAAGATTTAATCTGTGCTCCACACTGTCAGGTTGATCCTGAGGAACCAGGCGGTCCGGCTGGTTCTACTGACCCGGCTGGAACTCTGTGACCCCGCCCGCCCGTCCGTCCATCTGCTCATTTGTTGTCGAGTATTTCTTATTTTAAAGCCAGATTCCCTTCTGCTGAGTATCTCTGACGTTTCCTGATGTTCCTCTGCTAAAACGCTGTTATTGCTTCATTGTTGACCTCAGCTGACGGAACAACGAGTTTCCTGTTGTGTTTCAGGTTCTCTGCTGCTTTAGCCAACGTCTGTCTGGTTGTTTCTTGTCAATCAGTTGCAACAACTTGTTAACATCAACACGCTACACAAAGACTTATTAGCAGAATTGGAGTCATGTAGGTTAATAATGACCTTTTCTAACAGACACAACTCATAAAGAGGCTGAAATATAATAAACACTATGAGCTACCTGGACCAGAAAGCATCTTTTGTTACTAAGGAAGGGAAACAGGAGAACTGTCTGAAGAGTGATGTGTCGTTATTTACTTAATATTCTATGCATCTAAGAAGAAAACGATGCGAAAGTGATGAAGGTTTCTGATGCTGCTGCTGGACAAATAGGAGAAATGATGTGGAACAAATTTAGAAAAGGAAAAATATCTGACAGAACAAAGAACAACTCTTAGCTTTAACAAATACAACATTCAGGTTAAATGATTTTATTTGCTCCAAATGTTTCATGACCCCAGATGTAATCATCAGGCAGGACAGACGAACCGTTGGCTGCAGACTGCGAACAAACGCCGACATTTGGAAAGGAGCTTTGTTGACTCAAGGAGAAACTCTCAGGACCGTCCGGATGCTGCGCAGCCAAAACAAGAGATGAGAAGAAAAACTGGAAGGTTTGAACAACGGAAGAGCTTCTGTCTGGTGTTAATTAGAACGTACCACTGGCCGTTCTTCATCAGCTCCACGGCTTCGTTGACCTTCTCCAGAGTCATGCTGTGAGTGATGAACTCGTCCAGCTTCACCTTCCTGTCCAGGTAGAATTTCACCATCTCAGGAACACCGTCCTTACTCTTGAACCCTGAGGCGCATGAAACAAACATGAACCGATCCAGATTCATGATCTGATCCAGATTCATTTAACCTTTCAGTGGTCATAAGGGATTGGGTCATTTGGACCCCACAGGTTTTCTAGTCTGTGCGCGGTCTGGATGGGATCACACTGACCCTGCTTGCGTTTTACTTAGGGGTTTGGAAAACACTCAGATTGACTCTTCTGGTCTCACCTCCAAACAGGGTGCCCTTCCATGTACGGCCCGAGATGAGCTGAATGGGTCGGGCGGCAAAATCATGCAGATCTGTCCAGCCAACAAGCACGCTGACACCCCAACCTTTCACACAGGACTCCAGGGCACTGCGCTGCACAGAGCAGCAGAGCACGTCAGACATCTTGATTTATTTTTAAGCTTGTACCAGATGATCCTCACCATGACTGCAACATTTCCAACACACTCCAGGGAGTAGTCCACTCCTCCATCGGTCATCTCAGCCAGCACCTGGTTGATGGGTCTGCTGTGATCTTTGGGGTTCACAAACTCAGTGGCACCAAACACTTTGGCTTTCTCAAACTTCTCTGGGTTGATGTCAACGGCGATGATCCTTTTGGCTCCTGCAAACTTACAGCCCATGACTGCAGCCAGGCCCACAGCTCCCAGACCGAACACGGCGCAGGTGGAGCCCGCTTCCACCTGCAGGACCACACGCTCACATTAGCTTAATGCTTAGTGCTTCGATATCCACATGCTGCCAAGAAAGACTTTCAGGTACCACCTTAGCAGTGTTGACTGCTGCGCCGAACCCAGTGCAGACCCCACAGCCAAGGAGGCAGACTTTATCCAGAGGGGCGGCCGGGTCGATCTTAGCCACTGCTATCTGGTTAAGAACCGTGTATTCAGAGAAGGTGCTGGTCCCCAAAAACTGCAGCAGCTTCTTCCCCTTACAGCTCAGTCTGGTTTCTTCTAAAGCCATCACATCATAGCGCTCAGCGGCCCTGAGAACAAATGTGACTGTCTTTCTTTTAAACTGTAAAAATATTGAAGATCTGATGAATTCATGAATAAAGAAATCAACCTACCATCCTTTGACACACTGGTTGGTCTTTGGGCTTTTACAAAAGCGACACTCTCGACACTGGGAGACGAACAGAGGGATAACCTTGTCCCCTGAATATTAAAGAAATCATCTTAAACATTTTAATGTAGGACGAAGATGAAATGATGTGACACTTTCTTTGGGCTTGTCAGTCAGGATCAGAGAGGAAACTCTAATAGCTTCAGGTTGTTGAAGTTTGACCCTTTAATGTTTGAACCTTGTCAGGAACATTACGGTTTAATTTTCCCAGCTGATCTCAGGTGAAGAATTTTATTGGTTTCTGAGGAGAAAATGCAGTGAGAACATGAACTGATCCAGATTCAAGGTTTTATTTTATTTTTGACTAAATGCCAACAGTGGAGTTGGTCAAGTCAATGCCTGCAAGGCACTCAGGCAGCATCACCCTCCACCACCGTGCTTCACAGTGGGTACAGATCTGCTGGGTCCCAACACATTGGTCTCTACTGCAGTCTGTCCAGAGGACATTGTCCCAGAAGTCTTGTCCTTCTCCCTTATGTCCTGCTGCCACCTTGTTTCCAGAAAGGTTTTTTTCCAGGTAACGTCGTTGCGTTGTACAGACTTTGGTTGACCCACAGCGCCAAGTGCAGCAAACGGCTCTCAGAGTTGGGTTTGACTCACCTGGCTGAAATTCGGTGACACCGGGCCCAACGCTCTCCACTATGCCAGCTCCCTCATGTCCGAGAACCGCGGGGAAGCCATCTTTGTGCATTCCCTCAAACAGGTGGTACAGGTCTGTGTGGCAGACGCCTGTGGCCACAATCTGCAAACAGGGAAATCACTCAACTTAATTCATTACCGAATCTGACAATATTTGACGTTTGGTGAATATACCAGGCGGAGTTGTTTGCCATGCTAACGTCAGATCTGATCAGACGATGTTCCAGCTGTTCACACGGCACCACATGGTTTCTATGGATCTGATCAGTAAGGTGACACCAGCCCCTACATGGGATCTTATCTGGGAAAAGCACATGAGTGACTCCAGGTGGGGCATTCACATGAGGCGTGAACATATGAAAATCCCACTCAGGCACATCTATAACCCAGCTGAGGCCCTGAACCTGTTTTGTTCTATGGAAGTGATTATGGGAGGCCATTAGTTTGTAGATGTGAAACTTTCAGATCTTCTTCTTCAAATGGAAAGTTTCCAGGTGGTGGCTGCTGTTTCTAAATGATAAAAACTGGGCTTTTGTCCAGCAGCAGCTGCTGTAGCGCAGCGGTCAGAGAGGTGGAGGGCCTGGACAGACTGAAAGGTGCGGCTCGTGTTTGTGGCTGACTCACCTGGATGCGAACCTCGTTGGCCTGAGGAGGCGCGACCTCAATCTCCTCGATGACCAGGGGCTTGTTGGGCTCCCAGGCCACCGCTGCCTTGCACCTGATGACCTAAAGCAAACTGACATCAGCTGGTTCTGCTCTCAAATTGTATCTCAGGACGTTTCCTGACAAACTGGAACCGAAAGGCTTCCAGGTATCTGTGCTGAGTTTGAGCAGTTCATGTTTAAATCTCACCTTCAGGGGAGAATAAAACCATTTATGAGAAAATGAAACGAGACAACTGATCAAAGCTGATGTTTTCCATGCTAAACACAATCCCTTTAAGACAATTTAGTTCTATTTTATTCCTTCATCAGAGTAAAACAGGGAAATGAATTTTGTTCCTTGTGGATTTTTGTTCAACATCCTTAAACATTTTATTAGACATTTTTGGCCTTTTTCCAGTTTCTTCCCTTCGCCCCTTTCTGGCCTCTGGCTGCTTAGGTTGTGTAAAACTGTCAGGATAATTTGAACCAAGTCAAAATACCTCAAACCACAGATGAGTTTCATTATTTTCTTTTTTCAGCAAATCAGGAAAAACGTTAAGATTTAAAACCTTCAGCAGGTTGGTGATTTGTCGACTTCAGTCGCCGATCAAATGTTTTTGCTTTAATGCAAATTATAACCATAAGTTTAACCAAGACATGAAAAAGCTGCAGATGCATGTCGAGGTGCTGTGAAAGTGAAAAGTTAACCTACCTTACCAGCTGTAGCCATTTCTACAGAGTAAAAGAGCCCGGAGGTTTGCAGCAGCTGCTGGAGGAACAAACAGTTTGGTTGAAATCCTGCAGCTGAAGCTGAAGTTATGCAACTGTGCAGATGGGGGGAGGATCTCTGGATGGTTTTCAACATATTGAATCTTTATCCACCACTTATATAAAAGGTAAGAGAAATAAAGCAGCATTTTGTTATTTCATTCAATGACAAATGTGCTGCCTCCCAACTGCTTCTTTCCTCCTGTTCACCTTTAACCCCACATCACTTCACTGTGGAAATAAAGAGTTTAAAACATTTTTCTATTGCTGCAACATTTTAACTTGTTTGATTCAGACCGATGACAATCTCTTCCTACTTTAGCCTGAAATGTACCTGATTTTATCACAAAAATATTGACTTTGTTTCCATCCAGATGTCCAGTGGATTTTGAGAAAATGTTAAAAAAAAAAGGACAATGTGAATTTGTGTTTCTATTTTTGTGCCCTTGGTAAGGAACAAACAACTCATCCAACAGTGTTTCCATCCCCTCTTTGGTTCATGAACTCTTTTTTGGAAAAGTCCAAAAGCGTAGAAACTTGAGTTTCCATCCATCTGTTCCAATGCAAAACTTCAAAATGTGCATGAAAACCTTAATAGAAACATGACTGAGCGAGAGTGGACTTTAAATGTGAATATACAGAAAATGTCTGGTCAGTGTGTCTGTGGGCCCCATACGGGTTCTGCTTCAGCTAGTGGGTCTCGTTGTAATTCTCAACCTGTGACTCAAACACAGTAAAACCAGTTTACCCAGGTTCCTCTGGGTAAACTGGTTTTACCCAGAGGAACCAACAGGAAAGCCCATCTGGGCCCCATCTGTGCAACAGTTTATTTCCCCATTTAATTTATGTTTATATATTTCTGATCAGATTTGGACAATGGAGCAGTGACTTGGACTGCTGCCTTGCAGCAAGAAGGTTCTGGGTTCAAATCCCACTCTGGAGTCTGTGAAAGGCTGGAGTTCACACGTCTTCCTCCCACAGTCCAAAAACACGACTGTTAGGTCAGTTAGTTGCCGTAAACGTTCTCTGGGGATGAACGGCTGCCTGGCTGGTCGCTTTGAGACGGAGTCTTGTCCAGCGCAGACTGACAACACGATGCATTCAGACAAAGTCTAGAAAGTTTCTGGTCAGGTAAAGTATTTCTACCCGACCAGTATATAATAAAGTATTTCTGATTATTCAATCGTCATCTTTGTCTGAACGAGGATGTCCAGTTGCAGTTCTTGGTGGCTTGATGTACTTATAGTTAATCTATCAAACGTGCTGTAATCTCATGAAACTGTTTCCAATGTTGTTACAGATTAATGTAGAGAATAATGCAGTAGAGCAGTTGTAATAAAGAGGCTGCAGGCGTCTCCAGATCTGTATTGTTTTAATGATGTGCTGATTGAACTGGAACAGTGGCAGCTCATATATTAACAGCTCTGGAGCATCTTGGATGATGAAATGCAAGAAATGAGTCAACAGAAACACATCCAGCGCTCACAACTTCGGGTAAAGACCAAAAATAAAGATGCTCAGCATTTTCCAAATCTGTAAAAAAAAATGACTTCAAGGCACTAAAATCCATCAGAGAACGTCTGGATCTGAACCGAGACGGACAGAACCGAGACGGAGGAAACCAGCACAAACACCAGAGGCCAACAGTCCAGCACAGTGGTGGAGGAATGATGGTCTGGGCTCGTTTGAACCAGAGCATCTTGCTGTCGATCACCAACTCGTCAGTCGGTGGCTCCGCCCATCTGCATCACCTTCAGCGTTTCTGCCTCTGAAGCTTCAGGTGTGGAAGGAAAGAATCCGTTCAACTGGACAAATATGTCAAAATCTGGAACATTAACGATACCTGAAATATAACATCCTGCTCAACACTGCCCCCAAGTGGCCCTTTGTGATCCTTCGTCCTCTAACATCGTAATCTGACATAATCTACTCTAGTCATCTTGAAACTGTTTTATAATCTGGGAAAGGCCAGAGCAGTTGCTGGGATTTAATGTGTAAACTCCAGAAACTGAAATAAGATTTATTTGCTTTTTACCAGAACAGGTTCTGATCTGAAGTTTGCTGCTGTTTTTTCATGGAACAAATATCTTCATCCTTCAAAAGCTCAGCATGAAAAGAAACATCCAGATCCTGAACCTTAGACCAACCAGATGACAGGAGATATGAACACGTCACTCATCGAGCAAAACAAAGCAACAGGAAACTATTTTGTTGGTCAAACATCATATTTTACAGACAGATGAAAAAGCTCAGCTGGAAAACATCCAGAACTTTCAGCTGAACATTAGTAGTGGTTAAATGACAGCATCATTGGTTTCTGTAACGTGAAGCGACGGCTGCCTCCAGAGACTCACCCTAACCCTAATTAACCCTATAGAGACTCACCCTAACCCTATCCCTGACCCCTAACCCTGACCCCTAACCCTGACCCGATCCTGAAAAACACAGAATGAGAAGAAGAGGAGCTTCTTTCGAGCTTTAAGTCAGAGTGCAGTGAGAGGCCAGGATGTGGCTGGGTGGGGTGTTACGGTGAGCCAGGGACCGCAGGGACAACATCTCCATCCTGATGGAAGACTTGTGATGCATCTTGACCTTTGACCTGGCGTTAGTCATCGACGTCCTCGTAGACGCCGTCATCAAAGGGTCGCGCCCCAGACGGCTGGATCCTGTGACGCGAATACTTGAGCTGAAGAAGGTCACCGACCTCGCTGATGGCACTCAGCGCCTGTGGAGACATTTATGACTAAATGTTTCAGCTTTTAGCCTCAAACAGAGACATGCTGCTCTGACGGCAGTCAGGAAATGGAACATCTTAAACATCAGCTTCTATTCTTCAGTCTAAGCTAAATATTTGAATTTTTTTGGTTCAACACAAATATTGAAATTGTCTGGATTGTTATTTCCTCAGGGGGTCATCACAGAGGAACCAACAGGACGTTGCAGTCAGAGTTTCCTTCTCTTCATCTGAGCAGGAAAACCTTCAGAGCATCGTTTTGTTTTCCCAGTCAGACTGAACTGGACCAGAAAGAGCCTCTCGTTCACACGACCCGTATCCTGTGGCTCGGCAGTCGTGCCAAAATTCAAACTACTGCATAAACAGTGGAGGATGCGTTCTTGTTGCAGAAGAAGCCAGCGCTGTCCTTCCACTTAACTTTCCATAGCTCTCTGAGTAGGAAACCTCTTTAGCAACGACTTCCAGCCAAAACCAGAACATTTCTGTTATGTTTGGTCTGATCTCTCATGTTAACTTTCTTTGGCAACAGGTAAAAGCTCCAACCAGCATGAAGATAAGAGTTTATCCCAAAGTCAGCCAAAACCATAAAGAGATAAAACGTTGGCCCCTCCCACCGCCTGCTGCCTTTTGCAGCCTCCATCCAGCTTCTCTCTCCATGTGAAGGCCAACACATTTATGTGGTCAGCAGGAGACGCATGAAGATTAAAGGATTCAGGGTCACGTGTTCATGTGGATCAAGAAAACGAAGATCTGATCAGAGGAGGATGAAAGAAACAGAAACAACTCAAAGCAGGAGAGGAAGACGAAGCCGCTCTTCCTCTTCACCTCTGCTGTTTTCACAGGAGAAGAAGAATCGGGTTTGATATCGGTTTACATGTTTCTGATCCATCTGAACATGTCGACCCGATCCACAGGATTTGACTAGACCTGTGTGTGAGGTCCAAGCCCAGAACCGTCAGAATATTTCATTTCTCCTTCTACTCCAGAATCAACCTGAAATATGAGAAACAGAATCAAAAACCTCAACGAGCTTCAGAGTCTTATTTATGTTTGAACCACAGCAGCATTAATGCATCTAAAATATCGGCTGTTTTGTGGAATCAATAAATGTGATGTTTGTAAATTCGTGTGACTTTCCTCTTCAGCCGTTATTCTCTGTGGGTTTTTGAACCTGAAGTTTTAAATTCAGAGGAACGAGGATTTGCTCAGAAACAGAAAGGATGAAATCTGCCGCCGCCGTTTCTCACCTGGTCCAGCAGCTCTCTGGAGTGAGCCGCCGACACGCAGAAGCGCGCCCGCGACTCGATGATGGGCGTGGCTGGGAAGCCCACCACCACCACGCCGATGTTTCTGCTCAGCATCTCGCGGCCGAACGCTCTGACGGGACACACAGGAGGGAAACGTCAGCGCCCGGCGGCCTGAGGTCAAAGGTCAGCAGCTGCAGCCTCACCCTATCTTGGCGGGCATGTAGAGCATCATGGGAACGACGGGCGAGTCGTCGTTCCCGTAGATGATGAAGCCCATTTCCCGAAGTCTCCGTCGGAAGTAGGCGGTGTTCTGGGCCAGCTGCCGGATCCGGTCAGAACCTGGACCAGAACAGACAAGAGCAGCTGACAATCTGTAGAAAGAAAACACACCCTGACGTTTGGTAGAAACTAAGTACACCCTGCTGGCAGAACCACCTTCACCATGCTGGTCCAGTTGGTTCTGTTCAGGTTCCTGGTCAAAGGTCAGAGCACATCAAACCAATGTCACTTAAATCACTTCTTAAGACTCTTCTGTGCCCTGACCTTTGACCCCACAGGAAATGCTGATTTTAGTTTTGGGTTATTTTGTTTTCTGCTTTGCTGGTTATGGATTTTTAAAGTGTGTATTTTCTATTTTCATATTTTATATTGTGTCTTTATTTGTAATTTGTAAAACATTTTTTGCTAAAACCCCAAATAATTATTTTCACTAGTAAAAAAGTGACAGATTTGTCTGAATGAAAGCCGGACTCGTCGTTCATAATCCAGATTCCAGTGCATGTCGTTTACATACATGTGCAAAAAGTCACCAAGCGTCACTAGAATTGTTGACTTTTTTCTAAAGTCACCAGATCCGTTGCTCACCGATGTTTTCAAACAAAACAAGTTGCTAGAAGTCGAAATAGTTGCTAAATATAGCAACAAAGTAGAAATATTAGTAACAATGTCTTCCTGACCACAGCCCCGCCCTCAAGGCCGCCTGGCCCCGCCCTCTTTGATGGAGTTATTTTTTATTTGTCTGGGAGACGGTTGTCTGTAAATGTCTGTCATTCTGTCACTGCTGTAAAGGAACGGCTTCCTGAATTCAGCTGATCTGGAGCTGAAACATGAAAACACTCCAGCTGATCAACATTCAGGAAAAATTATGGGCTGAAAAAGAAAACCTTTCCGAGGACAAAACCACAGGCAGGTGATAAAAAGATGTGAAGTAAAGCTGGTTCCTGATTTTACTGCGCTGTGCTGACCCCTGGTGGCCACTAGTGAGACTGCAGGAGCTGATTCTGGAAGAAAAACCTTCCTAATAAATTACTTTATTTCTTTAATTTATGAGCTCTGACAGCTCCGAAAATTATTAGTGTGATAAAATAATTGTAACACTCTGTTAGTTATTGCAATTATTATTATTCATGTTAGAAAATGAGCATTTATTGCACTGAAAGGAAGAAAATGATGTAAATGACATCGCTAACGGGAGAGAAGCATAAATGATGCGTACCAATCGTTGTTCCATCTTCTCCCATAATGCACTTCATAGAAGTGATGATTTGCTCCACCACAGGAGGAGACATGGAGGTGGCGTACACGGCGCTGTGGGAGTGGCAGCGCAGGTAATCGATGAGCTCCTGCAGCACAAACCAAGCAGCTGTAACCGGACCCAGTTCTGCTCAGACGGGCCAGCGCGGCTTGGGTCTCCTGCAGAACCTCACCCTCTTCCCTGCGATGTAACCCCCTGCGGCTCCGAAGCTCTTGGTGAAGGTTCCCATCATGACGTCCACGTCTCGCGGGTCGAGGCCGAAGTGATCCACCACGCCTCGCCCCCTGGGGCCCAGGGCGCCGATGCTGTGGGCCTCGTCCAGGTACAGGTAGGCCCGGTAGCGCCTCTTCAGGGCGATCACCTCCGGCAGCCGCACTATGCTGCCCTCCATGCTGCAGGACCAAACAGGCGGAGAGGTCAAGCAGGTTCTGGAGGGTCAGAATCGTCTGATCTGATGCAGGAAAACAGTCCCGACTCAAACAGACACAGTTGAAATAATAATAACAACAGGAATCAGCTTCTCATTTTTCTTCCAGATTATGCTGGATAACTGCAGCAACGTTCAATATACCAACAGCTTCACTAGACAAACACATGAAAACAGCTTCAGTCTGTCCAGTCAGTGCAGGAGTAAAATGAAACTGACAGAATGGGTTGAATATCTGTAGTTTATTATCTGGTTCCTCAGGTTCTGAAGCAGAACCTGCAGCAGGACCTGCAGCAGACTGGGAGGAAATCTGGGATGGGTTTTTCCCCAACTGAACAGAACTGAGGTTACATGAGCAGAACTTTAAATTCTTCTACCAAAGTTATTACACACATGTTCGCCTTCAAGGATGTTTCCTGATGCGTCACATCTTTGAATAAAAGCAAGACACAAAGCAGCACATTTATTCTTGCAATATAAACATTTTCTGGAAAGCGTTTCATCTGATACCAGAGACGGTTGGTAAACGGTTCCTACTAATCGGCTCCAGACTCTACATGAGGCAGATACTAAATCTTTGCTGGTAATTCTCTTATTTCTGGCCAAGAAATATAAACTAGAGAGACGGTCAGCATCTCGGGCCCCTATAGCTGATATGTGGATCTCACAATTATCTCAGTTGAAAAGCGGAATCATGATCTTCATCAAAAGTCCAACAGATTCTGGGGATCTGGAGCCGAATGCAGTCTGTCCTACAAACTGTGATACCAACTGGAGACGAGGAATGACCTCTGACCCTTTTGTATTCTTTACATTCAGTGCATCTCTCACTCATTAGGGGCCCAACAGCAGGGGAGCGTTAGGGAACCATCAGGAGGGGAGCATTAGGGGCCCAGGAGGAGGGGAGCGTTAAGGCCCAGGAGGAGGGGAGCATTAGGGGCCCAGGAGGAGGGGAGCGTTAGGGGCCCAGGAGGAGGGGAGCGTTAGGGGCCCAGGAGGAGGGGAGCGTTAGGGGCCCAGGAGGAGGGGAGTGTTAGGGGCCCAGGAGGAGGGGAGCGTTAGGGGCCCAGGAGGAGGGGAGCGTTAGGGGCCCAGGAGGAGGGGAGCGTTAGGGGCCCAGGAGGAGGGGAGTGTTAGGGGCCCAGGAGGAGGGGAGCGTTAGGGGCCCAGGAGGAGGGGAGCGTTAAGGCCCAGGAGGAGGGGAGCGTTAGGGGCCCAGGAGGAGGGGAGCGTTAGGGGCCCAGGAGGAGGGGAGCGTTAAGGCCCAGGAGGAGGGGAGTGTTAGGGGCCCAGGAGGAGGGGAGCGTTAGGGGCCCAGGAGGAGGGGAGCGTTAGGGGCCCAGGAGTAGGGGAGCGTTAAGGCCCAGGAGGAGGGGAGCATTAGGGGCCCAGGAGGAGGGGAGCGTTAGGGGCCCAGGAGGAGGGGAGTGTTAGGGGCCCAGGAGGAGGGGAGTGTTAGGGGCCGGCCTCACCTGTAGATGCCTTCCACCATGATGAGGATCTTCTTCCAGGGCCGGTGGGTCCGTGGCTGGCCATGAACTATAGCTTCTCTCAGCAGTTTCTCCAGGCTCTGCATGTCTGTCAGACAGAACCGCTCCAAATGAAACAGATCAGCATGAAGGATCCAGCAGATAGTAAAGCCACTGACAGGGAGACCACTGAGGACGCATCGTCTCTGGGGTTTATCACACATTCAGACCGTCTGATAGATGGTTCTGTTGGACTCTGTCCACCCGTGGACTGAAGCCTCAGTATATCTGAACCTGCAGGAGTATCTGCCTTCCTGGGATCCGACCCACATTCACCAGAACCACAGCCTTCCGTTTTCTGTTTTCAGCCCCTAAAGTCTGTGCAGAATTTGGAAAAAAGGCCTTAAAATGAGTCGATGACTTGATCCGATGAATTTGGGTGCTGCCCCTTTAAATACACATTCAGCTCCTCTGGTGAGGCTGAAAACATCTGACTGTAAATATTTTGTCTGGTTTTAAATCAGAGTTCATGTGTGTGAATGTCAGTTCTGCTAATGTTAAAGCGCTAACTTCAACATCTGGATAGCCATGTCGCCCCCTGGAGGCCCAAATCTATCATTACACACTATAAGGTTTGGACCTCAGGGAGTGATTGAGACTCAGATTATTTTTAATATCAATTAACTTCCATTTTGTGTCGTTTTCTGCCGACCTTCTCCTGCTCAATGAATGAACCACATGATAAATGAACTGAATTAAAACGGAGCTTTTCTACTTATTCAGGCCAATCAAAGCTCATTTACACACCAATACAGATCAGCAGGCGACTCCGGGTGAAAAATGTCTTGCCCAAGGGTACAGAAGCTCTAGCAGCTTCACTGTGGAAGATGACTGACAAATCATTTCAGCTGCTAGACGGGGAGAGAGAGCAAGGCTTTCAGCAGATAACAGGAAGATGCTAAAAGCGGTTTAAATGTGAGCTGTGATTTGTGACTCACTGTTGTGTTTGAAGACCCTGATGGTGGAACCGGACAGTCTGGCTCCCAGGACCAGAGAGGCGTGGTTCAGCTCGTCACTCAGAATCAGGCAGCCCTGCAGAGTTAAAGCCCTGGACGTTCAGGATCCACCGTTCCTGCGTCTCTCTCTTAAGCATGAGAAGAAATGTGGAAGATGAAGAGCAGAGTGGCCTCACCTTGCCAGTCAGAGCCGGGATGTTCATGGAGTTGGTAGCGAACCCCATCCCAAACGCCATGGCCGACTCCACCCCCAGAAACCTGGCCAACAGGTTCTCCATCTCCTCATGGATGTCCAGGTTCCCTGAATCACAAACATTTAAAAACCATCTGAATGATCAGCTGACCGTCGGAGAGGAGACAAATAATCATCAAGTTAACTGGACTCTGGCTGCTATGGAAACTGTAAAGAAAGAAACTGAGAGAACAGAAAGCAAAGAAAGGTAGGAAACGTTTCACTGAAAGCTGGAACTAAAAGGTCAAAGGTCGCCCAGGTCTTAGTTTAGGAACCTTTCTGAGGATGTAAAACCTCTGGTCAGACCTGGAGGGTTTTCCCCGCAGCATCGTTAAAACTCTGCGGCGTGTTTGTACCGATCTCCTGCCGGGTGCTGGCCACTCCAACGCCGTACGCTATGCTGACCTCGGCTGCAGCGTCAGCACAGCGGCCCGTATTCTCAGCGAAGCCCAGGTAATTATAGGAGCCCAAGTTAATGACAGCCTTCACGGTCCGGCCCGTGTATCTGGGAGGAGAGCAGAGACACAGAGGGGAGGCGGTGAAGGCAACTGGGCGCATTACACCTGCACAGCTGGAAGTACACCTCAGAACAGGAGAGACCAGGAAGACTCCTGAGGAGGTCAGAGGGCACGATGGTGAAGAGAAGGAAGGAAGGAACGGACAACAAGGAGGGAAGGAGTGGAGCTGTGGGACGTTATCAGGCTTCAAGTTTCTCCTCCAGATTTAAAAATGGTCAAAATGTCCAAACAGTAAAATGTCAGAGTCATCAGACTACAGCTCAAACTTTACACCGAATGCATTTATAATCTCACCTGGCTTCTAATGTAGCTGCTGGACAGATGGATCCAGTCCATGTTGTTTAACTGGACCAAATACTAACGAGGCGCCGGCTTGTTGCTCCTGTGAACTCTGACCTGACCACAAACCAGCATCATCGGCCATGAGCTCCTGCAGCTACGCTAATTAGCCATATGGCATGTTTTGAGTCAGACGGGCGGATCGCTCTCTGAGCCAAACTTTGTTATCTCAGAGTTTTTCCTGCGTCGCTTTGCTCTGATGGTGCAACATCTTCACAGCCACAGCGCCAGGCAGCCGCTGGCGACTGAACGGTTACAGCCAAAAACTAGCAGCAATAATTTGGGTCCTTTAGCTTTAGTTTTATTAACTGTTATTAATTTATAAATATCACGACTTCAAACTACTTAATTAGCAAACTAAATATTTGTTTTACAAACTAAATATTGAGATAAAAACCAAAATATTTAGCCCAGTGCTAAGTATTTGATTTGTAAAGAAATTATTTAGCTAGCTTACTGGAGCTAAATATTGATTTAAAAACTAAATATCTGACTCAGAGTAAATATTGAGTTCACAAACTAAATGAGTAATTTGAAACTAAATATTTAACTCAGAGCTAAATAAATACTTAGCTAGCTCTGAGTTAGCTGGATATTTATTTTATTCACTTAGTTTGTAAAATAAATGTCCAGTTTGCCGCTCACCCAGGACCTCCTGGCTTTAAGGCGGCGCTGCGTCCACAGAGTTGTCCAGGTCGCGGGCCAGAAACATGCTCACTGCAGAACAAAAGCACTCACTCAAAGGTCCAGTTGTAGTCGTGGGAGACCCGGTCCACCAGGTCCATCTTGGCTCCTGGAACGCTGCAGATGGGCCTGTTCCAGTTGTCCCTTATCCTCATGTAGAGGTTCCTGGTGTAAAAGTTCTCAAAGTCCTGGTAGAGCGGCACAAAGTCCTGAAGAAGGGAAGGAGACGGAGCAGGAGTTGGAGGATGAGAAGGAATTTTATCCCAAGGCGTCCAGGTCCAGATAAGACCTGGCAGCTTCCAGGTCTTATCTGGACCCGCTGCCTGCAGGAGGTCAACACCAGGAACTGGAGTTTTATCCACTTGTTTCCTAGAAGAAATCATGGGTGACATCATATCCTTTAAGTAACGTTGTGTCAACAGCAGCTTCCTGTCTCCACACCTTCAATCTGAGAACCAACGGCGTTCACCGTGAGACGTTACTGAGCTTCGCTGCTGCTACACAAATCTACAGAGGAACTCGGCTGGCGCTGCTGGACGGAGAAATCTGAACTATCGAGTTGAATCAAAGCAACTGCTGGACGTGTCGCTTTAACGCCGACTGTGCAATTGGTCATCCGGACCTCAGAACCGAGGCGGACAGGAGAATTTCTCCTGCTCCTCCTCACCTTCTGCTCCTCCTTCTCCCTGGCGATATGGCACCTCTCGATCTTCCAGTGACGCAGGAAGTCCCGCAGGTAACCGAAGACGGTGAGGATGCCGTAGCCCATGTAGGTGAGGACGGCCACCAGCATGGGCGTCTCCTCAAAAGACTCCAGGAAGGGCCGGTTGTACAAGCCACCATGATGCAGCGCAGCATGGACCTGCAGGAACAAAGGTAATTTTATTTATATAGCACATTTTCAGCAACAAGGAAACACAAAGACATCATCATCCTCAGCAACTTAAGCAAACATTTGATTAGACTCTATTGTTTCGTTGACATTCATGTCTCAATTAGAGCAGATCCATCATCTCCGTCCTCCAGCGTGAAGCAACAAACATCAGAACCTTTTCCTAATTACTAGATCTCTGTTTCACAAAAGCCCATTAATAGAGGCTCATTAAATATTCTGCTTTCAGGGCAACAAGGCTTAGTGCTGCAACCCAAAAGGTTATTCACAACCAGAGTCAGAGCACTGCCAAGTTACAGAACCAGCTGACTCAAAGCAATGAGGAGATCTTCTGTGTATCTGAAGCTCAAACATGGCAGCCGAATGAGGCTACAAACCTCTGCTAAACCAGGAGACCTCGCCGGTAAACGGCCACTTCCTGAAGGCAGGAAACCAGGAGGGATGTTGGACCTGCTCTGTTGGAAAGTCGCCAGAAATGCCTGCTGAGGTGAGAACATGGCTGTCAGGTATATAAACGTGACAAAAGGTATAAATCCATTAGCCGCTCTGATTAAACTCATAAAATGTATCAGATATTTCACGCAGGTTAAACCAGAAGCTCCTGGTGTCAGCAGATAAATTTATTGTTTTGTTGATTCACCAAAGTAATCAGTGAATCGTTGACCTGCAGCTGGAAGGTCAGCTCTACTGGACACCTGCCAGGAGAAATCTCTGCACAAAAATACTGTTTTGTCTCATGATGTTGATGATGACAATTATCTTCTGAAATTGGCAAAAAAGATAAATTAAAGCCTGACTGTTTGGCCACAAAAATCAGATTTTTTAAAATTTCTGGTTAAATCTGTGAGAACTGAGTTCTGGTCCAGTTTGCACTGGACAGGTTTGGCTGCCAGAGGAGGGAGGAGCTTCTGAGGCCATGAAACGCTCCTCGCTGTCATCTTATTAAAATAATAAAAGCTCTCTATGCCAACATCATTTCGTTTCTGCTGCCTTCTGGATCTCCTCTGCAGCATGTGACTGGTCATGCCTCTCTGGGTCAAACACCTGAGGGAGCTGGAAGCCCGTCATGTGCATGAGCGCTGATCGGCCCAGGCCCAGCAAACCCTCCGTGTTCCTGCAGAACATCACCTCCATTTCTAGGATCTTAAACTTTGGACACAATTTATTTTTTAGGCTCAAATTTTCATTGAAATGTTTTAATCTTCTAGAAAAATAACATAAAATGTTTATCTTTTAGTTATATTGCATTTTTTTTTTAATTGTGTTATTAAAACAAGGATTTTAAAGTTGACAAAAACACAAGAAGAGTAAAAAAAATTAATGAAAATGTTTTTCTTTTAAAACAAAGTTGATTTAAACCATTTTACGTCTTGAATTTAGAGTGGTTTCAGAAAACTTTAATCTTATGTTTGTCTCATTTAAATGTGAATTTATGTTACAGCTGAACAGATACAAGTAAAAAATAAAGTAAAATGATGTTAGTATTTTTAATTGAGTTTAATTGAGTTTAATTGAGCCTGTAACACGATGGTTTTCTGTTTGTTCTCATCAGAATAAACCGACAATAAATCATCTTTTTAAAGACAAACTGTCACGGCCTGATCAATCAATGAAACCAGAACAACGTAGAAAGGATCCAGTTACAACAGCAGAGTCATCCTCTGGTGGAACATGAGCCAGAAATCATTCTTTCTGATTATAACAGCTTACATTTTACTGTCTGAGTGTAAAAACAACTGACTGAATGCTGAAGCCTAATTATTTACACTAGGAGCAGAGGCGACGTCACACTGTGTAAAATCAAACATTATCTAAAGTGGTGCTGATGCTGCAATGTGTTTAGCTTCTTGCTTCCTGCCCTCATGCAGGATTCCTGCGCCTTCCACATCCTCCAGTCTGAGTAAAAGTCAGCTGAGTTATAAAAATTAAGAGGTGCACAACCTGACACCGCAGGAGGCCAACGCACATTTGGCCCCATCACATGCGTCAACTATAAACCTAGTTTAACTGTGCAGCCGACATGAGCCAAGATTGGATTTAAGCATTTAAAGTGGACATATCATGTGTTTAAATCCTTCACTGCCCCATTTAAATCACTCGGTTGTTGTCTTTAAGTGGAACTGCAATACTTTGGTCTGATTTTCTCGCCATTGTAGCTCCAAAGGTCAGAGGTCCGTTAGAGCAACTTGTTTTGCTGCGTCTCTTTAAATGAAAATGAGGCAATAGAGAACAAAAATCACAAGAAATAAAAATAGTGGAATAGAAAAATTGGTCAGCCGGCAGTGCAGGACGTCGGTCAGCAGCTCTGAAGCAAATACTGTGACGTCGTAGTTCAAGAAATAGTTCTGGAGTCCAAGAGACTCCAGAACACAACAAATGTGTTGAAGGGCTAAAAAAGTTCATGTTACATGATCCATCCCCTTTAATCAGCTGAACATCACCAGTCACCAATGACTGGGTCACGACTTGAAATTAATTATGCTTCATTTTTATCTATTGCTTCGGACTCCAGAATTGAAACTGATAAATTTGGGGCATAAAAGAAATGAATTTTATTAACCAACATTAAATATTATTTTCACTTACAGGTTTTCTTCGCTGATCCCAGTGTGAGCATGTGTAAACACCCAGATTCGGATTCGGCACCGATAATATGCACTAAACGGAACCAGATCTGATTACCCGGGAGGGCGGCACCCAGCAGATCGACCCGGTCCAGAGAGTAAGCCGAATTAAACAGCAGCGCTTGGGGATAAAAACTCACTCACGTCTGCCTTTAATTTGGGATGTTGTCTGAAGAACGACTTCAAAATGTAAAATCAGGAATAATTCAAATGGAGTTTTGTGTCCGAACTTTAAACCAAACAGAGGGAAAGGCTCCTGGAGCTGCTGCGTCCGCATGGACACCAAACCGCATCCGCAGCAGCTTCCAGCGGTTCTTCCGCCGTCCCATCCCGGGCCTCACCTCTTCCTCGTCCCGGTCCCGGTCCCGGTGGCGGCTCTGCTGCTGGAGACTCTTCAGGAAGCCGTTCCGCTCCGGTTTCAGCCCGTTCCTCGCATGCGGACACACTTCCCCGTTGCTGGCAGGTTTGGACGCGGGGCTCTCGGTCATCGCTGGGAAAACGGCCGTGGAGCCTCGGCGGTAACTGGCATGTATGCCGGCGGTCCGGCTGCGGTGCAAAGCGGTGACAGTATCCGACACAGACACACACACACACACACACACACACCGATGAACCTGCAGATACAACCTCCTGATACCGGAAATCAACACAACAGCGTCTGATGAAGGAGGCGTGGCCAAACATCTACAGGGGGCGTGGTCTAATCTGATTCAGAGAAAACCAAAACAGTAAAACAATAAAGCTTCTCATTATAATTAGAATTATATAAACTTGTTATAGCAAGATTCTTATTTTATTAAAACCAATAAAACTATTACTGCAATCATATGTTCTTATGATTGCAACAGTCAAACGGTCCCACAGGATGTGGAAGTGCCACAAGAAAAAACTATTGTGTGCAAGTTGTGCTAAAAAGACTTACCCTATCAGTGAAGCTATCAAGCCTTAAATAGCCCCTGAATGCTAACATGTAGTAGCAGCACAGATGTCCGGTTGGCATTCAGATCCTCCAATTATAACAGCAGGGTGTGGGGAGTTCACCCCCACAAGATGCCGTCCTGGGCGGTTGCCCATGTCACCCATATCAGAAACCACCACTGTATCTGTATCTCCAAAGACTCGATAACAGACAGCAGAGCTGGTTCCAGTAATTAAAAATCACCGTTTGACTCAATAAAATACAATAAAATGGCCTCAATGTGTTTTACAGTGCAGCGTAAAGTTTGGAACAACTTTTCCATCGTAGCTGACTAGAGAGAAATCCAAAAGGTGGATGAGTTTAAATATCTGGGTGTCCCACATTAAAGTGTCTAAAACCATTAAGGCCAACCCAAACTGTCTTCGTCTCGTCAGATCATGTTCATGTGGGAAAACGGCCCAGTTGTAGCTGCCAGCCGTGATTCTGTCTGTTTGGAGCCAAGCAGCTCCATCTGATTTAAAGCTGCAAACAAGCACTGAAAGTTTTACACCAACAACCAATGAAACGGCACCAATGCAAAATACTTTAGAAATACAATCTTTTTGCTATTTTTAAAAAATTTACTTGTAAATATATCAGCGGTCTCGTCCCAGAGTTAGTGAGCAAATTATTTTAAAATCCAGCAGAACAGGAGTTATAACGGAGACGGCAAAGTACAAAACATCATTTGGTGAAGGTGGCTTCTCATTCAGAGGCCCTCATACCTGGAACTGTTCACCATCTGAACAGTTCACCGTCTGAACAGTTCACCGTCTGGAACAGTTCACCGTCTGGAACTGTTCACCGTCTGGAACTGTTCACCGTTTGAACAGTTCACCGTCTGGAACTGTTCACCGTCTGGAACTGTTCACAGTCTGGAACTGTTCACCGTCTGGAACTGTTCACCGTTTG
Source organism: Xiphophorus maculatus (assembly GCF_002775205.1). Classification (NCBI taxonomy): domain Eukaryota; kingdom Metazoa; phylum Chordata; class Actinopteri; order Cyprinodontiformes; family Poeciliidae; genus Xiphophorus; species Xiphophorus maculatus. The sequence continues at coordinate 774,243 of NC_036461.1, forward strand.
AACAGTTCACCGTCTGGAACTGTTCACCGTCTGGAACTGTTCACCGTCTGAACAGTTCACCGTCTGAACAGTTCACCGTCTGGAACTGTTCACAGTCTGGAACTGTTCACCGTCTGGAACTGTTCACCGTCTGAACAGTTCACCGTCTGGAACTGTTCACCGTCTGGAACTGTTCACCGTCTGGAACTGTTCACCGTTTGAACAGTTCACCGTCTGGAACTGTTCACCGTCTGGAACTGTTCACAGTCTGGAACTGTTCACCGTCTGGAACTGTTCACCGTTTGAACAGTTCACCGTCTGGAACTGTTCACCGTCTGGAACTGTTCATCTGAACTGTTTACCGTCTGGAACTGTTCACCGTCTGGAACTGTTCACCGTCTGAACAGTTCACCGTCTGAACAGTTCACCGTCTGGAACTGTTCACAGTCTGGAACTGTTCACCGTCTGGAACTGTTCACCGTCTGAACAGTTCACCGTCTGGAACTGTTCACCGTCTGGAACTGTTCACCGTCTGGAACTGTTCACCGTTTGAACAGTTCACCGTCTGGAACTGTTCACCGTCTGGAACTGTTCACAGTCTGGAACTGTTCACCGTCTGGAACTGTTCATCTGAACTGTTTACCGTCTGGAACTGTTCACCGTCTGGAACTGTTCACCGTCTGAACAGTTCACCGTCTGGAACTGTTCACCGTCTGGAACTGTTCATCTGAACTGTTTACCGTCTGGAACTGTTCACCGTCTGGAACTGTTCACCGTCTGAACAGTTCACCGTCTGGAACTGTTCACCGTCTGGAACTGTTCACCGTCTGAACAGTTCACCGTCTGAACAGTTCACCGTCTGGAACTGTTCACCGTCTGAACAGTTCACCGTCTGAACAGTTCACCGTCTGAACAGTTCACCGTCTGGAACTGTTCATCTGAACTGTTCACTGTCTGGAACTGTTCACCGTCTGGAACTGTTCACCGTCTGGAACTGTTCACCGTCTGAACAGTTCACCGTCTGGAACTGTTCATCTGAACTGTTTACCGTCTGGAACTGTTCACCGTCTGGAACTGTTCACCGTCTGAACAGTTCACCGTCTGGAACTGTTCACCGTCTGAACAGTTCACCGTCTGGAACTGTTCACCGTCTGAACAGTTCACCGTCTGAACAGTTCACCGTCTGGAACTGTTCATCTGAACTGTTCACTGTCTGGAACTGTTCACCGTCTGGAACAGTTCACCGTCTGAACAGTTCACCGTCTGGAACTGTTCACCGTCTGGAACTGTTCACCGTCTGGAACTGTTCACCGTCTGGAACTGTTCACCGTCTGAACAGTTCACCGTCTGGAACTGTTCACCGTCTGGAACTGTTCACCGTCTGGAACTGTTCATCTGAACTGTTTACCGTCTGGAACTGTTCACCGTCTGGAACTGTTCACCGTCTGAACAGTTCACCGTCTGGAACTGTTCACCGTCTGGAACTGTTCACCGTCTGAACAGTTCACCGTCTGAACAGTTCACCGTCTGGAACTGTTCACCGTCTGAACAGTTCACCGTCTGGAACTGTTTATCTGAACTGTTCACTGTCTGGAACTGTTCACCGTCTGGAACTGTTCACCGTCTGAACAGTTCACCGTCTGGAACTGTTCATCTGAACTGTTTACCGTCTGGAACTGTTCACCGTCTGGAACTGTTCACCGTCTGAACAGTTCACCGTCTGGAACTGTTCACCGTCTGAACAGTTCACCGTCTGAACAGTTCACCGTCTGGAACTGTTCATCTGAACTGTTCACTGTCTGGAACTGTTCATCTGAACTGTTTACCGTCTGAACAGTTCACCGTCTGGAACTGTTCATCTGAACTGTTCACCGTCTGAACAGTTCACCGTCTGGAACTGTTCACCGTCTGGAACTGTTCACCGTTTGAACAGTTCACCGTCTGGAACTGTTCACCGTCTGGAACTGTTCACCGTTTGAACAGTTCACCGTCTGGAACTGTTCACCGTCTGGAACTGTTCATCTGAACTGTTTACCGTCTGGAACTGTTCACCGTCTGGAACTGTTCACCGTCTGAACAGTTCACCGTCTGAACAGTTCACCGTCTGGAACTGTTCACAGTCTGGAACTGTTCACCGTCTGGAACTGTTCACCGTCTGAACAGTTCACCGTCTGGAACTGTTCACCGTCTGGAACTGTTCACCGTCTGGAACTGTTCACCGTTTGAACAGTTCACCGTCTGGAACTGTTCACCGTCTGGAACTGTTCACAGTCTGGAACTGTTCACCGTCTGGAACTGTTCACCGTTTGAACAGTTCACCGTCTGGAACTGTTCACCGTCTGGAACTGTTCATCTGAACTGTTTACCGTCTGGAACTGTTCACTGTCTGGAACTGTTCACCGTCTGAACAGTTCACCGTCTGGAACTGTTCACCGTCTGAACAGTTCACCGTCTGGAACTGTTCACCGTCTGAACAGTTCACCGTCTGAACAGTTCACCGTCTGGAACTGTTCATCTGAACTGTTCACTGTCTGGAACTGTTCACCGTCTGGAACAGTTCACCGTCTGAACAGTTCACCGTCTGGAACTGTTCACCGTCTGGAACTGTTCACCGTCTGGAACTGTTCACCGTCTGGAACTGTTCACCGTCTGAACAGTTCACCGTCTGGAACTGTTCACCGTCTGGAACTGTTCATCTGAACTGTTTACCGTCTGGAACTGTTCACCGTCTGGAACTGTTCACCGTCTGAACAGTTCACCGTCTGGAACTGTTCACCGTCTGGAACTGTTCACCGTCTGAACAGTTCACCGTCTGAACAGTTCACCGTCTGGAACTGTTCACCGTCTGAACAGTTCACCGTCTGGAACTGTTCATCTGAACTGTTCACTGTCTGGAACTGTTCACCGTCTGGAACTGTTCACCGTCTGAACAGTTCACCGTCTGGAACTGTTCATCTGAACTGTTTACCGTCTGGAACTGTTCACCGTCTGGAACTGTTCACCGTCTGAACAGTTCACCGTCTGGAACTGTTCACCGTCTGAACAGTTCACCGTCTGAACAGTTCACCGTCTGGAACTGTTCATCTGAACTGTTCACTGTCTGGAACTGTTCACCGTCTGGAACTGTTCACCGTCTGAACAGTTCACCGTCTGGAACTGTTCACCTGAACTGTTTACCGTCTGAACAGTTCACCGTCTGGAACTGTTCATCTGAACTGTTCACCGTCTGAACAGTTCACCGTCTGGAACTGTTCACCGTCTGGAACTGTTCACCGTCTGGAACTGTTCACCGTCTGAACAGTTCACCGTCTGGAACTGTTCACCGTCTGGAACTGTTCACCGTCTGGAACTGTTCACCGTTTGAGCTGTTCACCGTCTGGAACTGTTCATCTGAACTGTTTACCGTCTGGAACTGTTCACCGTCTGGAACTGTTCACCGTCTGAACAGTTCACCGTCTGAACAGTTCACCGTCTGGAACTGTTCACAGTCTGGAACTGTTCACCGTCTGGAACTGTTCACCGTCTGAACAGTTCACCGTCTGGAACTGTTCACCGTCTGGAACTGTTCACCGTCTGGAACTGTTCACCGTTTGAACAGTTCACCGTCTGGAACTGTTCACCGTCTGGAACTGTTCACAGTCTGGAACTGTTCACCGTCTGGAACTGTTCACCGTTTGAACAGTTCACCGTCTGGAACTGTTCACCGTCTGGAACTGTTCATCTGAACTGTTTACCGTCTGGAACTGTTCACCGTCTGGAACTGTTCACCGTCTGAACAGTTCACCGTCTGGAACTGTTCACCGTCTGGAACTGTTCATCTGAACCGTTTACCCTCTGGAACTGTTCACCGTCTGGAACTGTTCACCGTCTGAACAGTTCACCGTCTGGAACTGTTCACCGTCTGGAACTGTTCACCGTCTGAACAGTTCACCGTCTGAACAGTTCACCGTCTGGAACTGTTCACCGTCTGAACAGTTCACCGTCTGGAACTGTTCATCTGAACTGTTCACTGTCTGGAACTGTTCACCGTCTGGAACTGTTCACCGTCTGAACAGTTCACCGTCTGGAACTGTTCATCTGAACTGTTTACCGTCTGGAACTGTTCACCGTCTGGAACTGTTCACCGTCTGAACAGTTCACCGTCTGGAACTGTTCACCGTCTGAACAGTTCACCGTCTGGAACTGTTCACCGTCTGAACAGTTCACCGTCTGAACAGTTCACCGTCTGGAACTGTTCATCTGAACTGTTCACTGTCTGGAACTGTTCACCGTCTGGAACAGTTCACCGTCTGGAACTGTTCACCGTCTGGAACTGTTCACCGTCTGGAACTGTTCACCGTCTGAACAGTTCACCGTCTGGAACTGTTCACCGTCTGGAACTGTTCATCTGAACTGTTTACCGTCTGGAACTGTTCACCGTCTGGAACTGTTCACCGTCTGAACAGTTCACCGTCTGGAACTGTTCACCGTCTGGAACTGTTCACCGTCTGAACAATTCACCGTCTGAACAGTTCACCGTCTGGAACTGTTCACCGTCTGAACAGTTCACCGTCTGGAACTGTTCATCTGAACTGTTCACTGTCTGGAACTGTTCACCGTCTGGAACTGTTCACCGTCTGAACAGTTCACCGTCTGGAACTGTTCATCTGAACTGTTTACCGTCTGGAACTGTTCACCGTCTGGAACTGTTCACCGTCTGAACAGTTCACCGTCTGGAACTGTTCACCGTCTGAACAGTTCACCGTCTGAACAGTTCACCGTCTGGAACTGTTCATCTGAACTGTTCACTGTCTGGAACTGTTCACCGTCTGGAACTGTTCACCGTCTGAACAGTTCACCGTCTGGAACTGTTCATCTGAACTGTTTACCGTCTGAACAGTTCACCGTCTGGAACTGTTCATCTGAACTGTTCACCGTCTGAACAGTTCACCGTCTGGAACTGTTCACCGTCTGGAACTGTTCACCGTCTGGAACTGTTCACCGTTTGAACAGTTCACCGTCTGGAACTGTTCACCGTCTGGAACTGTTCACAGTCTGGAACTGTTCACCGTCTGGAACTGTTCACCGTTTGAACAGTTCACCGTCTGGAACTGTTCACCGTCTGGAACTGTTCACCGTCTGAACAGTTCACCGTCTGGAACTGTTCATCTGAACTGTTTACCGTCTGGAACTGTTCACCGTCTGGAACTGTTCACCGTCTGAACAGTTCACCGTCTGGAACTGTTTACCGTCTGGAACTGTTCACCGTCTGAACAGTTCACCGTCTGAACAGTTCACCGTCTGAATAGTTCACCGTCTGGAACTGTTCACCGTCTGGAACTGTTCATCTGAACAGTTCACCGTCTGAAACTGTTCACCGTCTGGAACTGTTCACCGTCTGAACAGTTCACCGTCTGGAACTGTTCACCGTCTGGAACTGTTCACCGTCTGAACAGTTCACCGTCTGAACAGTTCACCGTCTGGAACAGTTCACCGTCTGAACAGTTCACCGTCTGGAACTGTTCACCGTCTGAACAGTTCACCGTCTGAAACTGTTCACCGTCTGAACAGTTCACCACGGTGAACAGTTCCAGGTTCACCATCAGCAATAAAAACATCAGCAGGTCTTCAGGTGAAACTTTGGCTGAAATAAAAGTAAATATGTGAACACTGATGGATAGCAACTCACTTTGTTGTGAAGAATTTCTTTTCTTCATGCATTCTCATTTATTTCTTGTTAATAGTTACAGTAATTACTTATATGTGTGATGGAAATCTTTAATTCTAATTTTACATGAATTTAAAAAAAGTCCAACCAATGACTGGGTTTGCAGTATCTGTGTCTCCAAAGACTCTAACTAGTCATTTTTAATTACTGCCTTCAATAATTAGAAATTACTGACACAAAAAACAGTTTTCTTTTAAAATAAAACCGCAGTTTCTCTATTTTTATCATGTAATGTTGTTTATTGTTCTGTAGTTGGATAAATAACTCCGGCCTCAGTCTGGTTATGCTCCCTTTGGTTTTTGAAAAGATTCTGCTTGAAAGTCCTGCTGGTCCTGCAGTCATCACAGTTATTGTGTTGCTTTTCCAGTCACACTTTTTTCTTCCACTCAACTTTCTGTGAGTATGTTAGAACTTTTCCACAACATGATGTAAAGCACTTTGAAATGCCTTGCTGCTGAAATGTGCTATACAAATAAAATTTGATTGATTGATTGAACATACTAAAATTTCTGAGGATCAATAGCTTGAAATATTTTCCTGTAATAAATCCGTGTTTCACCTTTTTGAATAAGTGACAGAAATATTGAGGTTTCATGATGTTCTGGATCTTTGAGCTGACTGAACATGTTGAAACTGTAATAACTTGAAGAAAAAGTTATTCACCTTTAAAAATTAGAATGTTTTTAAAAATAAACATATTTTGGTTTGTCATCAACATCGGAAATAAATAAAAAACGACCAAAATCAGGTAAACGATCACATCTTGTTTTATTTTAGAAAGTTAAATGTTTTAATTAACTATATTTAATAATACACTTCTTAAATATATTTGTGCTGTTTAAATCGTGTAGTTGTTTTATTTGTAAACATTAGCAGCTTAAGTCTAAACAAAACTGTTTTTGAATCTCGTGCAGAGATGATTTTGGTGTCTTTGCTCCCCCTTGTGGTATAAAATATGTAAACCATGACTTGCATGTTTTATGGTAAAGTGCTTGAAGCTGAGCTGTAAATCATTTTCAGATGCTAATTGAAAGACCTGAGGAAAATAAAATAATTTAAATGATCATTTAAATCCATAATGTTTCTGTGAAGCTACAGCTGAGATCTTCTAGCTACCAGAAACTGTGATGTCCAACTATAAGACAGGAAATAAACTGCTGTTTCCATAACAACTGTTATAGAAAATGTGTTTCTTCTTCATTTCCTGTGAGGTCATGATGAAGAGTCAGGTAGCGCTCCTTTGTGTCCTGATCATTATGAGTGAAGGATCAGCAAAAAGCCTGAAAGCCCGCCGGAGCGTTTTCTTCTCAGGTGAGGCGTCTCTGCAGCAGCAGTGAAATGTTCAGACCAATGCAGAAGTATTCACACCTTGTTGACTTTTCCTCATTTTGTCATGTTGCAAACACAAACTCTAGTGTTTCATTGACTTTGAATGGCAAACAAACACAAAGAAGTGCATTAAAAAGATGGAAATAATACGAGTGTAGCATGAAGACACTGTCTACCCCCTCTTACTCTGATATCTCCAAATAAAATGCAGAGACATAAGCAGAACTGAGAAGTTTCCTAATTAGTAGTCCGAGTCCACATGCGTCAATGTCAAAAACATTAAGAATGGCATTCAGTAACATCACACTGAGGTAAATATCACAATTAAATAGGTAAATAACTTGCAGCTGGCCTGCGAATCTCAGCAGGAATCACATCCGACTTGCAGCTCTGGTTCCACAGCATGTTAGTCTGAATGTTCGCTAGTCGGCCCAGTCCATCACACAGCTTGACGAGGGCCGAAACAGCTGCAGATGTCTTCACAGTTTTTCAATATGTCAGATATCCAACAACTTCAGACAGCAGTTTGCATGATAATCTTGTTATCAGAATCCAAATAAGTACAGATTCCCTACGTCTTACAGTGATAACGCGGACATACAAAATTTGATAAACATCCCAAAAGTCCAAAATGTGTCCCGGGGAACCGGATCCTTTCTGTGTTGGCTGGTTTCAGTAAATGACTAGGCCGTGACATGGTTTTCTTTTAAATTTTAAATTTCTCAGTTTATTCTGATGAGAACAAAGAGAAAACAGCCAAAGTTTGACAAAACAAAAGTATATCGCAAAACTAAAGTTAATTCCTACTATCCTACTATTGTGCGTTTCCTTAAATATTCATATAATGGGATGAATTTATATATCTCAATGGTGAAAAATTACTTAATACCACTATAAATAAACTGGATGTATTCAGATTAAAATAAAGTGCAGAGATATCTGGTGATCATTTTTTGGATAGCAAAAAAAATGTTTTATTTTGTAAAATTGGAACCAGATGAAGCTAAAACTGCCTGTAGAGGAGATCTGTGTAGAACAGTGCAACAAAGGTTTTTAGTGTTATCTTAAATACAAAACAGAAATAATTTTGTACAGTTACGGCTGAATTACTGTGTCGTGTGCCTTTTTAAGAGTCTGTATACTCCAGTTAACAATTAGTCGATTAGTCAACAAGGTGAAGATTATTTCAATGACTGATAATTCAAATTAATTGTTTCGGTGCAAGTTGCAAGCATAGATATCCACACTTAAATCATTTTAGCCATTTATTTTTGCAATGAGTTGCATGCAATGCTGCAGAAACCTTAACAAATGCGTAGTGTTCTGTTACTGAACTATGAAACTGTTTTAATTTGGCCGAATCCTTGTTTCCCCCAGGTTGAAACGGTTTTCTTAATGCCAGTTTTACTACCTGTATTGCTAAAGCTAACATGGTTTTGAGTTTCCATGTCCAGCATCTGTATATGAGCAATAGGCCTAGAACACCAAAAGCAATAGAGAGGCAGATGGCTATCTTCTTATTCCCCACCTTCCTGTTGAAGTTGAACCGTAACGTTGTACTGGATCACCGCCTTCTTGTGCTCTTTGCCTTTAACTACTTCCACTGTCTCACAGGTGTAAAGGAAGGTGTGGAGCCAGATTTAATTTTGGGTGGTGGGTGATTACATTTAAATCTGGTACGAAAAAACTTCACCTGTATCATCCTTCATTAATCGGTATGTTGAATTAATTGATTACTTAATATTCATATTTCTTTTCTGGTATTACTTGAAAGTGTTTTAATATGTCACTTGAAGGCCTAATTACATGCAAATACTTCATTTATAGTAACTATATGGAAAAGATTTGTGAAATGCAGAGTATTACAAAGAGATTAAATGTTATACAAACAGTATAACAAGATGAACAGTGAATATGCAATATACTTCCCAGCAGTTACTCAGATGTCAGACTGGTTTGCCTTTACTAGTGGTGAAAACACGTCAGTGCTAACATTAGTAGCATGATATGCTACCGGGGATCGCGGCAGACAAAATACCTGCCTGTCGTCATAAGTTGTGCAAGATTTCTTCTTTGAAACAGGGTGGACACCTTAGTAGCTGTTAACAGTGTAATTTTGTGAAGATTACTTGCCATTCACATTCTGTGTCCCGCCATGGAAGCCCTGCAGTTCGGGACAGAGTTCTGAGATAGCGGGGAGTCGGAGGCATCCGCTTTAGTCAGCGCTAAGCAATAGGAACACGTCTTACATCGTGAAACAAATTTAACACCAAAGAATCGCAAGCAAAACTTGTTGAGTTCAACCACAAAAAGGGAGCGACCAACAAAACGTAGAATCTCAACCAAAAACATCTGACATGCACAAATAAAAGTTTGTTATGCAAATACATTTTTCACTTCATCAAACAAAAATAAGCGATTTTAATTACAAAAATAGCTTTTTAAACTTTGTTTTTGGTTTAATTTTTTTTGCAAATCCAAAATTTTTGATCTCAATTTTATTATTTTTATTTGACATTTTTTTATTGAATAATTGTGAAACAAATTTAACTGCATATTTTTCCATGGGTTAAGCAGTGTATTCACCTCTGCTTCTTAGCCTCCATTGAACAATTTTTTTCTTACTCCTTAGTGCAAACAAGTAGTCACCCAGTACGGGACCATACATGAGATCCAGGGGGAAAACTGTAACTCGTACTCTTTACTTACCTTACAGTTGCAGGTCTGTTTCCTCCTGTGTCACTTCACTTCCTCTGCCTCCTTTCCAGAGAGGAGGCTGCAGGACTTTTTCCAAAAAAATCTAATAATACTAAAAATACACGAGAGGGAACACTATTTCAGCACTGTTGTTTCTTTATTCATTCTTTGCCTTTTATGTCCGTCAACCATTTGCATTGTATTCTTAAGTGAGTTTATTCTTAAATATCGCCACTGTTCTTATCTCCATAGCCTTAGTGGCTAATTTTAACCTGCTGCTCAGTCCGAAGACCCCAATGATGAAGGAAAACCTTGGACTTGGTGTTCCCTCGCCCGGACGCGGGTCACCGGGGCCCCACTCTGGAGCCAGGCCTGGAGGGGGGACACGATGGCGAGCGTCTGGTGGCCGGGCTTTTACCCATGGAGCCCGGCCGGGCTCAGCCCGAAGAGGAAACATGGGCCCCCCCTCCCATGGGCCCACCACCCGTGGGAGGGGCCAAAGGGGTCGGGTGCACTGTGTGATGGGTGGCGGCCAAGGGAGGGGACCCTGGCGGTCCGATCCTCGGCTGCAGAAACTGGCTCTTGGGACGTGGAATGTCACCTCTCTGGTGGGGAAGGAGCCGGAGCTAGTGCGTGAGGTCGAGAGGTTCTGGCTAGAAATAGTCGGTCTCACCTCGGTGCATGGCTCTGGTTCTGGAACCAGTCTCCTTGAGAGGGGCTGGACATACGTCCACTCTGGAGTTGCCCAGGGTGAGAGACGTCGGGCAGGAGTGGGCATACTTGTTGCTCCCCATCTCGGCGCCTGTACGTTGGGGTTTACCCCGGTGAACGAGAGGGTAGCATCCCTCCGCCTACGGGTGGGGGGACGGGTTCTGACTGTCGTTTGTGCTTACGGGCCGAACGACAGTTCAGATTACCCACCCTTTTTGGAGTCCTTAGAGGGGGTACTGGAGAGTGCTCCTCCTGGGGACTCCCTTGTTCTGCTGGGGGACTTCAACACTCACGTGGGCAACGACAGTGAGACCTGGAGGGGCGTGGTTGGGAGGAACGGCCCGCCCGACCTGAACTCGAGCGGTGTTCTGTTGCTGGACTTCTGTGCTCGCCATGGATTGTCCACAACGAACACCATGTTCAAGCATATGGGTGTCCATATGTGCACTTGGCACCAGGACAACCTAGGCCGCAGTTCGATGATCGACTTTGTCATCGTTTCATCGGATCTGCGGCCGTATGTCTTGGACACTCGGGTGAAAAGAGGTGCGGAGCTGTCCACTGACCACTACCTGGTGGTGAGTTGGCTCCGGTGGTGGGGGAGGAAGCCGGTCAGACCTGGCAGGGCCAAACGTGTTGTGAGGGTCTGCTGGGAACGCCTGGCGGAATCCCCTGTGAGACGGAGCTTTAACTCCCATCTCCGGCAAAATTTCGAACACGTCCCGGGGGAGGTGGGGGACATGGAGTCTGAGTGGACCGTGTTCCGTGCCTCCATTGTTGAGGCGGCCGATCGGAGCTGTGGCCGCAAGGTTGTCGGTGCCTGTCGCGGCGGCAACCCTCGAACCCGTTGGTGGACACCTTCGGTGAGGGATGCCGTCAGGCTGAAGAAGGAGTCCTATCGGGCCTTTTTGGCCTGTGGGACTCCGGAAGCAGCTGATGGGTACCAGCGGGCGAAGCGGCATGCGGCTCGGGCGGTTGCTGAGGCAAAAACTCGGGCGTGGGAGGAGTTTGGAGAGGCCATGGAGAAAGACTTCCGTACGGCTTCGAGGCGATTCTGGTCCACCATCCGGCGTCTCAGGGGGGGGAAGCAGTACAGCACCAACACTGTATATAGTGGGGATGGTGTGCTGCTGACCTCTACTCGGGACGTTGTGGGCCGGTGGGCAGAGTACTTCGAAGACCTCCTCAATCCCACCAACATGCCTTCCACTGAGGAAGCGGAGCCTGGGGACTCTGGGTTGGGCTCTCCACTCTCTGGGGGCGAGGTCGCCGAGGTGGTTGAGAAGCTCCTCGGTGGCAAGGCCCCGGGGGTGGATGAGATCCGCCCGGAGTTCCTTAAGGCTCTGGATGTTATAGGGTTGTGTTGGTTGACGCGACTCTGCAATATCGCATGGACATCGGGGGCAGTTCCCCTGGATTGGCAGACTGGGGTGGTGGTCCCCCTGTTCAAAAAGGGGGACCGGAGGGTGTGCTCCAATTATAGAGGGGTCACACTCTTAAGCCTCCCTGGCAAGGTCTATTCAGGGGTCCTGGAGAGGAGGGTCCGTCGGATAGTCAAACCTCGGATTCAGGAAGAGCAGTGTGGTTTTCGTCCTGGTTATGGAACACTGGACCAGCTCTACACCCTCGGCAGGGTCTTGGAGGGTGCATGGGAGTTCGCCCAACCAGTCTACATGTGTTTTGTGGACTTGGAGAAGGCGTTCGACCGTGTCCCTCGGGGAGCCCTGTGGGGCGTTCTCCGGGAGTATGGGGTACCGGGCCCTTTAATACGGGCTGTCAGGTCCCTGTATGACTGGTGTCAGAGTCTGGTCCGCATTGCCGGCAGTAAGTCGGGCTCGTTTCCGGTGAGAGTTGGACTCCGCCAGGGCTGCCCTTTGTCACCAATTCTGTTCATTATTTTCATGGACAGAATTTCTAGGCGCAGCCAAGGTGTTGAGGGGATCCGATTTGGTGGCCTTAGGATCTCATCTCTGCTTTTCGCAGACGACGTGGTCCTTTTGGCTTCATCAGATCGTGATCTGCAGCTCTCGCTGGAGCGGTTCGCAGCCGAGTGTGAAGCGGCCGGGATGGGGATCAGTGCCTCCAAATCCGAGGCCATGGTCTTGAGCCGGAAAAGGGTAGAGTGCCTTCTCCAGGTCAGGGGGGGTGTCCTGCCCCAAGTGGAGGAGTTTAAGTATCTCAGGATCTTGTTCACGAATGGGGGAAGAAGGGAGCGGGAGATCGACAGGCGGATTGGTGCAGCGTCTGCTGTTAAGCGGGCGCTGTACCGGTCCGTCGTGGTGAAGAAAGAGCTGAGCCAAAAAGCGAAGCTCTCGATTTACCGGTCGATCTACGTTCCCACCCTCATCTATGGTCATGAGCTTTGGGTCGTGACCGAAAGAACGAGATCGCGGATACAAGCGGCCGAAATGAGTTTTCTCCGTAGGGTGGCTGGGCTCTCCCTTAGAGATAGGGTGAGAAGCTCAGTCATCCGGGAGGGACTCAGAGTAGAGCCGCTGCTCCTTCACATCGAGAGGAGCCAGTTGAGGTGGCTCGGGCATCTGGTCAGGATGCCTCCTGGACGCCTCCCTGGTGAGGTGTTCCGGGCACGTCCCACCGGGAGGAGGCCCCGGGGAAGACCCAGGACATGCTGGAGAGACTATGTCTCTCGACTGGCCTGGGAACGCCTCGGGATTCCCCCGGAGGAGCTGGAAGAAGTGGCCGGGGAGAGGGAAGTCTGGGCCTCCCTTCTGAAGCTGCTACCCCCGCGACCCGACCTCGGATAAGCGGAAGAAGATGGATGGATGGATGGATGCTCAGTCTTAAAGTTTCAGCCCTCATTCCCAGCCCTAGCTACAAGCATAGGTAACCACACTTCAATCATTTTCGTCATTTATTTTTACAGAGTTGATGGCAGTGATGCACAAAGTGTAACAGAAGTGGGTTGTTCTGTTATCGAACTATAAACCTGTTTTAAACGGTAGACTTTGAACTCTCTTTGACCCTAGTTGGTTTGGTTTTCTTAGCAGCAGGAACTCTCCCACAGCTGCAGGACTCTGTCTTCCCCTCTGGTTGCTCAGTGCTAGCATAACTCACACTGGCACTGCCAACATGGTTTCGAGGTTTCTTCTTCCAGCATACGTAGATGATGAGCATTACACACAGCACACAAACAGAAGCTAAAATGTAGATAACTATAGCCTGAAACCAGTTTACCCCACCCACCTCTGACATCTTAACATGGTACTGGATCACCGCCTTCTTGTGCTCTCTGCCTTTAACTACTTCCACTGTCTCACAGGTGTAAAGGCCTTCATCAGTGAAGGAAGGTGTTAAAACGAGTCCCTGGCTGAGCAGAATGTGTCGGGGACCGGGCTCAAGGATTTTACCAGAGAAGCGCCATCTCATGGGGAGATTGGTATCAGGGGAGCAGGGGAGGAACTGTGCGACGTCAGCTGTGAGGTGGATGTCGGTAATCTGCATTGATACTGCTGGAGAAGCGAAAACAGACATTAAAATTATCCTACTTTTCTCCTCGCTAAGGTAAATGTGTGTAAAGAGCTTTATGTGGGGAATACTTGCAATGAGAGCTTGGGCACATTGTAGCATCACCATCAATGAGGTTCTGGATCCTGCCACAAATGAATTAAATCCTCTGATTATCAACGTAGCACATAATGAACATGTCTTGGTTAGTGTGACATACATGGAGAAGTTTGAAGCACCAGCAACAGCAGCACACAGGCCTTTGAGGTGGTCCCAGCCACAGTATGGATCTCTGGCTATAAGGCAGTCAGCACAGGATGTGTAGCGGCTGCAGTCCCTCACACTGAGCTGAGCAACAGCAGTTCTAGTTGCGCTGTACAGCTGACCCTGCAGATCATCAGAGTTCAAAGGTTAGCTCCAGGTCCATTTAGTCTACAGACATGTAGCTGTAACCTACTCTTCTAGAGAGCTGAAGGAAGCGAATGGGCTGAGGATCCTGAAACAGCTGCAACTCCTCAATGATTCGCCCTCCATCATCACCAGACCACACCGCCTTCTGCAGCCAACAAGAGTCTAGAGGACAGAACCAGAGGTTAACTCTGGTTTCTACAGGGTAAAGTTTGTAGTTAGCTTGTTTTTTCCTGTTCATTGGTCAATACAGCTGTTGTCCAGTCTGATCCTGCCAACAACGCCAAGATGTGTTAAGCCATTATATATGATCCAGTTACTTACTGTTGCTAATAAACATGACGGTGTGCTGCTCTCCATCCAGAGAGGTTACTTTGTCAACAACAATTTTGGAGAACTGGGCCATAGATCGAACCAGCAGGGGTTTCCCAGTGATCGGTGTCACAACTTGCTCCATCAGAGGGTGGTTCTTCACAAACAGCAGGGTTGCGTCTGGGAAGTTATGAGAAGTCCTCACACCACTGGCTCGCATTTCATCATTAATACACTGATAATACAGATCAGAGATCATGTGAGGTGAATAATTTTCTTCACTACCATCTTATATTGTTCTGGTCTTGGTGCTTACTGAACGAGGATAAGGGGTAGGAAATGTTCCTGTGTACGTCACCCAGGTGCCATAAGCAGTCTCGGTCAGAAAGTTCCCCCTGAAAACTTGCTGGATGTCTGACAGCTTGTAGGCGCAGACAGCGGACTGACTGCAGGTACTGGATGGCTCCCTGCAAATTAAGTCCTGTTACTACCAGGTCCAATAAAACATTAACCTGGAGCACTGCACTCTGCCAAAAACTGATTTTGGCTGTAGTTCATTTCATGAACTTATTTACATTAATCTCACTTAATTCATGTGGTTTAGTGATGACAACTTACTTTTTGTGTTCAATAACTTAAAAGTTACATTGAACTAGTTTAAATTAACTTAATGAAATTAAAAGAACATTTTACTTTGACTTTTGTTGAGAATAAATAATTCTGTGTTTTCTTTCTATCACTTTTATCTAGTTGCAAAGCTAAAGGAAATGACACACTAGGGAACGCCCTCTTTAGGGCGTAGCTTAGATAGAGGCTAGCAAAGGAAGTTGCCGACAGCTGCTTGTTGCCATTTTATTCTGTTAGCTCCTAAATGTAGAATGAGAAATAGACCAGCTGTATTTTGGTATTAATAAATCAAATTTATTTATTCAGCTCACTGACTCTTCTTCAACCTCATTCATGAAGAACTCAGCATGGAGATGGATAATTCTCCACAAAATGGAGGCCCCAGCGAGGATGTATGGAGGTTAGTGACTGGGAAATTGAGCAGAGCACAGCCGACGCCAAACTCTTTGTTGACCAACAGAAACAAAAGTTAAATAGAACCTTTTATTTGTGCAATTGAATGTAACTAAATTGAGAGGATTGGTGTCTGAAGTGTTCTGTTCCTAAATTGAAGAGTACAGTGTAGTTTATGGTGAAATAAGGATTTAATGGAAGAAAAGGAAAAAGGTGCATCTGAGTTTCGCATCTCGCATAACCGGCACACCTGACGAGGAGTCGGTCAGCTACAAGGCTAATGCGGAGTATGGACACTCTAATACTCCGGCTTAGAGTATTAGAGACACTCTAAGCCAGGGGTCCCCAAACTTTCTCCTGTGAGGGCCACATAACTTGTCCCTTCTCTGGTGGGGGGCCGGGGTCAGTTTGTAACAGAAAAAGTGTGACAATTGTAAGAGTGCTAAACATAAAAATGTATTGTTTTTCAGAAAGCACAATCAAATAACCTTTTCTGGATTCTTCAGAGAACAAAAGTAAGGAAATAACACTATTTATGAAATAAATAATAACCAAATAACACTGGGTTCTCCACATAAAAAAAAGGGTTAGGGTCAATTATATGCATGAATAAAATAGTTACTAACTAGTAGTTAATAATAAATAAAGTTCATTACTAACATTTATTTTATTGCAAAAGTCCAACTTATCAAATAAAAATGCACATATATGAAAATACTCTGGTATTGTTCAGGGGGCCGGACCAAATGTGGAGGCGGGCCGCATCTGGCCCGCGGGCCGTAGTTTGGGGACCACTGCTCTAAGCCGTCCCTCTGACGTCCCTCTTCAGACGTCAGAGGGACGGCTGAAGGGCAGCTTCGGACGACCCTCTAGTTTTATAGAGTTCTTGGGAAGCACTGATACTGATTTTGTGGGATGGTGACTCCAATCAGTTAAAGGAAGTGCGGGCATGCTGACCCCGCCAATCTATCTCCTCTGTGTGCACAACTTGTTTCAGATTGCACATTTCTTATTTCATTACTCAACATGAGTGTGCTGACCTCATGTATCTGAATCTTTTTTAACTTATGCAGAAGCCTTTCCTTTTTTCTGCCTCTCTGCTTGCTATTTGTTTTGTAGTGACCTCTGTGCTTGCTTTGAGGTTTATATGCTTGTTGTCTGTACATGGAGAGCTGTGTGCATCCAGCTGTGAATTTTGGATGCACAAAAATTCACAGGTTAAACTAATAAAGTTTAACCTTCTTTTGTTGATATTGTAAAGAAGGTTAAACTTTATTAGACCTTAAGCTTGGTTTTGTATTTTTTATTTTAGTTTTCCGAGCCTGAGTTAGGTCAGTAAATGCAACGCAGCTCGAGAGAAAAGGCTAGTATCGCGAGATTCGATGTTAATGTTCTGTTGTTCTTATGGCTCTCACCGCTCACTGCCGAACATAGCTAAGTGCTGGCTGTGCCAGAGCTAGAGGCCAGAAGCCACATGGTTCTTACACGAGAACAACTTGGTTGCCGTTGTAACTCATCTATTGCTGGAGGAAGTAAAGTTCATGCAAGAGACCTTTCTTTTTTTGGTCATGTATCTTCACCTACACACACGCCTCAGTCACCCTGGAAACCAAACGCATAACTGGTGCCAGAAGCGGGATCATCTATAGGACTCTTGTGAGTGAATCCAATCGCAAAGATAATATCCAAGCCCATCCTGAACTAATTACAACTTAAAGACAAGCTACAACTAGCCACTGCCGGTTAAAAGCAAAGAAAAAGCAAGAAAAAAATCGCGCTGAGACAGTAATAAAGCTGCTGCAGTGTTACCGCGTAGCACTTCCGGTCCAACCCTTCACAATAAGAGCACAAGCAAAGCTTGCCAACAAAAAATAAATAAAATAAAATGACAGAGGATTTACAAGGTGCTACAGCAGGCCCTGGAGAGGCGGACACAGCTCCAAAGTGGTTACAAGTTGTGCTGGAAAATCAAAATCAACAAACAAGACACTTTCAAATGATGTTGGCTCCTGTACTTTCACACATAATGGGACAATCAGCTGTACAACAAACCCAAGCATCACGTACTGTTCCTGAGAGGAGTGATGACTTAATTCCAATGCATTCTACAAGAGAAGGGCATGCACGTGAAACACATGCCTCTTTGGATATGACAACTAGACCATGTGTTCACGCTCCTTTTGCAGCTGAGCTGGAGGTTATAAATCAAAGATCATGAAGCTCTGGCCCAGTGAGACGAACCACCACCCCTGGACCTGACCAAGGTCACAGAGACACTAGGGACAGTGAACCTGAGGTCCCACACACTTTTACCTACCATGATGAAAGAAGGCAAAATAATACTGGAGGCTATTATAACAACTGGTCAAAGCTTCAGAGGCCTAAATTAGCCACATATGATGGAGATGAGGATTGGGACTCTTTCCTGATGCCGTTCGAACGCCAAGCCAGGAAACACGGATGGAGTGCTGCTGAACGAGTGGACAGGCTGCACGAGTGTCTGAGGGGAGCTGTAGTACGCTACGTCTGCTCATTACCAGAGCGCACAAGGGAAGATTATCTTCTCTTAGTGGAACAACTCACTCAACGCTTTGGAAAAAAAGACCCTCCCACAACAGTAAGAAGAAGACTGGGAGAACTTTGACAGGGGCGGGAGACATCAGCTGAGTTTGCAGAGATTAGACGCCTGACCACACTTGCTATCCAGGGGTAGATCTCCAGCTGCAGGACCAATTGGCAACTGATGCTTTCCTCAAAGGCTTAAGAAACCAGAAAGTGGCATACGAAGTCATGAATCGTGACCCAAGCTCCTTTGTAGAGGCTCAAAAGTTTGTGGAGGCTCATGAGCATAACTTTAGAGCTACTGTGGGTCGGAACACGGAAGTAAAAAACAGCAAGGCACATTTCATGGGTTGATGAGGGGGACATGTGTGATGACAGTGCAACAATGTCCCACAGGGTCAGGGCTCCCCAGTATGTCACAGCTGACCAGTTTGATGCACTGGCAGAACAAGTGAAGACCTTTGTTAGCACCATGGGGAATCTACAGCTCCAGGTTGCCAATTTACAGCCCATAAGCGTCGTATCCCAAAACTCCAAGGCAGCCCATAGCTCTGCACCAGAGAGAAAACAAAATTACCAGCACATGCAGCCCAGCAGAGGGCGTTCTCAAACTCCAAGTCCAAATCGTGGAACAACTGGCCCGTGTTTTAAGTGTGGAGAGACAGGACATCTTAAGAAGGACTGCATTAGGGATCCCAGTCCTGTGACTGCAAGACACAATAGTGACAAGTATATAGACAACCCACTGCAGTCAAATAGAACCACAGCCTCAGATTCCCAACTACAAGGCAGACAGGTTGGCTGCACTGAAAAGAGGGGTGAGAGTCTGCAAATTCTTCTCACCCTAGATGGTATCCCAACCCAGGCCGTAGCTGATACTGGAGCTCAAACGACTGTGATATCAAGAGGAGCTGTATCAGAGAATCCTGAACGGTAACTCTGCACCTACAGACCTACACCATACATACCTACTAAATGCAGGAGTTGAAGATGGCATGAAAGCTAAACATGGACTCACAGTGACCTTCCAGATTGGGTCCAAATCCATAGCCTGGGAAGTGCATGTAGCCCCTATAAGAGACTCTGTCCTCCTTGGATTGGATCTGATGAAGGCCCATGATGTTGTCATCTATACCCAAGGCAGTTTTCATTGGGGATGAATTGGTCCCCTCAAAAATTGTGCGAGATGATGGATCAGACTACTGTGTGGCTAGAGTAACTCTGGAAAGAACCTCAATCATCCCAGCCAAATCTGAATGTGTCGTTTGGGGTGAAGTGGAGGATTCACAGCCAGGGGTTATGGCATTATTGGAACCCGTGAACATTGCAAATAATGTAGCCTCTGGAAGCGTTGTTGTCACCATGAAGCCAAAGGTCCCAATCAGAGTCTGCAATTTTTCAACCAAGAGAGTGGTTCTACAGAGAGGAGTATGTCTTGGACTCCTAGTTGAAGTTTATCCTCTACCCCCATTTGCACCAAAATCAAATGCAATGCCTGCACCATCACTGGTGGTTGGGAGAGTAGCAACAATCTCTGACATTGCTGAGCACCTCCAAAGTTTGGTGGCTACCATAAGTGAGACCCTCAGTGAGGAGCAACAGCGATTCATTCAGCTACTCCTCACATACCAATCCATCTTTGCTAAAAGTGACTCTGACCATGGCTACTTATCCACTGTAACACACAAAATTGATACTGGGTCTGCCAGACCTGTGCATCAACCTGTGAGAAGAACCCCTCTTGGATTTCAAGGCGAGGAGGAAGCACATCTTAAATAAATGCTGGCAGAGGGCGTAATCACACCATCAACATCTGAGTGGGCCTCTCCAGTGGTCCTAGTTCGAAAAAAGGATGGAGGAGTAAGATGGCGCTTAGATTACCGCTGTCTGAACAATCTAACAAAAAAGGATGCTTATCCATTAACTCAGATAGAAGAATGTCTTGATGTTGTGGGTGGAGCCACAATATTCTCCACTCTCGACCTTCAATCCGGCTATTGGCAGATTGCAGTGAATAGTAAAAATCGAGACAAGGCGGCATTCATCACCAAATGGGGCCTTTATGAATACACTCGAATGCCATTTGGACTATGCAATGCTCCAAGTACGTTTCAGAGAGCAATGGAGCTCGTTCTCAGGGGCCTTCAGTGGGAAACTCTTCTCATCTACCTGGATGATGTCATTGTCATTGGAAATGGAGTAGACCAAAGTTTGAATCGGCTTGAGCAGGTTTTCCAGACGTTCCAAAGCTATGGATTAAAGATAAAAACAATCAAAATGTCATCTGCTGCAGGAAGAAGTTCTCTTCTTGGGTCACATTGTGAGTGGCAAAGGAATCAGTCCAAATCCAGACCTCATAAAGGATGTACAGCAGTGGAACTCCCCCAATAACTTGCAGGAGCTACAAACCTTTCTTGGGCTGTGTAACTACTACTGGAAGTTTGTACCCAATTTTGCAGAGCTGGCAAGCCCCCTCCATACTCCTCTCAAAAAGGGGACAGTGTTCCTACGGACTGATGAGCAGCAGTCTGCATTTATGAGGCTCAAAGAGAAACTGACCACTGCACCAGTGTTGGGGTATCCCCAAGCTGAAGGGAAGTTCATTCTGGATACGGATCCCTCAAACAACAGTGTTGATGCTGTTTTGTCACAAGTACAATGGGGAGAGGAACGAGTTCTGAGCTATGCTAGTAGCCGCCTTTCACCAGCTCAACAGAGGTATTGTGTCACTCGTGAATTACTTGCTGTTGTTCGTTTCACACGGCAGTTTCGCCACTATCTACTAGGTAGAAAGTTTCTACTTGGGACCGACCATGGTAGTCTCACCTGGCTTTTTAGATTCAAATGTCCTGAAGGACAACTAGCCTGATGGCTTGAAGAATTAAGCCAGTATGACTTTCAGATTGAACATAGAGCTGGCAAACAACATGGTAATGCAGATGCCATGTCGAGGATGCCAGGAGAAAAGGTGGAGAACTGTGACTGTTACCAGGCAGGGATTAACCTGTCAGATCTTCCATGTAAAGGGTGCAGGTACTGCCAAAAAATTCACATCCAGTGGGCCAAGTTTGAAGATGACATGGATGATGTTGTGCCTCTAGCCATAAGGTGCATCCAGCCCAGAAGCAGCTCCAGTAATGGTGATCAGCCATCTGTGCTCCTACCAGAAAGGCCAGAAGTCAATTGGCTTGAATCCCTTAGTCCTGAGCAACTGACAACACTCCAGAAAGCAGGTCCTGTTCTCACTGCTCTTCACAAATGGAAAGAAACAGGGACACTTCCCACCAAAGATGAAGTGGCGCTGGAGAGCCCTGCAGTGAGAAAGTTCTGGCTCTGTTGGCCTCAAGTCACACTGAGGCAAGGAGTGCTCTATTACTCCTGGGAGAGAACTGGAGACCAGCGTCCAAACTTGCTGTTATTAGTTCCCTCGTCTATGCAGAAAGAAGTCCTGGAATCGTGCCATAACCCTCCATACTCTGGCCATCTAGGAGAAGCCAAAACCCTAGAGTGTGTGCATCAGAACTACCATTGGTTCGGCATGGGTGGAGATGTTCACCTGTTTGTCAAGAGATGCCCACACTGTAGTGCATGGAAGATCACAGGTCGAGCGAAGAGAGTAAAACTGCAAAGCTACCAAGTTGGAGCACCTCTGGACCGTCTACATCTTGATATCTTCGGGCTATTCCCCATGTCCAGCACTGGGAACAAATACATTCTTGTTATTATTGACCAGTTCATAAGATGGGTTGAAGCTTTTCCTGTTCTTGATCAAAGTGCTGAAAAGACTGCAAGGAAGCTAGTCTATGACTTTATTGCCAGGTTTGGAGCTCCATTCGAGCTACACACAGATCAAGGTCATAATTTTGATAGCTCCCTGTTTCGGAATGTATGCAAGCTCATGCAGATCACTAAGACCAGGACTACCCCTTACTATCCCTCCTCCAATGGACAGGCAGAACGGTTCAATAGGACCTTATTGCAGATGCTTCAATGTTATGTGAACCAGGACCAAAAGAACTGGGACGAACAACTACTCACAGCAGCTTATCGCAGCTCACAACACACAGTGACAGGGTTCACACCCAGTCCACCAACCACAAGACATCCAGTCTGGCAATGCAAAACTCAAGGTTGATGCACTGGAAGCTGCAGATTTCCTCTACAGCCTGGAAGAAAGCTTTAAAAAAAGCACAGGACGGGCGTGCCGTGGTGGCGGAGGGGTTAGCATGACCCACATTCAGGCAAAACGTAGCCTCGACGCGGCTGTCGCGGGTTTGACTCCTGGACCCAACGACGTTTACCGCATGTCTTCCCCCCTCTCCTTCCCCCTTTCCTGTCAGCCTACTTTGAAAAAGGGACACTAGAGCCCACAAAAAGAGACCCCTTGCGGGGAGATAAAAACAAAACAAAACAAAACAAAAAAAAAACACATGACCTGGCAAGAGACCACCTTCGCACTGCACAAGAGCGGCAGAAATTTTACTTTTAATTTTACTTCAATGTGGGGATGAATATAATGGAACAGGAGCAATCAGAATTCAGCCTTGGCTTAAAGTACTAAAACACAGGAATGGCTTCATGTGCAACAGGAATAAATTGGACATGATGAAATCTTATAACTATGTCATGATTTCAGCCCTTCAGCTCTACCTCGACTGTGCTGATTACTCATTACCCTCACCTGCACTGTGCTGCTCCCTATTTAAACAGTTGCTCATCACCAGCTCAGTGCAAGATCGTCTGTTGCCACTGTCACAGCTTCCAAGCCTTGCCTCATGTTCCAAAGAGTTTTCTAGTTTTCTGATCCTGCCTGTTTTTTGACAACAGATCTTTGCCTAATCCTTCTGCTGTTGGAAGTCCTGTTGCTGAACCCTGCCTGTCTCTGACCCTGCCTTCTGGTTACTGGATTTTCATTGCCTGAGACCCTCCCGTGCACGACCCTGGACCGTTTCATGACTCAGCCTCTGGTTGGTGGATTTTATCCCTGTCTTCTGTTTATCCCCTGAGCCCCCCCAGACCTCCCATTGTCCACTCACCCAACCCTCCCCCTGCTGGACTCCTGACCCCTGTGGATCCCCCATCCCTGACCCACCAGTGTAACCACACACATTATTATTTTTGTAATAAAACTTTTGGTGAACCGTCCCCTTGTTTTGGGTTCTGGCTGATTTTGCTTTTAACATTACAGTATGATCTCGCCAGTATGAACCCACAGCCAAATCCTGATTGGTGTTCAAAGGTAGAGGGTGCTATTACTGGCCTAGAAAGAAATATCCAGGAACCTTTACACAGACTTTCTTCTCTAAGGGATTCCCAAGCCCAAGCTAGGCCCTCAGTTACACAGCCACTTCCCCTTACAGTCACTCCCACGGTTAATGCTAACAACAAACCTAAGATTCCCCCCAGAGCGTTTTGATGGGGATCCTGAACAATGCAGACCTTTTTTAACCCAGTGTTCTCTGCTTTTTTAACTCCAGCCCTCTGCCTTCTCTTCTGAACGGGCCAAGGTGGCCTATACCATCTCTCTACTGTCTGGTAAGGCTAAGCTGTGGGGAACATCTGAGTGGGAGAATGCTGCTGACAGCTGTGACTCATTTTTTTAATTTTCTGATGAGATGAAGAGGGTTTTTGATCCTATCCATCCTGAGAGGGAGGCTGTCAGAAGACTGTTTTCTCTCAAGCAGGGATTTCCACCTGTTACTGATTGATGAGTACATCATCAATTTCCATGCCTTGAAGTCCAGTTGTCTTTGGAATAATTAAGCCATGTTTGACGTTTTTTTACCAGGATCTGTCAGATGATATCAAGGATGAGATTGCCTCCCGAGACCCTCAAGGCCTTAGAAAGGCTTGCCAGCGAATTGACCAACTCCTTCATGAACGAAAGAGGGAGAGGTCTTCATCTAATTATCAAGGAAGGGTCCCAACTGTCCAGGTCAGTCCATGCAGCGTGCCCCAAGACTTCATGCTTCCCCCTGTTAGCACGGAGGAGCCCAGGCAGTTAGGTAGGACCATGTTTTCTGCTGAAGAGAGGGAGAGGAGGTTCAGAAATCCCCTATGTTTCTACTGCGGAGAGAAGAACCATCTAGCTCTTAACTGTCCGTCAAAAGGACAGGCTCAGTAAAGCTCGGGGGGTCTTTGCTCAGCCCTATCCTCAGATCTCAGAACCCTCCCCACAATCAGTGCACCATCAGATTCCCTGACTCTCCTGAAGGGAAGGAAGTTCCTGTTTTCATTGATCCTGGGGCTGATGCTGACTTTATGGATGTCAGCCTAGCTCATAGGCTCGCACTGGAGTTGGAACTTCTTGAGTAACCACGTGAGATTTTTGCTACTGATGGGCATCTCATTGATCAAATAACTCACTGCACTAATCCTGTTTCTGTACCAATTTCAGGAAACCACCACGACAGGACCACGTTTCTGCTGACCAGGTCTCAAGAGATTCCGGTGATTCTGGGATGCCCTTGGCTCATCAAACACAGTCCAGTCATTAATTGGTTAACAGGTGAGGTTCAGTCTTGGGGATCATCTTGCTCAACTTCTTATTTGAGGGAAGCCCCTATCATGACATCTCCTTGTGAGATCAACCATGATTACCCAGATTTGTCTAGGGTCCCTAAGGTCTATCATGATTTGTGTGAGGTATTTAACAAGTCGAAAGCCACTTCTCTGCCTCCCCATAGAGAGTACGACTGTACCATTGACCTTCGTTCTGGATCCTCCCCACCTAGGGGCAGATTGTATTCCATTTCTGGCCCTGAAAGAGGGGCAATGGAGGATTATATTTCTGATGTCCTCAAGGCAGGACTAATAAGAAAGTCTTCTTCCCCAGCAGGTGCAGGATTCTTCTTTGTGGGCAAGAAGGATGGGTCTCTTAGACGATGCATCGATTATTGAGGCCTTAACTAAATTACAGTTAAGAACAGGTATCCTCTGCCTCTCATGACTTCTGCGTTTGAGCTCCTTCAAGGTAGTACTGTTCACTAAACTGGGTCTGCGTAATGCCTACCATCTGGTCCGCATAAGAGAAGATGAATGGAAGACAGCTTTCAACACCTCTTCAGGGCATTATGAATACCTGGCCATGCCCTTTGGGCTCACCAATGCCCCAGTCGTTTTCCAGGCATTGGCAAATGATGTTTTAAGGGACATGTTTAACAGATTTGTTTTGTATACCTTGATGACATCTTGATTTTTTCAAAGGAGCTACCTACCCATATCAAGCATGTTCGTGAGGTTCTTCTTAGGCTTCTCCAAAACAAGCTATTTGTTGAGGCTGAGAAGTGTGCATTTCATCAATCACCTGTATCCTTTCTGGGTTTTGTCATTGCTCCTGGCAGGATTAACATGGATCCATCTAAAGTGGCAGCAGTCTTGGAATGGCCTGAACCATCCAGTATGAAGGAGCTTCAACGGTTTCTTGGGTTTGCCAATCTTTAACGCTGTTTTATCAAGGATTATAGTTCTGTGGCTGCCACTCTTTACCATCTCACTACAGCCAAGACTGAGTTCAAGTGGTCTTCAGAGGCCAAAGAAGCCTTTGGTAAGCTAAAACATCTCTTCACCTCTGCTCCCATTCTGCGTCTTCCAGATCCATCTAACCCTTTTGTGGTGGAGGTTGATGCCTCGGACACTGGGGTCGGCGATGATGCCAGGTTACATCCTTGTGCCTTTTATTCTCGCCGGCTCTCTGCCTCCGAGAGAAACTATGACATTGGAGTCAGAGAACTGTTGGCTATCAAACTAGCATTGGAGGAATGGAGACACTGGCTCGAAGGGTCCATGCAACCTTTTACTGTGTGGACAGACCATAAGAACTTGGAATACCTCAAGTCTGCCAAGAGACTGAACCCACGCCAAGCTAGATGGGCTCTATTTTTTAGCAGATTTGACTTCACCCTGGCCTATCGACCTGGCAGCAAGAATGTCAAACCAGATACCCTTTGAAGACTTCATCAGCCTTCTGTCGGTCCTTCTGATTCTGTTGACCATGACTACATCCTTCCCTCCAAGACCAGGCTAGCTCTTACCAGTATTGAGATCTTGCTCAAAAGGGGTCATCAGAAACTCCTGATCCCTGTGGATCCCCCACCCCTGACCCACCAGCCTGTGTAAATGTCTGGCGGAACCAGCGGATGGGCAGGGCCGTAAAGTGGGGGGACCAATGGCCCTGTTCTGGCGCCTATGGGAACGACATACAGCTGGGAACAATCAAGGGGTAGACAGGACAACACAGAGACTCAATAGACACAGAAACCTAAAATAAACACACAGAAAAACTCAAATTCTCACAAAAAGATCTATTCCAGGCCAAATTATATGTGAAAAATTGGCTACCAAATTTGATAAAGGAATTGGAATTAAAACTCAGGTGTTTCTGACAAATTGTTTGGACAATAGAGAAACTAAATTATAATTTTAGACATCAAAATTTTGGGCCTGATTGCACCACCAAAACACTGGATGTAGCCCAATAGGGGGAGGAGTCCCTGTGACCTGACGACATCACTACACTATCCAGTGAAGAAACAATGAATTAATATAGACTATCAGCATTTTATTGTGCTGATAGGTTTTATTCCTTGTAACTTCTAAATTAGCCAATATTTTCAAAATGAACAAGCAATCCTGGTTTAGAATGACATTAAGACAGAAACACCAAGAATCTGCAGGGTGTACTGGATATATGATGTGTGAAGAAGGACAAGATTCCAGGTGACAGCTGGAAGGAGACGTCCACTAGATAGCTTAGAATACACATGGACATACTTAATGATTGTTGTGGGGTGATATTTATATCCAGACTTCAGACAAGTTAATGTTTTTGGATTTATGGAAAACAAACCGTTTCAACAACCTACGTGTTGAAATCCTGAGACTTGACTTACGTGCTCAAGGTGAATGTTGCGTAGAAGATGCTGTCGGTCACGTTATTTTCATCTTGGAGAAAAAAGACGTCCTGCACCAGGGATGCTGAACCTTCATCTCCAAACGGGCAGTCCAGACGGGCTTTCAGGAAAGAAGTCCACTTTTTCTGCAAAATTCTCAATCCTCCCAAGTCGCTCTGAATCCGCACAAATGTCAGACTTTAATACTGATTCATGTGGTGTTCCAAAGGAAGTTTAACATTTAGAGACGTACTTTACACACTCGTGCAACTCTTGACAGTCGCAAGTTGCTGTGTTGATCCTTGATTTCGATCTCTGTGAGGAACAAGAACACGTTGTCGTCCTCGTTGTTTGAATGTTTGCTGATTTCAGCAAATTTCATGGAAATCATGTTGGGTCCTGATATCAAATCATTTAAAATGTGTTGGTAGGTTTGACAAGAAGATTTCAAAGTTAAAGAATCTTTAACTGGGTCAAGCGGCCACCTTACCTTTGAGCCAAGACCATATTGGTTCAGTCCTCAAGGTATTCCTCCCATGTCTTTGGAAAGACTTTACTGTTCCCAGGAAGTTTATAGAACCAGCGGTATATAACGTGTTTCCTGTTGAGAACAGAGGAAAAGTTTGAAGTAAATCATTACAAAAATATTCCTTCAGTATGAGTGGGATCCACTGAAATCACAAATCCTGTTCTGGATAGTATGAGCCATGTTTAGGTACAGCTTCAAAATGTGAGCAAGAGGTAAAAGGAATTAAACTCAAACAGGCTCTTTATCAGATGATTAAATGTCTAAAACCCTAAAAGGGAAAACCTTTGCATAAATCCAGCATTATGCTGTCATGACCTCCTGAAGACAAAAAGACTTCCTGTCTTGGCGAACAAGGAATCTCCATCACTGGAGACGTTGGACACAGTAAGGTTGTTTTCCCACCTGAGAGCCTGGTAAACTCGGATGGATTACAGACCAAAACTGCAACATTTTTTCTGACCATCAGCTGATGCGATTAATTTTCACACCAAACTGTCAAACAAACCAAACTCTCTGAGCAACCTAGTGATGAGTATCAATATTAGTTGGCAAAGATTTCCTCTCTGATTCTCACCTTTTCTGCTCCCGTATTTAAGCATGGGGATAAAAATCATTGTACCAACCATTCACCATGGAGGCAAAGTTTTCGTTGGGGTCAAAGGGAACTTTCCCCCTGCCATTCTGGAAACTGTCTTCCATGGTCACATTTCCTTCTTCAAACATCTGAAAAAATATTCAATATTTGTGATAATTTAGAAATTATACTTCTAATTCTTCCTACACAATAAATACCTAGTAAATCTTTCTGGTATTGCAGGACAACAACTCCAGCCTTATTTATGGGAGGAACGTACCAGGTGTGTGCAGGTAGGGTTGAATGCTTTGGTTCCACAAACCAGAATTCTGCCATCATCCAGAGTGTGCATCATCCTGATGTAGTTGTCACATTCCTGTTAGAAGAACAGCTATTTCTCCAGACTATTTTAAGAAGAGGGAGAACATATGACATTTCTTTATTTTAATGTGCTGTAGTGTACCTCGATGCTCTTGCCTTTCACCTTACACAGGGCTTTTTCTTTAGAGGTCACCGTCCAGTTAACCTGACAAAAAGACAAAGTCAACATGTTTATGGGGAAATGTTTGTGAAATTCCTTCATGAGGTATGAATATAAAAAGAGGAATATCTATCATAAGGGGCACATTTTGTAAAGATTCACAGTAAAGATTTGACAGCAATAATTTGCGTAATTTAGTCTGCAGGAAGAAGAAAAATAAGTTCAACCTGGAGAGACTCACACACACACAGAAAGAATAGGTATTAAAAGGTTTTAATTGACAAATGAAAGTCTTTGGCACTCAGACACAGGAGGAAAATGTGGCAATGGAAACCTCTGACAGAAAGAATGACCCACTCTGTATGATTAGAGAATTCATTTTTATTTATTTAAACATAAATAGTTTGAAATATTTATTTATTTAAAAATAAATAAATAAAAGACTAAATAACATCAATAAGACTTTATTTACTGACTTTAAGAAGTGAATTAAACTACAGAGGTTTATAGAAGAGTGAGATTGGGCATATCTGCTGAGGCAAGGATTAGGTATGCTTAGGTCGAAGAGGAGAAATGGACTGCGAGAGTCTGTGAAGCGAGTAGAAGATTGTGAGACTGCAAGGCCTTGATTGACGGACATGGTGTTCTCTGTGTTTCCTGTGCTCGACCCTTGTTTTCAGATTTTGGTTACTGTTTGACATTAAAGAAGGACCTTATTTTACCTCAACCTGGATTTGAATCGGGTTGCGCTTCATCAAAACCACAATTCATGACAAAGAAGAGATCTGAGACTGAGAGTTCACGGACACAGACAGCTTTTCAGCTGGAAGTGAGGCTGCCATGAACTCAGAGTCTCGAGTGAAGCCTAGAAACTCCGGTGGTTTTCTCCTTGGACAAAGCAATCCCTACATGATGAAACAATTATTGGAGAATACAAAAGAAGGTCCAGGGGGATGATTGAGGAGGAAGTCGAGCAGGTGCAGGACTGAGGGTAGGTTACAGATGTTGAGCAGAATCCAACAGAGGGCTTTGAAGACGCTATTGAAGAGGCAAGGACTACTAATGCACCCAAAGGTGAGCCTGACTGTGAAGTAAAAACAGTTATTCCATTTTGCTCCCAACAAGTGCCACTAAGAAGGGTGCACAGGCATGACCTTAAAGGTATGGGTTTACGAGCCAAGCACCTCGACCCGTGATTTTTATGAGGGATGATTGATGGAAACATAGTACAATGAGAATGGGGGGTTTGGGAATGAGAGAGTTAATGGTCAGATGTGGGTTGGAATGAGGATGAACCAATTCTTTCCAGAGTACTTGAGAGTAGGGATGCCTAACAGGCTAACATGGAAGAGGGAGGAGGGAGAAAACTTAAAAGAACTAATCATATAACTCTGGGAAACCTCCCGCTGAAGTAATCCAGTCGCAACCTCCAGCTTGCGGTGTACAGACTGGAGATTGGGGCACACTACGGTGACAAAGGTGGAGAGGGCACACTGATGTTGAAACCTTGAGACACCCCGGGAAGCAGTAAGTTGACAAAAGAACAATCTCAATGGGGCCTGAGGAGAAAAGCTAATTCCGGGATGATAATTGGGTCAGGAAACAGAAAATCAAGTCCTGGATCCGGGGTGGCCCTTGCAGGATGGACGGTGAGGACAGACTGACTTAGGTTGTGCTTCCTTGAACAGGCTGCAGACATGAAGAAAATTACAAAATGGAAATGAACAGGAGCTTTCATTAAAGTAAGTATAAATGGGGGTTTTATTAAAGACCTGAACTCTTCTTCCACGGCAATCCATGAGTTGATGGTTAGAAGAGGCCAAACGTTGATGTCGGACAGGAGGAGTAGGAAGCAGCAGAATGGGAGCAGAGTGAACTTTGATAGCCGACAGAGCCGCAGGAGGAACAGGAGACAGCTTGGGAGAGCATGATGAGAATTGTCAGTATCAAGAACAGACCAATCTAAGCAAACACCAGATTGAGATTGAACTTAAGTGGCTTTAGAAGCAAAAGCTTTGTGATAATGGTAAAAAAAAATGGAACAATTGTACTTAACATGCAGGTCAAATAAGTGACAAATAAGCATCCAGCTCCACCCTATGATTGGGATAGATGGAGCAGAAGACAATAAACGGAGCGGTGGTTGGAACCGGGAAAGAACGAGGGCAGCCAAGGCGGTGTTTGGCAGGAGGATTGGAGGACTTTTTCAAGTGCTTGCCAGATGCCAATGAAGCAAGAGGAGGAGGCAGAAGAGGAGACGGGGATGAGTCCTGAATGGAGAGAAGGGCAGCAATGTTGGTCAGCTGAGGAGCGTCCAGGTCGGAAATATCTACCGATCATAGTATGGAACAGGGAAAGGGTCGATCGGGGCAGACTGCCAAATGAGTGCTCCCGTAAGGTGGGGAAGGAGGAGAGGGACCAAGAACCTCGAAGATGAAATAGTCAGAATCGAATTTGGACATGGTAGCAGACAATGAATGGTCAAAGCTCGGCCGAGGAACGGGTGAAGATGAGATGCTGGACCTTATCAAGGGCACGATCCTTGATGATTGGCGATGAGGAGACGATCGGCACAGATAGGCTGTGATCAATGCACATGACGATGATGCCCATGTTTTCCTGCCATGACAAGCTAAATAACTCAAATTCTTACAGTTAATTATTGACTGTGCAATTCCAAAAACACTATAGTCTCCTTTTGCATTTTGTGTATTTTCATTGACATTTCACCACCCAAGCCCAGTTCCTACCTCGCTGGTTTTTACAGTGATGTCATCCAAACTGAGCGTGATGACCTTTCCTCTGGCTCCGACGAAGAGCAGACCGATGTCTTCTCTGACCAGCAGGGAGCTCAAACCGTTAAAGTCTGGCTCCTTAAACAGCTTCAGGTTCACATCTGAGTGAAAGAATCCAACCGGCATCCTCAGGCTACTTTTGAAATCAGATATTTACCTCAGTGTGATGTTACTGTATGCCATTCTTAATGTTTTTGACATTGACACTCATGTGGACTCCGTTTATTAATTAGCAGGCATCTGAATTTAGACGACCTTCCTATAATTTATTTAGATATATCACAGTAATGGGGGTAAAAACATGTTCATGCTACATTCGTATTATTTTCATCCTTTTCAAGACGCTAGGGTTTGTGTTTACAATATGACAAAAAGTAGAAAAGTTTATTTGGTGTGAATACTTCTGTAAGAGTCTGGACATTTTACTGTTGTTGCAGGGATGCCTCATGTCATAGGATTGTGTTTTCATGTTTAGGGTTTTACTTCCTTAAATGTTATTTTAATCAGATCGCTTTTATTGATGTGTTAAAATAATTTTATCTGAAAGTTGTTTTTATCTATGCACACACATGCACACATTATATTGGAGCTGATTTCTCAGGGGAACGTCCTCTTTAGGCCATAACTTGGTTAGGTCCCTAAAAAGAGTCTAATCCTGTTGTTCGGGCCACTTTGTGTTTGCTTCCTTCAGGATGCTTGGCAGTGGTCCAGCGCTGAAATGGTAAACTATTTCTCTGTTGTTTTTACGCATCGTCAATACTTATATTTTGCTTTAATAAATTGGACTGTTGATTTTAACTCTGTTTCCTTGGTTATTTGAGACAATCCCTCTCCCAAAAAAAGAGTCCAGGTGAAATACTGACCTGAGAAGAAAACGCTCCGGCGGGGTTTCAGGCTTTGGGCTGATCCTTCGCTCATAATGATCAGGACATAAAGGAGCGCTACCTGACTCTTCATCATGACCTCAGACAGGAAATAAAGAAAAAACATATTTTCTATGACAGTTGTTATGGAAACAGCAGTTTATTTCCTGTCTTATAGTTGGACATCACAGCTTCTGATAGTTAGAAGATCTCAGCTGAAATGACTCAGAAACATTATGGATTCATAATTTATGAAATGTGTCTCATTTAAATTATCTTATTTTCCTCAGGTTTTTTGATTATCATCTTTTGCATTGGTAAATGATTTACAGCTTAGGTAATACACTTCACAATAACACATGTAAGTAAGGCTCTGCATTACATTATTTAAAAAGCATGTATGTCTAAGAAGGGCATTCTTGAACATTTCATTTTGTAAAATTAAAAAAGTTGTGATGGCTTACCTGTTATGAGTGATTATGTAGAGGCAACTTACTTCTGATAACCAAAACATGTTTATTTTTAAAAGCAGGGGCTGCATCCTTTGAAGGCCGGATTTGTAGGCTGATTGCATCGTAGCGTGGCAACAGGGCCTGTCTGAATTCAAAGATTAAAGACTTTTCCAAATGTGTCTCGACATAGCTCTGTGGCTGCTCCAGGTGGTTCGGTGCTACAGCAATGGTATCCTCTGTACTGTAGTGTCCATGACATGTGAACCGGTGAGAGTTGTAGTTTGGGGCATATGGTTTTGATGTGCTGCAGAACTAGACTCTCAAAGCACTTCATAATTACAGGAGCCACCGGACAGTAATCATTCAAACTGATGATGGGAGACTTTTTTGGCTCAGGGATTATTGTTGTTGATTTTAGGCTGGGTGGGATGACTGTCTGAGTCAGGGGGCGGTTAAAGATCGTGGTAAAGATGGGTGCGAGCTGGCAGGCACACGTTCTGAGCACACTTGACAGGCACTTTACAGGCAGAAGCACACTTCTGACATCATGCTCCTGTACAATGAGTGGAGTGGTGCATGAACCCAGTTGGGCAGGGGTCGGGGCAGGGCTGGAGCAGAGGAGTGTTGTTAATAGGTGTCAAAGCAGGCGAAGAAGCAGTTTAATGCCGTGTTCAGACCAAACGTAATTTGAGCGTCAGTTGTGTCGGTTTACAAAAGCTGTGTCCGAATTCATGATCTGCATCCTTCCAAGGCCCTTTGCAGGCCGCAAATAAATGATAAAAGCTGTGGATTCACACAGGTCCAGCCTCAGACAACTGTTCCCGCCCCACCTCAGCGTAATTTATGTTGCCTAGCAACCGTGACTGTGTGAAGCACAAGCGAAGAAAAAAACAACGGAGCCGAAGTTTGTTTGTTAGCCATGTTTTACTCCTGATTTCTGTGTTAGTCTTTACTTTTTGTTGTAAAGGCCGCTCCATAGTAGAAAAAGAAATCTATTAGTTTAATTCTAAAATGTTCAATTGCATATAGCACATTTCTACAAGGACTGAATAGAAGCAAATTATTCATTTTCAAATATAATACTCTCCAGACCTCAGATAAGACATTATAGTTAAATAAAACTATTATTTATTATATTTGTCGGCTTAACTTTCACCAATCAAACCAATTTGCTCAGGAATAAATGAAATACTTTAGTAAACCAAACATTTTACAGCTAGATATTACCTGTCTGAATAATATCGGTGTTTAACTTCCACTCATTGGGGAAAGCTAGCGGGAGTTTTTATAACAAAGTGTTGGGAGTCAGGCGTTCTCTCCTGCAACAGCTGAACGCTGGCAAAGGGAACTGGCTGTTAATGCAGTAGGAACAGACATCTCAGAAAATGTCGGAGCAATATGCAATGAGGTGATGTATTAATGAACCAAGCAGATATCTGAGACTTAAACACTTATATTCTTGCCAGATAACGTTGTAAAAAATCATGTTGTGTCACTTCAAGTGTAATATAACAAAATAATTTGCCACTCTTCTTTGCCATTGCTGCTTTTCCTCAAAGCCCAGTTTGGAACCGCAATAAATTATGGGATACGTTTCACGCATCTAGTGCTGTGCAGTTGAAAAGTTTCGAGCATTTTCAGTGTTCTATGTTCAGCCAATGCAGCTGACACTGGAGTTGCAAAATCTTTTGCTGCTGGACGCAGAGCATCAACCAATCAGAGACACTCTTCTACGTGACGTCTGGAGCAAAATGCCAACCGTCTGACTTAGTGCACACGCGTCCAACTTGAAGCACCTGATGCGTTTTAAATGTGCGAAATGTGTTCAGTCTGAGCACAGTCTAACTCCTTTGCCATCCATGCATTCAGGTCTCCTGGTGTTGCAGCACAGCCTCTAAAGTCTGTGATATCTTGCATTTACTCACATAAAAATTTTAAGGTTCTTTTCAGTGTATTCCAGTAGCCAAGCAACAATATTTTGTTGCCAAATTCACTGTTGTATCTCTATTCACTGATAATAAAGTAGGTGTAAGTCTTAAGTGTAAGACAGTCAGACTTTAATCCTTTTAGGCATTTATTTTTGCACTGCGTTGCATGGAATGCTGCTCAGAGTTTAGCAGAACTGGGTTGTTCTTTCATTTAACAACAAATCTGTTTTCAACGGTAGACTTTGCCCTCCCTAACCCCCTGGATGGTTCTATTAGTACAAGGATCACTCCCACACTGGCCACACCGAACATGGTTTGGAGATTTCTGTGTCCAGTGTTTGTACATGTGAATTACACCAAGAGCACCAAATGAAACAATGATAAGGGTGTAGGGGAAGAGGTGTGTACTGAAGTATCTTCCGCCCTGTCTTCCGATTTTGACCTGGTACTGGATCACCGCCTTCTTGTGCTCTCTGCCTTTAACTACTTCCACTGTCTCACAGGTGTAAAGGCCTTCATCAGTGAAGGAAGGTGTTAAAACGAGTCCCTGGCTGAGCAGAATGTGTCGGGGACCGGGCTCAAGGATTTTACCAGAGAAGCTCCAGCTGATGGGGAGATTGGCATCAGGGAAACAGGGGAGGAACTGTGCGACGTCAGCTGTGAGGTGGATGTCGGTAATCTGCTTTGATACTGTGGGAGAAGCCAAAACAGCCATTAAAATTATCCTACTTTTCTCCTCGCTAAGGTAAATGTGTGTAAAGAGCTTTATGTGGGGAATACTTGCAATGAGAGCTTGGGCACATTGTAGCATCACCATCAATGAGGTTCTGGATCCTGCCACAAATGAATTAAATCCTCTGATTATCAACGTAGCACATAATGAACATGTCTTGGTTAGTGTGACATACATGGAGAAGTTTGAAGCACCAGCAACAGCAGCACACAGGCCTTTGAGGTGGTCCCAGCCACAGTATGGATCTCTGGCTATAAGGCAGTCAGCACAGGATGTGTAGCGGCTGCAGTCCCTCACACTGAGCTGAGCAACAGCAGTTCTAGTTGCGCTGTACAGCTGACCCTGCAGATCATCAGAGTTCAAAGGTTAGCTCCAGGTCCATTTAGTCTACAGGCATGTAGCTGTAACCTACTCTTCTAGAGAGCTGAAGGAAGCGAATGGGCTGAGGATTCTTAAACAGCTGCAAGTCCTCAATGATTCGCCCTCCATCATCACCAGACCACACCGCCTTCTGCAGCCAACCAGAGTCTAGAGGACAGAACCAGAGGTTAACTCTGGTTTCTACAGGGTAAAGTTTGTAAAGTTACAAAGAATACTAGCAGCAATGTTTTGGCTAATTAAGCAAGTCAGAGAAAGAAAACAGGGGTTAATTTTTAAAATCATTTTTACCATCTGATTGATTCATTTGTAAATGTCACTGTTACAAACTAACTATTAAGTGCCAAATTAGAGTTACTTTCCAAACTAAATATTTAGTTTGGGCATACATTAATTTGGAACAATCACATTTTGCTTGTTAACTAAATAGTAAGCTTTCTAAGTATTTAGTTAACATCTTAACTAGCTAGCAAGCCAAATATTTAGCTTGCTTAACAAACATTAAATTTCAAAAATACATATTTAGATTTTAACTAAATATTCTGCTTGTTGATAAAAATATTTAATTAGGAACTATTTATTTAGGTAAGTTAAATATTTAGTTTTAAACTTAATATTTAGCTATTTACTTAGATTTGATTTGCAAGTTACATATTTAGTTTGTGAATTAAATATTTAATTTGGATCTATCACTTTTTTTATGAATAACCTAATAATTTTTTTTCTCTATGACAAGCTAACTAAATCAAAGTATTGTTGGTATTTTTTTTTACAGTGTAAGTATACAAACAGCACCACACACATTTCTCTTACATTCACAGTGAAACTGCATGTAGTTTTTCCCTGTTCATTGGTCAATACAGCCATTGTCCAGTCTGATCCTGCCAACAACGCCAAGATGTGTTAAGCCATTATATATGATCCAGTTACTTACTGTTGCTAATAAACATGACGTTGTGCTGCTCTCCATCCAGAGAGGTTACTTTGTCAACAACAATTTTGGAGAACTGGGCCGTAGGCCGGACCAGAAGGGGTTTCCCAGTGATCGGTGTCACAACTTGCTCCATCAGAGGGTGGTTCTTCACAAACAGCAGGGTTGCGTCTGGGACGTCACGAGAAGTCCTCACACCACTGGCTCGCATTTCATCATTAATACACTGATAATACAGATCAGAGATCATGTGAGGTGGATCATTTTCTTCACTACCATCTTATATGAGTTTGGGTTTTATGCTTACCGAACCAGGGTAGGGGCTAAATACTGTTCCTGTGTACCTCACCCAGCTGCCAGAATCAGTAAAGGTCATAAAGTTCCCCCTGAAAACTTGCTGGATGTCTGACAGCTTGTAGGCGCAGACAGCGGACTGACTGCAGGTACTGGATGGCTCCCTGCAAATTAAGTCTTGTTACTACCAGGTCCAATAAAACATTAACTTGGAGTACTGGAGAGACTACCACATCAAAATAAAGTATGTCAGTGCTTACCCAGTTCATACAGAAACCTACCCTGACCTCCTGCTAGAGCTCTTTAGAGATCTCCCATCACCTACTCTGTTCCACCCCTCACTTGCAGGTGTTGTATGCGTGAGTTAAAACAGATGTTCCCAAGTGGGAAATATTTAAAACAGGAGCCAGTCTTCCTGTTTGGCTGCTGAATTTGCGGGATGTCCCAAAAAATTCATATGAAGGTCTGAATGTGTTATATCCAGACAATTCACAGTAAAGCTGGAGCACGATGTCAGACCTCCATTAACAAGTCAAATATTAAAATTTATGACAAGACAACTTAAAAAACACCTGACACATATGGAGACACAAAAAGAAAGCTTCTTCTCTCCAGGTTGGTAAAGTTGCATGTGAATGAAAGACAAGACTTCTGGGACAAAGTCCTGTGGACAGATGAGACAGAGTAGAGATGTTTGGAGGATTATACTTCTGGAAATGAAACATACCAAAGGCCATACCAAACCAACTGTCAAATGCGGTGGTGGAAAGTGAATGATCTTGTTGGGAACCAGGGTCTTGGCTCTTTGTCGGGATTTTCTGTTGCTTGCTGCTTCCCTCTTCATCCACTAGATGGTGTTAAAGGCTGCTACACCTTGGATGGCATGCCCGCTGACACAGTTCAGCACACCTGTGATTCATCACCTAATCATCTAGGAGTACATGAGGAGAAGGCTACCAGCACTTTGTAGCCTGAGTGTTTGCCAGTTATGGTACTCTGCGCCCATCCAAGCTTGCTCTCTGTGTTTCTCTGAAATTACTTCTAGTAATTAATCCTTGTTGCCTCTCCCTCAGGTGTTTCCTTGTGATGCCTTGGAAATTCCCCTGTGAAGCCCGAGTCCTGGCTTTCTCCCCTCGTAACACCGTGGATAGTTACCCACTGGTTGACCAAGTCCCTTCTTCGCCTCTGCAGATCTTCAATAAACCATTCCTGGATTCCCAGCTGGCATTCAGTTTGCTCCTAGTTCCTCCACACCTGAACTTACCTGTCCACCCTCCACCGCAGCCTCTACATCTACCTGCAAAGAACTCACTCTGTCAAGATCTCACACTGGAACCCGGATCACTTCAAGTACACCCACAATGAGACCATACCCCGGAAACCACGGTATTACCAACCTAGCGGAAGTCTATCTTCATCTCAAGTAAGATCAGTCTAATTCATCCTGAATTTCCACTTTCCGACAACCTCAAACTCACCATCTCTCTCTCTCTCACTGCTCTTCAGAATACAGACAACCCTGGTTTCCAACCCCAAGGACAAGAACTACACTCACTTTTCCTCATTGTTAAAATAAACTTATTTATCCGATAATCTGTTCTCCTGGTGGTGTTCTGTATGTGGGTAAAGAAACTAGGACCCATTATGACAGATTTAGGTTCAGTTTTCACAGATTTTCCAGTGAAACATAATGCCATTTTGTTCATGGAAAATTCTACTTCTGGTACATTTATTTTTATTATCATTTGGCACTGGTCGCCTTTATTTGTCAGTAATCTGACAGAAAAAGGGCAATGAGGGAGGAGGAGAGACATGTGGCAAAGGACCCGAGGATGAGAATTGAACTCAGGTCAGCCATATGAATGTCTGACCTCTGTATATGGGGTACCCGATCTAACCACTGTGTCTTGCAACACACCCTCCTGTTCAACTTTATGGTGAAGAAAAGAAAATGCAGTTTGGGAAGCTGAAATACAGAAGTGCAATGTTACATGACACATTACCAAATTGGGGATCCACTATATGACAAAGTATTATGAAGTCAATATGTTCAACATCTGAAGCGTGGATCAAACTGAGTCATCAACAGAACATTGATCCCAAACACAGCAGTCAAACTGGAACAGAAATGCTGAGAAAAAAGAATCAGCAAGAAAGCCTGGATGCTGCTTCTACATGTTTAGTTCTGGTTCTAGATGCTGAGCAGAACAGATCCAGAAGCCCTCAAAGGTCTGGAAGGTTGATATGACAATATCAAGTTTTTAATGTATTTTAGCTCTAAGGCTTTCAGTGATTTATAAAATAGCAACAGTATTTTAAAGCCTGTTCTCTGAGCTACAGGGAGCCAGTGTAGTGACTTTAAAAGTGGTCTTATGTGTTCTGTCTTCCTGGTTTTAGTGAGAATGGCAGCAGCAGCGTTCTGGATCAGCTGCAGCTGGAGGACACATTTTTTTAGACAGACTTGTCAAGACGCTGTTGCAGTAATCGATGCAACTAAAGATAAATGCATGGATAAGTTTCACTAGAACTTGCTGAAAAATTAGTTCTTTAATCCCGGAGATGTTCTTCAGGATTAAAAAGTGATAGAAGGCTGACTTTTTAACTGTCTATGTGACTCTGAAGGTTCAGATCAGAGTCCATCCCTATGCCAAGATTTCAGCCTGATCTCTACTTTCCATTCTATTAACTGAAGCTGCGTGCTGACTCTAGATTGTTCCTTATTGTATCCAAAGATAATAACATCAGTTTTTTTTACAATCTAGTTTAAAGGGAAACTATGATGTAAAATTCACCTTTTGCATGTTTTTGTATTTCCATTTAAGTCTATGCTGCTTCTGGAAACATTCCAACTGCAAAAAAAGCCATCCAGACTTCTGGCAACAAGTTAATGTTTTTGGAATTATGGAAAACAAACCGTTTCAACAACATACGTGTTGAAATCCTGAGACTTGACTTACGTGCTCAAGGTGAATGTTGCGTAGAAGATGCTGTCGGTCACGTTATTTTCATCTTGGAGAAAAAAGACGTCCTGCACCAGGGATGCTGAACCTTCATCTCCAAACGGGCAGTCCAGACGGGCTTTCAGGAAAGAAGTCCACTTTTTCTGCAAAATTCTCAATCCTCCCAAGTCGCTCTGAATCCGCACAAATGTCAGACTTTAATACTGATTCATGTGGTGTTCCAAAGGAAGTTTAACATTTAGAGACGTACTTTACACACTCGTGCAACTCTTGACAGTCGCAAGTTACTACGTTGAGCCTCGATTTTGATCTCTGTGAGGAACAAGAACACGTTGTCGTCCTCGTTGTTGTTTGAATGTTTGCTGATTTCAGCAAATTTCATGGAAATCATGTTGGGTCCTGATATCAAATCATTTAAAATGTGTTGGTAGGTTTGACAAGAAGATTTCAAAGTTAAAGAACCTTTAACTGGGTCAAGTGGCCACCTCACCATTGAGCCAAGACCATATTGGTTCAGTCCTCAAGGTATTCCTCCCATGTCTTTGGAAAGACTTTACTGTTCCCAGGAAGTTTATAGAACCAGCGGTATATAACGTGTTTCCTGTTGAGAACAGAGGAAAAGTTTGAAGTAAATCATTACAAAAATATTCCTTCAGTATGAGTGGGATCCACTAAAATCACAAATCCTGTTCTGGATAGTATGAGCCATGTTTAGGTACAGCTTCAAAATGTGAGCAAGAGGTAAAAGGAATTAAACTCAAACAGGCTCTTTATCAGATGATTAAATGTCTAAAACCCTAAAAGGGAAAACCTTTGCATAAATCCAGCATTATGCTGTCATGACCTCCTGAAGACAAAAAGACTTCCTGTCTTGGCGAACAAGGAATCTCCATCACTGGAGACGTTGGACACAGTAAGGTTGTTTTCCCACCTGAGAGCCTGGTAAACTCGGATGGATTACAGACCAAAACTGCAACATTTTTTCTGACCATCAGCTGATGCGATTAATTTTCACACCAAACTGTCAAACAAACCAAACTCTCTGACCAACCTAGTGATGAGTATCAATATTAGTTGGCAAAGATTTCCTCTCTGATTCTCACCTTTTCTGCTCCCGTATTTAAGCATGGGGATAAAAATCATTGTACCAACCATTCACCATGGAGGCAAAGTTTTCGTTGGGGTCAAAGGGAACTTTCCCCCTGCCATTCTGGAAACTGTCTTCCATGGTCACATTTCCTTCTTCAAACATCTGAAAAAATATTCAATATTTGTGATAATTTAGAAATTATACTTCTAATTCTTCCTACACAATAAATACCTAGTAAATCTTTCTGGTATTGCAGGACAACAACTCCAGCCTTATTTATGGGAGGAACGTACCAGGTGTGTGCAGGTAGGGTCGAATGCTTTGGTTCCACAAACCAGAATTCTGCCATCATCCAGAGTGTGCATCATCCTGATGTAGTTGTCACATTCCTGTTAGAAGAACAGCTATTTCTCCAGACTATTTTAAGAAGAGGGAGAACATATGACATTTCTTTATTTTAATGTGCTGTAGTGTACCTCGATGCTCTTGCCTTTCACCTTACACAGGGCTTTTTCTTTAGAGGTCACCGTCCAGTTAACCTGACAAAAAGACAAAGTCAACATGTTTATGGGGAAATGTTTGTGAAATTCCTTCATGAGGTATAAATATAAAAAGAGGAATATCTATCATAAGGGGCATATTTTGTAAAGATACACAGTAAAGATTTGATATTAAAGATGAAACATTAAAGCTGCAAGTAGAGTTGGAGGCCCTTGCAGCTCAGTGTCATTTCAGCCTTACAGGGTTGCTGGCGAGCTCCAGCAGCTCGGCACGTTGATGCTCTCGCGCAGTTCTCACACCTGTCCACTAGGTGGTACACACTGATGTGGTCAGCAGCGCTCCCAGACGAGGCACAAAAAATCTGGTGCAGATCGCTTGATGTCTTAAGGAGACATAGCTGTTGGAATAGCCTATGAGGCGCAGTGGAGTCAAATTACAATTTCAAGCTATTGGGTTCTTTAGAGATTAACGAAGGTTAATCCTAACAAGTTTAGTGCAAATAGGATGAGTCATGTGTGATTTAGAGACAACCGTATGCAAATAGTGAGGGATTAGAATTTGCCATTCGGCCACACCCAAATGCTGGCGCCAGCAGAGTGTTGAAAGAAGGATTTACCATCAAGCTGTTCTATTTCTATTTAACACAGGTTGAAATCTACATGAACCACAGAGTAAAAGGAAAAAAACATTGCAGGAAAACAGGTTGAAAAGAGGCAGGGCTAAGGTAATGTCAGTAAATGGCCATGTGAGTGTGATGAGGTCTGGTCTGTGATGATACAAATGAAGTTTGGTGCACCTGGGAGCTTTTCTGGGGAAGTTATTCCACTTTAATGTTTGATGGCGAATGGTCAGATTTGAGGCTTTTCCACGCCCACATGCTTTGGCGTACAAAAAAAATCCTTTGATAACTTTTGACCTTCAATGCTTCAAGACTGCCCTGACTGACTTGATTAGGTCAAGGGAATCAGAGATGGAGCTTTCCAAGAAAAAAGAGTCTTCCTGTTCTGGGGGGGGGGGCTTAGATTATGTCAGACTATGACGACATAGGATTGTCACATCAAATCAGGATCACTTATCAATCAGTCAATGAAATTTTATTTGTATAGCATATTTTAGCAGCAAGGCATTTCAAAGTACTTTACATCATAACAAACACAAAAACACAATATCATGCAACATAGATTCAACAATCAAAACATGCCAACTTATGCCAAGTTGAAAGTCACAGCGTTTCGTTTGCTTTGGCAAGTACACCAAGTTTGCTGCTCAGCCATGCCCCCTGAACTAATATGAAAATGAAATTGTTTTGATAACTTTTAATGTCTCACCTCATAACTGTATCCTAACCAAAAATTAAGCCAATAGGGCAACATCCGGGCAAAATTCGAGGTGTGTAAAAGTTAAAAATTGCCAAAGTTTCCCTTCAACTCAAAATGGCCTCCTTCCTGTATATTCCAGGGGGTACCTCCAAGAGAATTTTTTTCTTTATTTGGGGGGGGGGTCTACCTACACACCAAATTTCAGATCTATATGGTTTGTCCTATCACATTAGGGGAGCAGTTTGGCCACACCCACTGTCAAGAAAACTGGCATAAGGGTATGAGATCTTTCCAGGCACACGCAGAAAAAGGTGCCTAATGGCTTGGAAGAAATAAAGTAATCTTGTGGTTTGATTAAAAATTAATTAAGTTGAATATGTCTGAATAATATGAGTATATGTAATCACTCAATAACTTTCTGCAAAGAATCTCTGATTGAGGATCTGTAATGATTTAACTATGTAATGATTATGTTTAATGATTTTTATTGTCAATGAATATGAAGTTGAAATCATTTGCAAGTAATTCAAACAGGTTTAACAACAGGTTGAATGTGTTGTAATAGAGAACAGTGAGTTATAGAAAAGACGAATATGCAGTACAGCCCTGATAACAGGAAATGTCGCAAGCAGTTCTGAACAGATGGTCAGAGCACACAGGAGGGAGGGTGCGGTGAAAAACAGGTTGGGAAATGTGGGGACTTTTGTCATGAGAACGCAACAGATGTGGAGAAAGTCACGT
Source organism: Xiphophorus maculatus (assembly GCF_002775205.1). NCBI lineage: Eukaryota > Metazoa > Chordata > Actinopteri > Cyprinodontiformes > Poeciliidae > Xiphophorus > Xiphophorus maculatus. The sequence continues at coordinate 817,893 of NC_036461.1, forward strand.
AGACCAAACCCCCCCATACACACACATGGTGGAGAAATGTATAAAAAGGGGCTGCAAAGAGGAACCAGTTGTTCCCAGTCCGGCGGCGCAGAAGAAGAGACAACCTGCAGCAGCAGATTGAGCTACGGACCGCACTTCAGAACTACGGGGGAGCTCGGACTTCACACCGCCAAGAAAGGACTGGGTCCCATCGCCCCATCTCTAGTTCTTCATTCGACCGTCGGTCTCGTCTCAACCCAGCACTTTCAATTCTGCAACAAGACTTGGAGGAAGGACAAAGGTCCCTCAGGGATGAGGAACTGGGTTTTGCAAAAGGATTCGGACCCGTTCTGCTTTGTTTCCTTTCTAAAGAGGATTTTTCCAACACAAGGCAAAGACCTCAACCAAGGATGCTAGAAATTCCTGTTGCCAAAAGATCCACCATCGTCTGGGTATGAGTTGAATCTGCTCATTGAAATTCCATTTCAGAACGTGCGACTTAAAGTTAGGGAAAGGAGAACAGGGTAGTAGGATTGTACATGTAAATTTTATTACACTGTTTTTGAATTATATACGATTGATTATTGATTTGTATGTCGCATATCCTTGCTTAAGCTTGCTTAATAAAGTTATACTATAAAATTCTAATGAGGTTGGTGGACATTGGAATTAATAGAGTCATTTAATCTTTGTTCAGTTCTTTTAATTAAGGTAAAACTAATGTACATGATTCCAGTAAATAGGAGGCTTCATAATTTCCTTTGGTGAGAGTAAATAATGACCCTGGGACTTACATCCAAGTCACTAAACATAATCTAGCCGGTTCCAAGTGCAAGTTATGATTTAGAAAGTGGGCTACCGTTAACAGAAGTGGTTATTGGAATTATGCAGCTGTGAGGGCTACTCAGCTGATTGTTTCTTAACTGCAAAGGGTCATAACTTCTGGATTGGAGGTAGTTAGAGCTAGACGAATCACTTTCGCCACCAGTTTAAATAGATTATCTCTCATAGAGTACTTTTAGGGTAATACCCAGGTCTCAGAGATTTTCCGGACCTGTTAGACAGAGAACTGGTCAGTAGGCAGCCCTGGGGCGTAGTAAGGAGTGGGCGGGGCTGACTATTGCAGGATAACCTTCATGGCGCCCAACGTGGGGCGGCGCACAACTGAGTAGGCGGGCCCCAAAGATACCAAGTCAGTGAAAACAGATGTGAGACTCTGAATAGCTCACTTGGGTTACTAACTCTTAGGGAAGAGAGTTAGTGGTGACTGATAAGGCCATCAGTCACAACCCTTGCAGTAACTGTATAGCATACAGGTGAGGGAAAGCTTCTACTGAGGATAGAATGACCAAATCCAGACAGTGAAGCCAGTAGCCAACACAGCCTGGACCCATCCCTACTCGAAAGCGCAAAGAGAGGCTTTGGGGGATAGGCGACTCGAAGACAAAGACAACTATGAGCGAAGAAGAAGAAGGAGGGGAACTGAATCCCCTGCAAAAGCCAGCAATGGGACAAGGGGCAAGCCACATCAGCCGAGACGGGGAAAATCATCAATCCCGTCTTTCCCAATCTACTATAACACGAATTCCTGTACAGCTGATATTACTCGGCGATGGATTGGAATCCTGGACTGAGATAAATAAAAGGATGTTCTTTGAATCTCACTACAAAACCAGTAAAGACATGGCTCGGGACTTAATGGAGATCCTAGTGCGGAATCACATCTACTACTGCACCCAGCTTAAGCATGGGCACCGCCTGGGGGTTGTCAGATGCCCGGTGAAGGTTACTAAGAAGTCGGAGGTTAGAGGATGGCTGGAATGGTTCGCTGAACTCCTTGAAGGATGGACGGATGGTAAGCTGCGGGTTGTCTACAGCCCCTCCGAGAAGTATGACCGCGTAATAAAAACAGCAACCTTAGCGGCGGGCATCGACGGAATCCTGGTGGATCCGAACGCCAGGGGGGTGAGCCAGTACAAAGACTACACTGAGGCCATGCAGAGACTGTCAACCTACAAAGAAGGCAAGGAAAAGGAGCAAGCCCTCGAAGAGGCAGGGTCGGAGGTGGCTGAGCCCCCGTCCCGACTCCCCAGCAGAACCACGACACCGACTCGCCAGCAGAAGCAACCTCCGAGGGATCTGATAGACCTGACGGGCGGCAGCGACGACAACGACGGCGGTGACAGCAACGACGGCGGTGACAGCAGCGACGACAACGACGGAGGTCCCTCAGCTCCACCGGGTCCATCGCGAAATGAGGACATCCCACCGGCACCAGCCAACGAGGAAGACCCCGAGGGACAGCTCGTCGACAGTCTCACTAAGGAGCAGTGGGCAGTGATGGAGGAGGCGGCCAAGGACTGGTCCCCTCGACAAGGACAGGGGCCCGGGTTTCATCCCCGAGTCCACAGCACGGAGAAGAGGCATCTACTACCATCTTCAAGGACCCCAGCGGCCAGCAGTTCCGACGAGGACGAGGAGGAATCGGACGAAGAGCAGCGGGGCCCCGGCCGCCCCAAGAAGAAAACTCAGAAATCGGACACCTGGAGGATGGCCCGAGAATTGGCCGAAATACCACCAGGGACCGTCAGCATAAGACTGCAGACCGGCCTCCG